>NC_052355.1:37573140-37814574 GCF_009727055.1 Benincasa hispida | reverse complement strand
TTGGTGATACGGCCCGTCTTTTTCAACATTCCGGCGGCGAATTCTCTTCTCTTTGAATTTCTGTGAGGTAAGTTTGACTCGCCCTTTTCACATTTGAAAGGGTTTTTTCTTTAATTGTTTTTAATATTTATTTGTAGATGTCATAATCAATTTGAAAGAGATCGTTTTTGGTATCTCTACCTTTCCTGCTTGCAAGCATTTGATTATTGACAATATATTATAGTCTAAGTATAATATAATTTTTAAAAAATAAACCCCCTTCGATAACCAGAATTTTTAGAGAGTGTTATAATTTTCTTGGGAATCCTTTCTATTGGAAAGTAATAGATCCAACTGCGCTTGCAATTACTTTCCAAATAGTTGGAAACTTTGAAACCTAATTGAAAACCTAAGGAAGCATTCTTTTTAGTTTGGTTTTTACATTTAACATAATAATATATAATTTTGAAAACTTAGCCACTAATCATTACTTTTTTAGGAATTATTTAGTTTTTTAATACTTAAACTTATAACCACTTACTTCTATCTATCTGTATAGTCGTTTTGGCGAGAGAAATGAACTGAGAACTCGTAGGCGAAAGAGAGTGTTTCTATAAACTCAATTTTCAACAACCAACATATACTTGTAGTACTCAACGGCCACGGTTTACCAATCCCATGATGTGAAAATTTCATAACTTGTAAATAGGAATTTCCATGATACGATCATTATGATCCACTCTTATTTAGAGCATTTTGTCACCCCTATATTGATTTCTTACCATTACCATTAGGGTCGACAAAAAACGGTAACAGAATAACAATAACTGTGTCGAATTCATGACTCTCATATTATAACAGTTAATAATCTGTTAACAATACCAATAAAAAATAGCTCATGGCATAGGTTCAATCTATTAACTTTGTGGTATGAAGGTTCTAATCCCCACCACCTCCTCGATCGGGTTGCGCTTTGTGATATATGGTTGGTTGCAGCAACACATTACATTAGCACAACATACAAACGAAATAAAATGGGCCATCTTTTTTAAAATTAAATTACGTTTTCCTCTGAGAATACATATGGCCTACGAAAGACCTTATTATAATTACAACAATCAAGCGATGAATATGAATGTTATAATTGAATTATGGTAATGCTAATTCTCAAATAGTTCTATATTTGGTGAATTGAGTTTAGAAGGAAAAATGAGGTAGACAAAGGAAATATTATGTGACAATGCTTTCTCTCTTCCTCTTCTTACTCAACACAGAGTACAGACTAAGTATGGGCTAGTCAAAACCTAACCGACGGCATGCATGTATGCGATCTCTCCTTCTTTAATAGACAATAATAGCAGGATCTAGGCATGGAGGTCTATGTCTAACGAATTTGAGTATTAAAGGAAAAAGGTACAAATTAAACCGAGTGATGGATCATACAAAGGAGAGCGAACAGACGATCTTTTCTTTTTTTCTCGATGAATAAGTAATATACAAATCTAAACTTTTGGGATTACAGTTCTCAGATAGTTCTCTTTGTGTGTTGATGTCAAAACTTGGACAGAAAAAAACATATAACTTGTCTTTTTTTTTTTTTTTATTAAGCGGATGAAGAACGCTTCAAAACAAGAAGAAAAATGAACTCTGATCGTCAAACTTAGATGATGGAAACTCTGATGAAAAAGAAAGTAAATTGAAGTACAAATGTCTAATATAGACGTATAATAATGTTATTATAGGAAATAAAGTCAATTATATAGTTATTTATAGGAGCAATTAGGATAAAAGTGAGTTTTGTAGTTTCACTTGGCTTGATGGTTTGGTTGGGACAATTATTTTTCAAAAATTATTACATATTCTCTGGGAAATTAAAAGGAATTAAATCTTTGAAAAATATCTAAAAAGAATAAAACTTAGACATACCGGCTAAATCAAGACTTTAGGTTCAAGATTCTGACGAAAAAAAACCTTCCTCTTGAGCACTATTGTGTTGTTGTGACTCACTGTGCAATTCATCTGGAATAATTAAAATCGATGGTAGTTTTATCTCCAAATCAGAAGATAAATCGATATTCATTTGTAAAAAATAGAATTTTCTTTTAAATAACTTCTATTGATAGATGATATAGTTTAAAGAAAATTAGTAATTTTGAACAAATACATTCTTTAAAAACCAAAGTCATAATTTCAAACTTTTTTTTATATTGCAAATTGTTGGCAATCTGCAATAACAACCAAGCAGATGATTATAGAAATCAATCAATATCAAATCACATAGAATCGATAGCAACAAAATTCTTCAGACGAAAGTTTTTTTGACAGTTTGCAAAAACATATAATCTAGGGACATTGCGTCAATTTTAATTTTTTTTTATTAAAGTTGCAATTGGCCCTTAATTAAATATTCTCATAATCGCTATCGTTACAGCTCTTTATTTATTTTTTATTATTTATTTTGTGGTTGAATCTAAACTTTTCTTTTTGCCAATTTGGTATGTGATTCTATTTGTTGAAAAATGTATGTGGAGTTTGGTGGTCCTATTGAAAATATATGAGTAATTTTTTCTACATGATACAGTGAAAAATATAAGTATATTCTAAATTCTTTTGCCGTGAATGATGACAACCTAAATATGTGAACTCTTTTTTTTTTTATAATGCTAATATCTATTTAACTTCAGATTTAATTTGGGTTATTGTTGATTCTCCTAATTGCTTTCCTAAAAATACTGTGTATTTTATTTATTTTTTTTTTATTGCTATTATGTAATTTACATATTTTTGGAAGGTTATCTAATTTTTATTGTCTCCTACTATAGTTTAAAATTCGTTGCTCCAGTTTTCAATTTTTATTTGATTCTACAAAATTCCTTTACCTTTGTAGGGTGTAGTGTTGATGTGTTGGTGTGTAAATAATTTAGCTCCGTTTATTAGTTTTTGTTTTTAAAAAATAAGTTTATAGGATACTACCCTTCTACTCCAATTCTTGCTTGTGTTATCATATTTTTTCAAGTGATGTTAAAAATAAAGAAGAATTTGAAAACTAAAAAATAAAATATATATAGAGTACCTTCAAAGAGTTGTGTGTTTTTAGAATTTGCTAGAATTTAAACCACTATACAAATGGATTGTAGAAATGTGAATAAAGATAGACTTAATTTTCATAACAAAACAAAAAGTCAAATGGTTACCAACAAAACTTAATTTTATTCAGTCACTACTTTATTTTAAAAAAAAAAAATGTGTAACGACCCGGTAGTTCGGAGGGGTACAATGAATAACCAGATATCATCCGAAGCGAGAGGGTCCTCGAGGACGATAAAAGTCATGTTAGAAATGCCTAAAGAAGAAGTTACCTTCCTTATACCCAACAAGTCAATTATTTTTGGTGCCTCAATCATAAGAATTCCAACGTTAAGGTGCTTATTTGGAACAAAATCCAGATTCTAAATCTTGAGCCTGAGTGCACTTACAAAAATTGAATCTTTTTATTTAGCCATTTTTCAAAAAAGAAAAATCTATCTTTAGTCAATTTTTCAAAAATTAATATTTTCTCTTAGTTATCTAACACTACAAATTGACATATCTATTTTACACTTACGTTTTTTTTAAAAGAAGAATGATGAACAACGTCATCTGATTTCTTTCCAACTTGGAGTCAATACTAAAAGGAAAAAAAAAAACAGTCAAACTCCCAGAATCATCTAATCTTCTTCTTCACATTGATCCCATAAAAGAACATACTTTTGTATCATTCACACAATTCAACAAACAAATTCTGTTGTATATCTTCATACTTCTTACCCTCTAATCTCTTCTTCTTCTTTAATTAAATGAGTCACTTTTCTATTACATCTTATGACTATTGTACTTAACATCTCTAGATTTACTTTTTACTATGATTATTTTCAGTGTTTAATTGGTATTTTATACTTATTATCTATGTAACTTATATGTTAAATTTATCTATATCTCGTAGTTTTTTTAAATAAAAAAAAAATACATACATCTTCAAGCAATATCAGTCGCTAATTTTTAAAATAGCATATATGTATATTCGCTAATCTTCTATAATGCTGTGCTTTTAGACGAAGGTTATAAAATCAAACGAGTAATGCAAATAAAAAAATCAAAATTTTGGATGACACTAAAAAACACCAAAAATAACATGACATTCAATAACATCTAGTTAACTTCTAATACGAACGGACCGACCATACCACTCTCGCCACACAACTTATTAAGTAGCACTCCAACCACTTAAACATACTAACACTGAATAATTAGATAAAACTAGTATTCCAATTTCATAGCTAATACGAAAAGAAATCAATTCATACTTAAAATATAGGAACAAATTAAACAAATACTCCAATCTTATAACTCACAATCGTGCAACTAAATGCTGCCCATTCCAATCGAACTGCATCGATTCTATTGTTGTTCATGAAGGCAGGTCTTGGTTATAATCTGAAGTAACAAAAAACAAAAAGAGGATGAAAACATGACCATCAAATATAATCATATAAAATTATAACACACATCTGCATATAATATAATACGTCACAAGATTACTATTTGAGGTTATCAGAGTTTGGCACGTAATTATCTCGTATTATACTGTTTGCACATAGTAACCCACTTCTATAGCACAAACTGCAAGCGCGCACGGAGGCACTACAGGTTAAAAAATTGAAAAAAAGAAACTATATCTTAAATCATACATATTAGATTTTAAGCATGTATGCGTACAGGTATAAAATTGATCAAAGCTTGCAAAACTTGTATCCTTTATAGGTTTCCAACGTATACGAGTGCGATATTGTTCCGGAAGAAGGTGTTTAGGCTTGCAGTTTTTCAAAGATCTAAAACAGTTTGAATCCATTAGAAAACACATAATGTAACATTAACAAACCAATCATAAGAGTTCAGACACTTACGTATTTATGACTTCCTTGAAGATTCTTGCTAGAATCTTACTTCGGTAAAAGAGTCATGGACATAACACAATTTTCTTGAAAGATTATATAATCAATATCCAATGGCAACTACTAAAATCACACATTTAATCTTAACTTATTTAGGAGTACCAGCAAGCTTTAACCCAAGTAAAACAATTAAATGTGTCAGTTACCTACCCATGTCTATATCGGATGAGTCAAGTTGATCAAAGGGCTTACCATTTGTACAGCTATTTGATTAGATTTGTTGGAACGTAGGTTCTTAGCATTAAACTGTGATGAATGGGTTGCTTGGTCAACTTTAATATACAACATTTTTTTTATCTCTGAGTCGCATGCATTCAAGGACACCTAAAAATAATAAAATTTATTATAAACGTTATTAATATGAAAAAAAAAATAAAATCTAAGAATATAGTCTAATTGGAATTTCACAATGTGTCCTAATCTTATAATACTTACGCAATGGTAGCAAGATACGATGAATAACAAAATTGCAGCCTCCCACAATTTGAAGTGATGTCGTCACTTTGTAATAAATTGTTTTCTCCTTTCCAAGAATCTTGCTCGCCAAGCTGATGTTGAATCATATGCATCAACTTGCATGGAGATTGATAGCATAGGAATGATTAAGGATTAGCCTTGTCTCCTTAAATTTTTTTAACTCTGAGAATGATTTCTTTTGGATTATCACTTAGGGCATCCAAACTTTCAGTACATGAAATACTTATTGCCACAATTATTTCACAATATTAATGTGTCATTCTTAAAGTGTAAAGTGTGTATTCGTGCCAAACAGGTTGTGTTCTCCTTCCATCCCAGCCCTATAAAACCATCCAAACCCTTTCACCTTAGTCCACAGTGATATTTGGGTCCCCACCAACACAAACCTCTACAGGGAAACGCTAGTTTGTCACCTTTATAGACGACCACACTCGGCTTACTTGGTTTTCTTCTCACTGGTAAGTCCGAGGTGTTATCTGTTTCCAATAATTTTTATGCCACTGTGGAAAACCCAGTTTAATGCCAGGATTGGTATTTTGAGAAGTGACAATGGGCGGAATTCTTTAACGCTCCTTCCAGGATTTCTTGCATCCAAAGGGATTATCCACCAGCAATTCGTGTGCCTACACTCCCCAACAAAATGGGGTAGCCGAGAGGAAAAATCGTCACTTTTGGTGGAAGTTGCCAAGTTCCTTAAATGACTCACTCCCGCCTTTACCTATGGGTGGAATGCATCCTTACTGCTGCTCACTTAATCAATCGAATGCCTTCCCGAGTCTCAATTTCAAAACCATTAGACTGATTGAAAGAGTCTACCACTCGAACTCGTTTAGTCTCCGATGTACCACTTCGTGGTTTGTGCTGTGTTGCCTTTGTTTACTCCATGGCCCAGTTTGGAAGGCTGCTGTTATGGAGGAGATGAGTGGAGCCTGGAGAAAAAATGGGAACGTGGGACCAGGTGATCCTACCTTAAGGACACAAAGAGTTGGGTGCAAATGGGTTTTCACTATAAAGTACAAGTCCAGATGGGACTGGTTGATCGGGTAACACAGGCCAGGTTAGTTGCCAAAGGATTTACTCAAACCTTGGGGTAGATACTTCGGAGACATTCTCTCCATAAGCTAAACTCAATACTATCCGAGTATTGCTATCAGTTGCAGTTAACAAGATTGGCCTGTGCTCACTGGATGTAAAGAATGCCTTTCTCAATGGAGAACTTGAGGAGGAAGTCTACATGAATCCTCCTCCCGGATTTGAAGATCAGTTCAAACAGCGAGTCTGCCGGCTGAGAAAGTCGCTATATGGGTTGAAACAGTCTCCAAGAATCTGGTTTGACAAATTTGCCACCTTTGTCAAAGGACAAGGGTATACCCAAAGGCACTCAGATCACACACTTTTTACAAAGAAGTCAACTTCAGGAAAGGTAGCAGTTCTCATTGTGTACGTTGATGATATTGTGCTCTCCGGTGATGATGATGATGAAATTGTAAAACTCAAAGCAAAGATGGCCAAAGAGTTTGAAATTAAAGACCTTGGAAAGTTAAGATACTTTCTCGGAATGGAAGTAGCTCGGTCTAGGGACGGAATCTCAGTGTCCCAACGGAAATACACGATTGATCTTCTAACGGAAACAGGAATGACTGGGTGAAAACCTGCTGACACCCCAGTTGAATATAATTCAAAGCTCAACAATACTAGTAACAATGTTCCGGTCAATAAAGAGAGGTATCAGCGATTAGTTGGGAAATTGATATACTTATCTCATACGAGACCTGATATTTCATATGCAGTGAGTGTCGTCAGTCAGTTTATGCAGGCTCCTTGTGAAGAACACATGACAGTCGTTGAACGTATCTTACGATATCTGAAAGATACACTAGGTAAGGGGTTAATGTTCAAAAAGTCTGATAAACGCTGCATTGAAGCCTACACTGATTCTGATTGGGCAGGGTTTATTGTTGATAGAAAATCAACATCAGGATATTGCACATTTGTTTGGGGTAATCTTGTGACCTGGAGGAGCAAGAAACAGGGAGTTGTGGCCAGAAGTAGTGCAGAAGCTGAGTACCGGGCCATGAGTTTAGGAATATGTGAAGAAATCTGGTTGATGAAAGTGTTGTCAGATCTTCATCAAGACAATGAGCTCCCAATAAAACTGTTTTGTGACAATAAGGCAATAATAAGTATTGCAAATAACTCTATTCAGCATGACAGAACAAAACATGTTGAGATCAACCGACACTTCATCAAGGAAAGACTTGACAACGGAAGTATATGCATCCCTTATATTCCCTCAAATAAGCAAGTTACAGATGTGCTCACAAAAGGGTTACTAAGACAAAGCTTTGATTACTGTGTCAGCAAGTTGGGCCTTATTGATATTTATGCCCCAACTTGAGGGGGAGTGTCGAAAAACAGCTTGTAACCCTAGGGGTATTTTAGTAATTGTGTGTACCCTAGGGCTTCCCACTAGTCTATTTATTTGGTCTATTCTCTTGTACTTTGTGTATCAGAATTAATAATAAAAATCAGTGTCTATCGTGGTTTTCTCCCTGTACTAGGGTTTCCACGTAATTGTGTTGTTATTCTCTTCCCTACTCTTTTATTTTTAACAAACTGTAAAAACCAAGGAGGGATCAAGAGGCCAAAACCATGAATTAGAACAAGATCGTAGTCTAACAAAGGCCAGGTGATGAGATAAGGATGCCCAATCAGAAATCTCCAACTCAGTGAGATTACGACGTAATTGCAAATCCCATGCTTGTGAGGAGGGAATCCAAACAGTAGCCACAATAGCAGCCTGATGGAGAGCAAAACGATGAAGTCAAGGATAACCTGCAGATAGAATACCACAGCTAAGGCCGGAGTCATTCCAAAAAGAAGTAGTAACACCATCACCAAGCTGACAACGGATATGGTCAGAAACCAAAATAATGTACTGACAAACAAATCTCCAAGGAGCTTTGGATGAAACTCAGTGGAAAAGGAAGGCCAAGTGCAGTCAGAATAATAATGCTTAGCCATGATCAGTGTCTCCATAACGCATCTCTTTCAGTTAAAAACCGCCAAGTCCACGAGAAGAGTTGAATTACGACTTTTGAAATTATCAATACCAAAGTCACCCAAAAGTTGAGGACATTGTGAAATCTCCCAATTCACGTTATGTATGGCACCATCACCTCTGGAACCTTCCCAAAAGAAATCCCGAACCAACTTGTCCAGACAATTAATAACAGAAGTTGGAGCCCTCAACAATGACAAGTAATAGGTAGGACGACTAGAAAAAGTTGCCTAAATAAGGGTATGACGACCCCCTTTAGAAATAAAAGCATACTTCCAATTATGAAGTTTATGTTGAAATTTCTCTATCACCGACTGCCAAAAGCTAACAGAATTAGAATTTCCTACCAAGGGCAAACCCAAGTAAGACATTGGCCAAAAACCCCTTTTGCAACCAAAAGAACTCAACAACCAATCAAAATCAAATTCAAGTACATGAATCCTAAGGAGCTCACTCTTGTTGATTTTAAGCCCTGATGCACATTCAAAGATACGTAAAATGTCAAAAAGGTTCTGTAATGCATGATGCTCAGCGATAGAGAACAACAATGTATCATCAGCAAATTGTAAGTAGTTCAAAGAAAAGGTCGAATTCCCAATAGGGTGTGCAATAGTAAGACCCAAAGAGAAACTGTCGTCCAAAAGACAACTGAGGCAATCAACAACTAAAATAAATAGGAAAGGGGAAAGTGGATCACCCTGCCTGATACCCCGGGTTGGAATAATCTTTTCCACGAGGACGACCATTAATAATAATGAAGTAGTTGGCACTAGTGATGCATTCTCGGATCCAAGAGCGCCAAAGACAACCAAACCCCTTAGCTTGAAGCAGAGAGTCAAGAAAGTCCCAATCGACTGTATCAAAAGCTATCTCTAAATCAAGCTTATGTACCACCCCTGCTTTCTTAGAGAAAGACCAATCATCAATGAGCTCATTAGCAATCAAGGAAACATCAAGAATCTGTCTGTTAGCCACAAAAGCAAGTTGTTTTGAAGCAATAATATCGGGAAAGACCATCTTCAGACGGTTTGAAAGAACACGAGCAATAAACTTGTATCCACACGGAATAAGGCTAATCGATCGATAATTCGAAACTTATTTAGAGTCAACTTTCTAAGGAATAAGGCAAATGTACGTCTCATTCAATTTAGCATTAATAACTCTAGAGGTAAAAAAAAATCCTGAATCAAAAGCATCATATCAAATTTAATAGTGGACCAAAAGTACTTGAAAAACGTTGTAGTGAAACCATCAGGACCAAGATATTTGCTAGTGCCAAGAGCAAAGACTGCTAAAAAGACCTCTTCAATAAAAGGGCATTCTAGATTCGCCTAGGAAGAAGAAATAGGACTTCAATTCAAATTTGTTGGAAGAAAGCATTAACCTCCATCTTTAGTAAATAAGGTCGAATAGAAATCCAAAAATTCAATCTCAATGTCCTGTGCAATTAGAAGGCTAGTACCATTACTGTAAAGGATTTCAGTAATCAAGCTCTTATGACGGTGAGCAGCAAAAATTCTGTGAAAAAAACGAGTGTTTTCGTCCCCCTCAATAAGCCTCTTAAGCTTACAACGTTATTGCCAATTAATATGTTCTTGTACTGTCAAATTTTCAATCTATTCGCAAAGCAAACGACGACCAATGGTCTAATCCTCACTGAGAGGGCCCATATCTGCCAAATCATCTAACTGAGAAAGTTGTCACTAGAGAGGACAATTTGGAAGCCTCCAGACGATGAGTATTATTCTAATTGCAAATAATAGATTTCAAACTTTGTAGTTTCTTCATTAATCCATGACCAGGCCAATCAGTAATAGGGTGAAGAGCCCACCAATCTTCCACAAGAGGACGAAAAGAAGGAACTTGCAACCATGAATTCTCAAATCGGATTGGGAAGGGGCCTCAAACAACATTGCCAGAGGAGAGCGCCAAAGGAAAATGACCAGATGTAGTTTGGTCCAAACGTTTAAGAGAAACTAACCTAAATTTTCGAAGGCAGTTTTCTGTAAGGAGGAAACGGTTCAATAAAGACAGATATTGAGTAGGACTAGAGCTGGACCAAGTGTAACATCCATTCCCCAATGGGATATCACATAATTGATAACCAGAGATCCATTGATTAAAGGCATGCATGCTGGAAAAAATGTTTTTGTCATGAGATTTCTCCCAAGACAATCTAGTGACATTTAAATCGCCCCCAATAACCCAAGAATCACCTCCCAGACCAGCCAAGGCATCAAGTTCTTGCAATAATCAACTCTGAAAACATTATTAGATGGACCAGACTACCGTGAGCCAGAAAGAGAAACCATGTACCAGAAAAACATGTATAGATACAGAAAATGACTCTAGATAACCTCATGAATAGAAGAATCAGGTTCACTCCAAAGAATAAGAATACCTCTGATGTGTCGATGGCATCCAGTGCAGTCCAACCAATAAAGGACGAGCTCCAAATAGATTTAATAAAAAAAGAGTCAACTGATGTCAATTTCATTTCCTAGAGGAGGACAATACCGGGGTTGTGTTGCTGGATTAACCTTTTAACCATAGCACGTTTCTTCTAGGAGTTGAGACGACAAACATTCCATGTTAAGAACTTCACTGGGTATCGGAAACACCCTCCCTAATAGCCAACGTGGCTGATTTGTCATAATAAACTAATGTATATAAGCCTTGGAGCTCTCTCTCTGTAACTTTGGTTTCTTTCCCGTAGTGGATAAAGGTTTCTTGAATTTAGTTGGAGGCGGGAGAGATGGGATGGCCATAACACAAAGACCCATGACTTGATAAAAGGGAGGCCAAAATCCCAAAGGCTAAAAGGGAGAAGGGGAGATGGATGTGGCTGGCTACGAATAGGAGGAGGGGAGTAAGGGTTTGATGGTGCAATGGGTTGTGCGGAGGGGTTGAAACCAATAGTTGGAGATGTTGGCAGAATGTGGTCGGCAGGTGTGTAGGTTGGGCTTAAGTCAAAAGGAAGGGAAGGGAGAGTGCATAAACGAAGATGATTAGATTCATCAGGTTGATCGCCAAAGATAGCCAAGTCAAGTGGGTGAGTTGTAAATTTGGCAACTTTGGTAGGGCTAGAAAGGTAACCTTCGGTAACGGAGGCAGCAAAAGGAATGTTTGTGAGAGAGGACGAGGTCGAAAATTTGTTTCCAACGTAGAGGGAAAAGTAACAGAGGAGAGAGAGGGTTGGGAAAAGGAAGGGGATATATACTTATTGGGCTAGGGTTACTAGTTTGGAAGCTGAAGGAGGTGGAAGGCTCAGTATGTGGGGCTACTGTTTGACTTGGCAAAAAGGGTTGGTCCACAGATTTATTTGGCAATAATGGAGGGTCCACAGGTTTGTTTGGCAAATTTGGGTGGTCTACGGAATTAATTGGCAAAATTAAGTGGTCCACAAGTTGATTTGGCAAATTAGGTGGGTATAATTGCTTCATTAATGCAGGAGAATTGGCCAAAGGCGCTTGAGAAGGAGAGAGAAGAATTAGCCAATTTGATTGAATTAATTTTGGGAGATTTTCCTTCTTCATTCAAACAAGAATCAAGGAAAATTTTATTCTTAGCATCGTCGACATCAATGCTTCTTTCCAACGGCATATTTTAATCTTTCTGACGACCATGGATTCTGACAACCAAAGCTTGTATGCGAACTGTGATATTTATGCCGGTCAGCTCTAATGGAGATGGATCTCGTGTGGAATAAAACCCAGAGCATTTTCTTTAACTTTCAAAAGCGCAAAAGTAAGATTTAATCCTTTCTCTGTTTTGTTGGAGATTTAATCCTCTCTCTGTCCAAAGAATAAGATTAAAAACATCAATCCAACCACCGGTTGTAGCCACCATTTCCTGCTTGAAGGAGGTGGGCCTAGAAGGTGAGAGGAATTTGAGCTAAAGCTGACCTATATTAGTCCATTCGGTGTGTTGACTTGCTAACTTTGTACCATAAACATGTAGCAAAGCTTTATCATCAGAGAGAGGGTTAGTGGTGCAGCAAACTGAGAAAGTGTTAGGTACTTAAGCACCTTGGAGAACCACACCCCAAAACTAGCTATTGGGATGGGAGAGCCAAGCCACTTAAGTACCACATTGGTCATCTCATTTTTTTTTTAAAAGGAAACAATTCATTAAAATAAGAGAAATGTGAGCAAAAGCCCAAAGTACAAGAGGGTTATACAATGAGCGGAATAACAACCGAAGACCAAACGAATCAGCAAGTGCACCCAGACATCTCAACTAGGTTGACACCCCCTTAGCGCCCTCATCACATCCAAAAACAAACTAAAACTAGCTATAAACATAAGAATAGCACAAAACATTACACTCCCCCAAAATGAACAAACACAAGGACAAAAAAACAGAAACATACAATCTGAAAAATCAAAGAAAACCATAGACTACAAAAGAAGCTAAAAACCATCGCTTGAAAGGGAGGCAAACACTCTCCAGTTGAGATTGAATTCTAATAAACTGTAGCTATTAAAATGCTTGGAGAGGATACACCAAGAAGAGGCAAGCCGTCAGGCGGATTCAAAGCGATCTTGGCAAACAAGAGCCTTATCATAAAACACCCTTTGATTTCTTTCAAACCAAAGGTCTGCCAAAAGAGCCTTGACTGCATTAAGCCACAGTATATGGCTGGATTTGTGGAGATTTGTTCCAACTAAAAGCTGCAGCAAGTTTCCATTGAAATCATTGCTCATAACCCAAGAATAGTTGAAGAAGGACAGCAACTTCTCCCAACACCAAGCTGAATAGGAACACGCAAAGAAAAGGTGGAGGGAGTCTTCAAACGAATGTAGGTACAAAGGGCATATCGATGGAGAAATATAGATGGTTGCCAACTTCCTTTGCAAAACCGAAGCTACATTCAGCTGTCCAAAAAGCATTATCCAGACTAGAATATTAATCCTTCGCGGGCTACAAGTCTTCCACAAGGCCGAGTAAAGAGATTTTTCCAAAGGGGAGGAGAGGGAAAGGTGTAATTTAAGGGAATTGACCATGAAGAGACCCGAGGCTGAAATGGACCACTTCCTTTTATCAAAATCCTCCGAAACTCTTCTTGATGCAAGAACCCCAAGCAGCTCTTGAAAAGAAAACATCTCCTCATCTTTAAGCAAACGATGAAAGGTGATTGACCAAGCGGCCAATCTGCTGTCCCAATGTTCAGCAACCGAACCATTTGGAAACAAGGTGATTCTGAAGAGACTTGAAAATAAGGTACTGAAAGGGGTCACTCCTTCCCAAGGGTCTAACCAAAATGCAATCATGCTGCCATTTCCAAGTTTGAAAGTAGCCAACGGCTCAACTTTTAACCAAGACTTCGAAATACTGATCCACGGGCTTCTCAAACTTCTGCCCCCTTTACCTGCCGTGTGCCAATTAAAAGAATCTGAGCCATGAATGCTTTTGATAACTTGGCCCCAAAGAGAGCCTTCCTCTTTAAAAAAACTCCAGCCCCATTTAGCAAGGAGTGTTGAATTCATAATTTTGAATCCACCAAGGCCGAAGCCTCCATCTGTCAAAGGTTTTTGCACCAAAGCCCACTTCACCAAGTGATTTAACTTGCTGCCATTGTGTCCTTCCCAAAAGAAATTCCTTATAATCCTCTCCAATTTTGATGCAACTCCATCCGGCAATAGGAAGATGGACATAAAATGAGTTGGGAGGTTAGACAATACTGATTTGCATAAAGTGACTCTACCTCCTCTTGATAGGTTGAAACGTTTCCATTTGTCCAATTTAATTTGAAAATTGTCCAAAACCGATTGCCAAAAAGACAAATTTTTCGAGTACCCACCTAAAGGCAGTCCAAGGTATAGGAATGGAAGGTGATCAGCCTTACAATTCAATGAAGCAGCAGTGGAAATCAGCTCATTTTCGCCCACATTTATACCATAAAGGGCTGATTTATCCCAATTTACTTTCTATCCCGAACACCATTCAAAAAACTCCACCGTTTGCTTAAGTTTTGCAAGCATGTTGCTGTCATATTTACAAAATAATAGAGTATCATCTACAAATTTGGAGGATGGAAATGTGAATTTTATCTTTGCCAACCACAAAACCTTCATAAAGACCGGCTTGAATAATCTTGTTCACCAAAGCACTTAAAACTTTACTAACAAGAAGAAAAAGGAAAGGTGAGAGGGGATCACCTTGCCTAACACCTCTTGTGGCAGCCACCCTTCCCCTTGGCCTACCATTGATGAAGACTGAAAACATTAGATTTTTAACGCAGCCCATAATCCAATCTATCCATTTCTGACCGAAGTTTTTGCTTCTCAACACCTTTTCTAGAAATTCCCAATCAATATGGTCGAAAGCTTTTTCCAAGTCAAGCTTGAGAATCCACCCCTTCTTCTTTTTCACTCTATATTCCTCCACAACTTCGTTAGCAATAAGAATGGGGTCTAAAATTTGTCTTCCTTCAATAAAGGCACTTTGGGAAGAAGCTATAATGCTAGGCATAACCAATTTTAATCTTTCAGCCAGCAACTTTGCAATGACCTTATATAACACTATAGTTAAACTAATTGGCCTGTAATCACTAACCTTGACTACTATTTTCTTCTTTTGAATAAGACAGATGAAGTTTTCTTTTATACACACATTAAGCTTACCATTCTTATAGAAATCTTCAAAGGTGGATTGCAGACTGCCCTTGATCAGGTTCCAAAATTTCAACAAAAACTCCATAGTGAATCCATCGGGTCCAGGTGCTTTGCATTTTCCAAGTTTCCTTACAGTTGCCTTAATTTCTTCGGGTGAGAACTTGGCTTGTAGGCATAAATTCTGATTTGAGTTGATGCATGGCCATTCTAGGTTCAAAGGAATATGCCGCATCCCCGGGGATTTAAGGAAGATACTACTGTAAAAATTCAGGATTAAGCGTTCAATCTCTCTAAAAGATTTCGTTGGCACCCCTTGATCATCTATTAGTTCAGATATAAAGTTTCTTCTCTTCTTTGCAGCTAAGAATTTATGAAAAAAACTTGTGTTTTCATTTCCCAATTTGAGCCAATTCAACTTACTTTTCTGAATTAGATGTACTTCCTCCAGTCTATAAAGAGACATTAAATCTGACTTCAAAGTAGATCTAAGCGCCAATTCATTACTAGAAAGGGTAGAGCAATCCGCAAGAGCATCCCATTTTTCAATTTCTTTTAACAGCCCCTCTTCTTTCCTTCTTTGATCTTCTTGGAATTCCGAATGCCACTCCTTTACTGCTGTCTTTACCTTTTTCAGCTTCTGATTAAGGGCAAAACCTGCCCAACCTTGAACATTACTGCTTAACCAAACTGTTTCAATAAGTTTGACACACTCCTTATTGAGCAGCCAGCTGTTACAAAATCTAAAAGGGGAAGGACCCCAGCTGAAAGACTCTGCTTCTAGCAAAATTGAAAAGTGATCTGAGAAGGATCTAACTTGCCTATTAGCTCTAGAATTTTCAAGCAGCTCATCTCATGCTTTAGACATGAAAAAGCAATCTAATAGAGAACTTGAAGCTGAAACACCTTCCCTAGACCAAGTAAAACTGTCATTTCCCAACCAGACCTCCAATAGATTGGCTTGGTCTATGAAGTTGTTAAATTTCCTCATTCCTTTAGTGCTTCTGCCCATAGGAAATCTTTCATGCGCCCATCTTGTAATATTGAAGTCTCTCCCAATACACCAAGCTTCTACACAATAATATGAAAAAGATAGAAGTTCTGGCCAAACGAATTTTCTTTCTTTCTCCCAATACACCAAGCTTCTACACAATAATATGAAAGAGATAGAAGTTCTGGCCAAACGAATTTTCTTTCTTTGTAATCATTTGGTCCATAAACATTAGTGATCCAGCAAGTCTTTTTACAAGCAGTGATGCATTTTACTGATAACGAATACCCTCCTTTCAATGTTTCAACCACAGAGATCAAACTCATATCCCATAATGTCAGTAAATCACCTGAATTGCCATATGATTCCACAAATTCCCATCCTATTTCTTTGGAACTCCAAAGGGATTTGATGAATCTTACTTCAAAGCTATCTTTCTTTGATTCTAGAATTAGAACTACTGTTGGTTTATGTTTCTTTAGAAAACGCTTGAGAGCTAACCTTTTATTAACATCTTTTAGGCCTCTTGTATTCCAAGTCACGATTTTCATAATTCAGGGCCAAAATTTGGTTGCAGCCTCAGCAACCAACTGCTAATCCAGAATAAGGCGGCAATCAGTGACTATGGACTTCAGATGGGCTGGAAGGTCACACGGAATGGCTGTAGAGATGGAGCCGATAATAAAAGCTTCTGAAGAGATGTCCTCCTCTGTCTGAAACAGGGGATTTAAATCAGATACAAGAGGGGCTTCTTTTCTTGTCTCCTCTGAATATCCTTCTGATATAAACTCGTCCACTTCTTCACTACTCACACTGAAGGGAGAATTAATGAAGACATCCCCTTTATCTTTTGAAAAATCACCCGGGCTGGAGCTTGGAGAACTTCTCAGAAAAGTACACTCTGAATTAGGTAAAGAAAAAACAGAGTGTTCAAACAGAGGAGGGAGAAGAGGAAGGAGCGCTGACCTGAAACTTTGGAGTTGACCTTGAATTGAAGTGCAATGAGCTTCTAATAAATCCGGGTTTTGAACAGCCACTGATTTGGCTTTAAGACTTGATTTCTTGATTGAATCCTTCACAAGCTTTCTTCTGATGAAATGCTTTGGGAAAGATTTAAAGAGGTAGGGGGATGTTTTGCTTTATAGTGTTGTTTAGCGCCTGATTTGCTAGGCCTTGGCACTGATTTACTATAGGGAGGGAGATGTTGCACGAAGGAGGAGATGGAATTGTTTAAGGAGGACGCAGGAACCGGCAATGGCAAAGGAGCCAATTTTTTTGCGAAAACAGGAGAAGGAGGCTTAATCGGGTTAGAACAAGGGAGAAGTGTAATGGACTTGGGTGACGAATGGACTTCTTTGGTGGTTGGGGAAAGCAAAAGTGCTTGCCTCAAATTAAGATTCGAAATAGATACTTCCACGTCACAAAGTCCCAAGGACTTATCACCTTCTTGAGTGAGCGGCTATTCAGCTTCAAAAGACAAAAAGCCAGCTACACAACCTCCTTCTCCCATCTCTCTCTTCTTAAATACTCGAGACGCCTTTTCAGATTTGTTATTAAAGGACTGTGTCTTTTCGATTTCTTTCACATGAGACCCTTTACTTGTTGGTGATTGTTCGACTTCTTCGGCTAAAAAGGAGGAAGGAGTGGTTGAATTTTCCGTGAATCTTCCCAGAGAATGTGGAAAATGTGGCTTTTCACCTTCCTCCGCAAAACTTGCAGCTCTTTTCAGGGAACGCTTTTTTGAGATTGGATTCGGGTTTCTTGAGAAATTCGGCTTGGATTGAGAGGAGACAAGGAAGGTCCAATCTGAAATATCTAAATGGAAATTGACTCCTTCATCTTTAGTAACTTGATTCAACTGAACAAGGTCAATTGGATTAGAAAAATCCTTAAAGAATTAATTCCCAACAGACTAGGATGGAGCTTCTAAACATTCAATATCACCAAAATTTAAATAAAAATTACCACGATTTTCATCCTTAATTTCGATTGTAGCCGGCATGAACCCACAGAGGTTTCGTCTAACTTGAATTTTGGCTTCTAAATAATTTGTGAGGTTGAGAGTTTCTAAAGCAATTGATTCCAAACCCCCAAAATAAGCACCTATGGCTTCAAACGTATTTCTTCCCCAATAATCTAGTGGAAGGTTCTTGATTGATAACCAGCCTCTGAATCCTTTCATTAGTAAGGTTCTTCCATGCCTTGACGGATTCCATTTTTCGAACATCAAATGAAACGGACCAAGCATTTGCCATTTGCTCGGGTTTAAAATCAGAGCATTCAAATCACCATTACTGACCTTAATTAAAGCTTTATCTGCAAACAGAGGATTTATAGTAACACTGGAATTGAAGGTCTCACTCAACACTTTTGAAATTTCCTTCCAATCATTATAAACCAGGAGTCTTGAGATGATCCATAAGCTACTAAAATCTTCTTTGAGAACTTCATGATCCTTTTGAATCCAAAAAGAGCTCTTACTCTGTTTTACTAATCTCTGAACAGGGGACTTCTGATGTGAGACTACGTTAAGCTTTGGGGTTTTGAAACCAACTGAGGGAGCTCTTTTCTCCCTTTCACCACCTCTGAGTAACTTCTCTCTTGATGATCTATTAGAAGGAGCTTTGAATGAGTATTATTGACCTGAGCAATCTCATAAGGAAGTTTAAGGGAGGAAAAACTTACTTGTTGAACAGGTGGCTCTTTGAAGATGTGAATGCCGGCTTCAATCATGTCCTTGAACTCTTGCCAACCAGATTTATCAACACCATACGGAACGTGGATATTCTTTCTTCCCCCTGAGGCTAGCCACACTGCACACTCTACAAACCACATATCATTAGCTCGGAATTTGGCAAAACGGATGAAACTCTCGTCCACTCTTTCCTTTAGCAAAAAGAATTCAAAAGTTGGACCAAACAGCAGTCTTCTAAAGCTTTCTTTAAGCCAAAGAGCTGAGGCCATAGAAAGGAACATGGATTGGCCTCTTTTCAGATCTTCCACAAGGAACCCGGAACCCTCTTGCCACATACAGAAAAAGTGATCCAGAATACTACAATTTTTTATCTCCATAGCCGAAAATCACACAAACACAAAGCCCAGCGAGCTGCAGGAAGGAAAACCACCTAAGAGTGAAGGAGATGAGGGAAACAGAAGGGAAAGGGGCGCGGTCAGGGTGAGGATCCATAGTGAATACCGGCGGGGTGGGTAGAAGAGGGGGAGGGAGGCTGAGTTGGGACGAGGAGGGAAAGGGAGGGGAGGGAGGGGAGAGAGACATTTTCCGTTTAGATCAAAGCCCTTTTTGCCTCGTGATATCCATTGGTCATCTTATTCTAACCAATGTGGGACAAAGGCATCCCATACTACCTTGGTTCCTAACAATACCCCATCCTCGGAAAGCCGATGTCCCGGCGACTACTCTGGCGGTACTTCACCCGGTCAAAACCCTCCGCCGTTTCCACTCCGGAACGTCGGCAACCGACTCTAGTACCATTGTTAGGTACTTAAGCAACTTCAAGAACCACACCCCAAAAGCTAGCTATTGGAGTGGGTACCATAGTGGTCATCCCATTCTAACCAATGTGGGACAAAGGCATCTCATACTACCTTTGGTTCCTAACAGAGAGATGACTTCAGAGTGTTGCAAATAGGTGGCCAAGAATCACAGTCTATAACGTTGAACAATCACCACCGCCTTCCAATCAAATTGTGGGTGAATGGGAGATGGGTTGACACTCTTGCATAGAGCTGGGGCCTTGTTAACCAAAGGGGGATTGGTTGCTTTGGTCGGGCCACAGTACTGTATGATTCGGGTTTTTATATGGTTGTAGATTTATTGGGAGGAAAAGGATAGTCGGGGTAGTCTGAGAGCAAGGAAAAAAATGAAAACCAGCCCATTTTTTCTTCCATGGATGGGATGAAGAGGTTAGTGCAGCGACCAAATTGCCCTAAAAGAGTGATCTCAACAAAATAGCCATTCTTATCGTTGTGTTTTTCCAGCCAAAGAGTATCACATTCATCTATCAGCTTCCTAAAGAACTTGTAGTTGCAGGGATCTTTATAGAGGGAATTGAAAGATAAAAGCAAGCCAATCTAGAGCCTTTGGTGAGACAAAGAGAGAATTTGTGGATGATCGGCTCTGTTTAGTAATCTTTAAGTGTTTTCCTTTGATTGGTGCAATCGGAAAAAGTGAGAATTTTTCCAATCAATAAGAATTGATCAAGTGGTGGTGGAGGGTAGGGTGGTCAGAGGGGGAGGCATGGTGGTGGTGGGCATGGTGGTCGGAACTAATTAAGGAAAGGAAAGGGTTGAGGGGGAGAGAGGAGAGAGGAAAGAGCATGACTTAAAGAAAAAGTTATCGGTATGGTCTTGTTAACTAATAAGAAAAAAGGAGAGTTTGTGAATTCTATGTTAGTCAATAACTATGAAACTAAATATGTCCCAAGCTTATGTGGGTGCTAAGGGGTGTCAACCTAATCAATGCTCAGGTGCACCTCCTAATCCATTCTTTTTGTTCTTTTATGCTCTTTGTATCCATATTGTATTTTGAGCATTAGTCTCACTTCATTAATTCAATGGCGAGCTTCGTTTCCATTTCAAAAATAAATATATACGTCCCAAGCTTAACTCTATCTTACGAATTTTTTATTTAAGGAAATGAAAATAAACTAATGTTCAAAGATAAAAACTCCAAAAGAAGTGAAAAAAAAATTTAAAAAAAAAAAACAGTGCAAGAAAGCACACGAAGACCAAACCAGCAAATATAATAAAGCTAATAAATGGTGTAGAAAACTTAAATACAGTTTAACCAAAAAAATTTATAATGTAAAGTACTTTTAGAAAATAGTAGTTTTCAAATATAGAAAAATGAACCAAAATATTTACAAAATATAAAAAATTTCAAAATCTATCAACGATAGGCACTGATAGACTATTATCAGTATCTATCATTGTCTATCAGTGCCTATCATTGATAAATTCTAAAATTTTACTATATTTTGTAAATATTTTCAGCAGTTTTGCTATTTGAAATAATTTTCCTTTACGAAACATAAGATATAAAAGTGTTTTATTGAAAATATTTATATAGAGAAAAACAAAAATAAAATAAAAAGTGTTTAAACTAGAAGGTATTCCAAACTTAACATACAAGAAAAAAAAAATGATGGATGAGTTGGAGTTTTTTAAAGAAAACACAACTTTTCATTGATAAATGAAAAGAGGCTAACACTTAAAATACATGGAATCAAAAAAGAAGAAACAGGAAACCTAAACAGTACAATCTCAAGAGTATCCTAAACTAGACCAATGATTAATTAGAGAAATAAAAGTCCCCAAAATAAAACAGATAACATGAAAAGAAAAATTCACTTCGATTCTTCTCAAACCAAAGTTCATCGAGTAAGGCTTTGACTTTGACAGCAAAAGACCATAGCAACTAACCCTTTGATGAGTTAGTTGGGTTAATTTTTTTCATAAGCCAATGAAATGAAAATCAATCCAACAGATCTAAAATTCCAATAATCAAACTCAAGCATAATACTCACAATGGTTGAACAAATAAAGCATTTTTGAAGTCTACTTTTAAACAGATGCAACAATTTCATTGGTTAAGCACCAATGCTAAAGACCCTACGTGGTCTGGGCAAGAAAATTTTTCCTACTTAACAAAGTTAAAACTCACAGCTCCAATCCAGGTTTTGCAGCAAGAAAATGGTTTACCGAACCTCAGAAAAGTGCAGATGGTAGTCTCCTAACAGCCTGTCAGCCCAGCTCTGGACTGGAACAATAAAGGATTTTAAGAAAGAAAAATCTCGAGAACTCCCTTCCTCCTCCAGTTCCGAATGCAAACTTTTTAAGTGTAACCTCTCCTGTGGACCCCTTTGTTCCTTCAATGGTATTTTCTTCAACTGCTCAATTGCATGTTGCAGCATGCCTTGCTCGGATGTAATAACAAACTGTAATACAAGATGAAATAATGATGAAAATCAAAATATTAAAATCAGAAGAAAATTAATCCATGATGTCAGAAACAAGACAACCCATAATTTAATATGTCAGACATTTAGTGCTTAGTAGATTCAATAACAAAGGAGACTACCTAATGCAGTTGTTCAAATAACCATATTCTCAGTTAAAAACTTTGTTTCTCATAAACTTTTATATGGATTTCATCTCCATGATTTGATTCAGTCCAAGCCCCATGATGTACTCCTACTCCATATAAGATAAGCACTCCTTATCTTATCTCCAAAGAAAATAAGACTTTTCATTGGTGAAATGAAAAGAGACTAATGCTCGAAGTACATAAATCCCGAAGGAAGAAAAGAAAAGAAAAGAATACCTAAAGAACATCGATAAAAGGAAAATAAACAAACCCAATATTCCATGAAGGAGCCTGCAAAAATGGAAAAAAAAGTGTGACAAGATGAGGCTTTGAGACGATCTAACTTCAAACGAGCAAAACACATCAGATCGTGAGAAAAATTCCTAGAAACCCAACAACAAGGCCTGTCTAACCAAATTACCAAGAGAAAGGCCTACAACACATAACCCCAAGAGAAAATGTGATCTGCCAACGACTTTGCAACAAGACCAAAATAACAACTTTTCTGTCTGCAATAAATGCTATACTGCCACACAAATGAAAGTAAACCCAAGACCATAATAAAACCAAGGGGATAGTTCAAGTCAAATTAGAGAAGCTTTGCACGATCAAGCTGAGACCGATGAAGAATTGGATGGGATACTTATCAATTGAAGCCCACAAAAGTCAACCAAATAGGAAAATTTAGATGGAATTTGCAAGGGAGGCTTCCACCATTGATCCTGTTGCACTCTGATTTTTTCTTTTTTCTGTCTACAAATAAATTTTCAAAAGCCTCCCCAACTATATCCTTTGAAGAAAGCTCAGGAAGCTCTGCTTCAGGAGAAACTAATTCAGGTTCTTCAATACTAACTCTAAAAATCAAATCCTCATCTGGATCTAAATCAATGTTTTACTGTTCTTTCATTGGAAAAGTAGAATAGTATTTGAACCAGGGTGAGCGAGAGTTGAATGTCTGATAACTTTGGTGTCTGCCTACTGTTGTTTATATGAGAAGCATGCTGTTGGGATGAAGGCACCAAAAGGCAAATGCAGTCTTCCTTTAACTTATCAGAATTACACTCGAAAAGCTAATCTACTACTGGAAGTTCTTTTTCCAAGTGAAATGGAACGGAAATGGTTTTATCAACCTTCCAGTCAGCTAACCAAAATCCTCTAAGTGGACTAGCAGACTCTAATAAACCATATGGTTCCTTAGTAAAAGCTTGCTCGAAGTGCCAATGATGATATCAGTTAACAAAGAAAATAAAATAAAATAAAAGCTTCATCAAAAACACCTACTTTCTCAATTAAATCATAACCTTCAGGAAAAGACGAATCTGGTAACTCAACTTCATCATCAACCGAACAATTCTTTTAAGGTTTGTTCAAAATTTTCGAAAAATATTTTCTACTTGTATGTATTGTATGTGTGATTGCACAGTCTGCCAGACATAAATTTGCATGGCTCATTTTTTAGCCACTCAACCTATGAAAACACTTCATGTTTCTTCATTAAACAAAATAATTACACAAAGAGCAACAAAAATTAGAATATAAAAGATCAAACTTCTTCCCTCGTTTGCCCATTGGTCTACTGTCGACTTTGGCTTTATAGTTTATGTGCTCTCTTGTTTTGATTTCCTTTTTGGGAGCTGTTTAGCATAGCCATTGGACTACTTAAGTACTTAACATACTTGGAAATACAAGAACAAAACTAAACCAATACTATGAAATAATTGAAACACTAATCCTTCTATAATAAAAGGCTATGCTAAACAGCAAAATAAAAAATAAAAAGGCTTTCCAACCGAAGAGACATCCAGTAGAAGCCAAAACTTGAACTTCAAAAGAAATGGAGCTTTCAGAGCAAAAGATTCTTGAATGTGAACTCCAAGCATGATGTGGAAAGCCAACCAGGATCATAATGTTCATGCACCGAGGGCTTTTGGATTTCCAAAGAGCTTTCTTCAACTGATTGTCTAAAAGGGTAGCATAGGACAAGTGAGTCACAAAGAATTTACTGTGAAAACTCCGTCAGCTTCAATAGACCAAACCCCAGCTCCATCAAATTTTCTAGCACCAGTTCAAGGGCAAAATAAATTACGGCCTTCCTACACCACTGTACTCTGCCTCCACGTCTCAACCGAGAATTATGTCACAAGCTTCAATAATTGACATCAAATGTTGAGGGATATCCTTCTTGATAAGGGGACTAAAGTTTGGCTCCTATCTAACCAATAGTCTTTTCAGTCTTTCTGACTGAAACAGGTTGTGTATATCTTCACCAAAATCCCCAGCAAAATCAGTATCTTCTTGAACTTTCTCAGTTTCAGAGCAGTCGATGTCTTCACTGCTAGCACTTACTACTGATCCGAGTCTAGCTGCTTGGGACAAGAAACACTTGGAATTTTGTTTGAAATGCCTCACACAAATTGCACATTTGATCCTGGGACTTTAAACACTAAATGATGAAAATTAATCAACGAAGAATGGGATTTATCTGACCTTTTGGATGAAAGGCCAAGAGCTTGTATTCAAACACAGCACTCCTCAAGCAAATCAGAGTTCACTATTACATACCATGCATTGAGAAAGGAGGTCCTTTTCCTAATGAAATGTTTAGGGAATGGCTTTAACAGATGTGGACACCTCCTATACAGTGGTGGAGTTGAAATGGCCGGCTTGATCTTCTTTTTTCCGAGAAAGCATCTTTGGAAAGAGAAACTACTTTCGTCGAACTCAAAACCTGGAGAGAGACTATTATTCAATGGCACATCTGACCTAGAGAAGTTAGGAGAGTGATCTTTTGACACAAAAATAAAATTCTTGGGAGTAGGAGTAATTGAAGCGCCTGAGTTGATGGGGGTCTACTAACTGTTGAGCATCCAAGATAGGAATATCAAAGGTCATGAAATAAATGAGTTGTTTAATGCCGCCAAAAGGGGGAACACGGTTTGGCGGGCCCAGAATACTGAAAGCCGACTATCAATGTCAAGTTGATCGTACCTTATTCGTGAAATCCTCAAACGATAAAATTACAGGGAACGATCATGAAGAGAACCCCAACCTTAAAAGGATGCTTGCAGCTGAGTTTGAAATGAAAGATTTGGAAAGTTTAAGCTATTTTTTAGGCGAAGTGGCTTGATCCAAAAATGTTGGTCACTTGGAAAAGTAAAAAACAAGCGGTTGAGCAAGTAGTAGTGCAGTAGCTGAATATAGAGCCCTTGCTTTGGGAATTTGTGAAGGAATATGGATTCGGAAAATGTTGAAAGAACTGAAAATTGATACTCATTACTCAGTTAAAATGTTTTGTGACAACCAATCAGCCATTAGCATTGCAAAGAACCCTGTGCATCATGACAAAAGAAAGCTTACAGAGCTTGATCGTCATTTCATATTTAAAAAGGTCAACAATAACAGAGTCTAATTATCCTATGTTCCATCTCGTCATCAAATTGTTGACATTCTCACTAAAGCACTTCTAAGGACAACTTCTAAAGAATTCAACTCTTGGCTTGTATTTTATATACAACCCAACTACTTGAGGGGGAGTGTAGATTTATTCCTATTTGTGTGAAATATTGTTTCCTTTTTTAGGTTATTTCCTGTTCTATTTTTTATGGATTATATCTCGTGTAATTGGAGTCATTTTTGGAATAGAAAATTTTGCCTCCAACACCTCAGTCCTCAAATCCTCATCCACCACCTCATCTCCTTTCCAGACTCAAAGGTGAGGTTCATCAAAGAAGTGCCTATTTTTTCCTATACAAACAAAAGCTTCCTAGAATCAAGAAG
This sequence comes from Benincasa hispida, assembly GCF_009727055.1. Lineage (NCBI taxonomy): Eukaryota > Viridiplantae > Streptophyta > Magnoliopsida > Cucurbitales > Cucurbitaceae > Benincasa > Benincasa hispida. Next base: position 37,788,578 of record NC_052355.1, on the reverse strand, counting down.
ACTTAAAACATGACTCCACTGTCAATGTAAGTGACGAAGAAAATTATTGTTTGGCTTTAAATTCAGTGCTGGAAGAAGTCCACTCTGATGAAGATATAGTTGAAGATGTTGCAACACTTTTCCAAAGTTCACAACTCCCACCTAAATTCTCCTCCTTGATTGAAAAATATTGTTTGATTCCTGGGTAAGCCTTCCATCCTTTCCTAAAGAAATTTTTTTGGTCGCAATTTTATTTCAAGAGTCAAAGAAAAGTTGCGACAGTTTTAACATAACTTGTCGAAAGTTGTTAGGTTGTTTTGGTGATAATTGGTTGCATTAGATCAACTGGCTCGGATTCTGGGGAGGCTCCTACTTTGGCAGCTTGCAACTCAGTCTTGTTATGAGTTCATTCTCAAGCCTCTCCTGCTTTCAAAACTCTATGCACTCAAGTTTAAATCTTCATTTGGGAAGTTAGTCACAATGCCATCAACGCTAGTGAAAAAATATAGTCACCTCCCCCACATAGCCATCTCTCCCCAATTCTGTCACATTTATAAGTCCAGCCCCGATTCATCTAGTCACCTCTTTCTACATTGCCCCTTTGTGGAGAGATTTTGGAAGGAGATCTTTCTCTCTTTTGGTTGGTTTACTGCCCTCCCTAAAGACCCACATGGGGTTCTCACATACATTTTCACCGGTCATCCCTTCAACGAACACAAGAAACTTATGTGGATGCACATGATACGAGCTTTCTTATGGATCACTTGGAATGAGAGAAACAAGCGCCTCTTCAAAGATAAGAGAAGCTCTTTTGATAGCTATTTTGATCTGAGGACAAAATGCACTTTTGGTCCCTGAGGTTTGACTTAGCTTCCTATTTGGTCTAAGTTTCAAAACATACACTTTAGTCTATTACGTTTGTGAAACGATTCTAAATGGTCTCTTGAGTGTTATTTGACTAATAGAAAAATGAGGTGGCAGTGATGTGGAAAAAAACATATTAAATTCATCTTCTTCATATCTCCTTCCTTCTCATCTTCTTCATATCTCCTCCTCTGGCGAGGCCTGATATTGCCTCTGCATCGTATGCGACCCACTACACCATGCGAACTTCTCTATTTTCCTGTTTTTCTCATCAATCTTGGATGGGGCCCTCTTTGTATTTCCCATCATTAAGGTTTCGGGAGGAAGATCACCTATTTCCCTGCTTCTGTGATTCGAATGCTTTCCTTTGGTGTTTCTCACAAAACGAAACAAAATAACACAAAACAAACAATGAAACAGAGAAAGGAAAACCCACCACCAGCAGCATTACTTTAGAAAACAAAGTTACAGATATTGAGAGTGCGTGAAAAGATCATAAAACGAGGCATGCTTATTTTTGCAATGGGAATGTTAAGTTCACTAATTTTTCCACCTTTTCTAGTTCATACAGCACCTAAGATTCATTCTTGAAATGATTGGTTCTTTCTTAGTTAAAGATATCAGTTCCTTATAATTATCATGTATAGAATACTTTTATGTTCATTAACATAGTTTCTTCTAAAATGTGTCGTTCTTATTCCTCACGTGCAACCGATCTCTATATTGGTTATGTGATTTACTTAATTATTTCGTTTGTTAATTTTCATCATCTGAGAAACACAAATGTGCCTGAAATTTTGAAATTAATGAATGATGAATTAACCTAATACTAATGGCTTAAAATTTTCATATGATAATTTAGTGACTCTCGTACCTGGCGAAACAGTACCCAAGTAAAGCAGGTGTAATGGATGGTCTCTGTGATTCCAAGAACACGCCAGGTTGACTTCAAGAGTTCGAGGATTTCTTCTACCTCCTGAAAATATAGACGGGTTACACCATGCAGATCAAGAAGAATGCCACACTACTGCATCTAATTTTCTTTTCAACTATAAGTGTAAATGAGAACATGTTTTCTTTTTTAATATTAACTTCTCACTAAAACAACGACAAAGATATAAAATTGTTCAAAGGATGGGGTGGAAGAAAACTATAAAAGTAGACTTAAGCAAGAACAAAAAAAAAAAATTAGGATAGAGTCTTTTCCATTTCTTTACTTCTGTCCTTTTTCTTCTTTTTTCCTTCCTTCTATGAAAACTCAAACTGGAAATCAAGAAACAATTTCTAGTCATAAAACATAAAGGCATAAATTGTGTTTAAAGAGCATGACCCCGCTTAATTAAAAAAGGGTTCGGATCTAGAATGGTTTTTTTTAAACATGTTTGCCTAACTGGATGATATATAGGAAGTTATCTACCTCGGCCAATTAACTTGCTTGCTACTAGATAAAGTGAAATGAGAAACCACAAAAGGAAACGAATAAAAACAAGCTTTTTAAAATTTTGGTAAATTTGAAGATTACTGGTGTCATTGCTTTGTCATACAATACGAGTATAGCACATGATGAATGAGAAGGCAAAACAAACTAACCTCAGTCAACTTTCCCTCATCTAACATATCAAAGACACTAACAAGAAGTTTCTCGTAGAGCCTGACATTGAGATGATAACCATCAGCCCAGTGACAGACTTCACCTGTTAAGTCGCCCCGAGCTGGCCTCTCAGCGAGTGAAATGGCAATCTCTCGAAGCGATCTCAGGCATTCTATTCGTTGAAGTTCCCCTGTGGAAGGTGGGAGAGACTGAAAATTCCAAAATGTCAGCTTTTTTTTTTAAGAGGAAACGTAAATTTCATTAAGATAATGAAAAGAGATAGTCTCAAAGAATACAAAGATAATACCAAGAGACAAATCAACCTAAAGGATCAAGAGGTGCACCCAGGCATCTCAACTAGGTTGACACCCCCTTAACACCTTCATCACTTCCAATAACAAACTAACAAGGTAAATGAACAAGCCAAAATTACAACAAATTCAACAACTCCCAAGTATAATTCCACAAAGATCTTAAAAATAATCTTAAACGTAATTCAACAACCTAAATACAATTCCACTGATATCTTAATAACAACTTAAACGGTAAATATAAAAGCACTACAATTTAAGCAAATGTCATGAATGGAGGAGTCTTCGAAGGATTTGGATAGAGAGCACCATGATGAAGCGTTTAACTAGCCACTTCCAAACGATCTAACCACCCATGTCGGCTACAAATGTGTATATACATCTATAATCTATAATATATTAAAGGTGAGAATGTTGAAAAAACTTTTTTGGATACTTTTGTCCACTCTTTATTTTACTTATTTACACAATATGCCATTATCAATTAAATATAAATATTAAATTAATTAGTTTATCCATAATTATCAATAATGAATATATAATTAATATTAGAATGTTAGAATGTAAAAAAAAAATTATTTCCTTCCACTTAAAGAAGTTTAATTTTTACTTTTATTATAATTAATATTGGATTTTAAGTTTTCGGATTCAAAAAGATTATGTAACTCTCACCTTCAACTATTATCAAAAGGGAGTTTTCTTCTACATTTTTTACCAACATTTGAATTCCATTTTTTCTCCATTTTTGTTCTCTCAATTCGTAGCTCCCAAAGCTTTTCCAATTTTTGAATGATCTCAAGATATTGGTGTTAAATTCAAGTTACAAGATATGCATGTGTGGAATCAAGATCTAAGATTCTAAACTTTAAAATAAAACCGAAGGGATTCTAAGCTTTTGCTACTTTACTTTACAACTTCACTTTTGATGAAGTTGAATATTAGTGTCTGTCTAGCAAGTAAGCAAATCTACCACAAAGAATGTGAATAGCTAATGTCCTTTTTTTTTCCTTTTTTTGTTACTATTTTCTCTTTCTATAGTTCTTTTAGAATTAGTATGTATTGTTATTTTACTTAAAATATTTGTTGGAAAAACAAAAGTTTACCAATCAATTACAAGCTTACGTTAGTTTTGTTGAGTAAAAAACGTATGTAACCCTATGCCTCACAAATTTTTTATCAATTATAAATAGGATATTAATCTATTGGATTAATTAATAAAAATAAAAAAGTTGGAATAAAAGAACTGAAAGGTTGGAATGCAACAAGTTTTGTGAAAGAAATTTTCTTTCATTATAATATGAAATCAAGTTAGTAACCTAATTATATCTTTATTGAGTTTGAAAAGTTTATTAGATCACAAAGTTCGTTTGATTTTTCTTTTTTTCTTTTTTTTTTTTTTTGGATTTCTTAATAATATAGTAATTAAAAAAAAGTTAATGCTAGACAAACATAAATTTTTAGAAACAAATCCTTCAATATAATATCAAAATTAAAAAAGAAAAGACCTACGTTTTATTTAATTGAAATATTAAAGAACTATAAAACGTAACATAAATTTCTTAAAGAAAGTGGTAGGAAATAATTAATACCTATGTTTTATTTAATTGAAATATTAAAAACTATAAAATGTAACATAGATTTCCTAAAAAAAGTGGTAGGAAATATGTAACATAAACTTCTTAAAGAAAGTGGTAGGAAATAATTAATGCAATTTTAATATATACATAGAAGTTAAGTGAATGAAATATGAAAAGTTATACCTCTGCCTAAATTATTCTAAAATTACAATTTAGAATTTCAAACGTTTTTTACTTTTTTTCATTCCCTTCAAATCTAAATATGTAGATTCCATGTATTTTTCACAACAATTTGAAAGTTATGTTGTAAGAAACTAAAAAAAATAAATAAATAAATAAATGTTGAAGCATATGCTAATAATAATTAAGATCTGTTGATGATAGAATAGATGATAAAATAGTGGTAATTGGAAAGACATAAACTAATTTAGATATCATTTCCATCATTATAAAAAAATGCATAACTGTTTATATAAAACAAAACTAATTTGAAATATTTGCACATTTTAGAATTATAATTAGTTCTTCTATTATATTTTTTCAACTACACTTTTTTTATAAGTTTATTATGGGTTTATAAATTTTTATTATATATTTTTTTATTTTTATAAATTTTAATTTTCAATTCTTTGATTATCAAATTTATGGATTTTAATTTATCTAAATTATTTAAACTCCTCTAAATAATGTAAATAATTCGCTCAAGCTTAAGTCTGTACTCCTGCAATTACATTGTTTAAGTTTTTCCCTTTTTTGCCCATTTACTTTTAAGCATAAAGTTTATTTAAGTTTCTTTATTAATAAAATGTTTGACGGGTGACTTATAATTACACTTTTATTTTTAAATATATTTAACTACTGAAATTCTATTGTTAATGATAATTGAAGGTAAGAAAAGGTAGAATGTGGAGAAACTTCGGTATTCAAAGTTCTCTAACATAATTTATAAAATATTTATAAAATTTACGATTTTACATTTAACTATAATTAATATTAAATTTTATTTTTTAAAATTTATTTATTTGTAAATTTTAAGAGCTAACTTGAAAGTACTAATGGATGGATCACTTAATTAGTTATTGTTCAATAATAATGTGAAAAGTTAGAATTTGAAGAGTTATAATATAAATGGTTTGAATTTATTAGAAGTTCTTTTTTGGATAAGAAACGATTTCACTGATTGAATAAAATATCCAAAGAGGATAGGTAAAAGGGGGGCCCATTCGGAGGATACAAAAAATGTTTTCAATTAGCGATAAGGAAAGAAGAACTATGACTATCTATACCCAATAAATCATTACACCAAAAAAAGCATATTGTATACAAATATCAATAATGTCCTTTGTCGATATAGCTTTGTCTTGGAAGATTCTAGAGTTCCTTTCATCCCAAATCTTCCACAAAACAGCACTGATAATGCTCCACCAAAAATGCCCCTTTGAAGCTTTGAAAGGGTGGTGACAGATCAGCAATCGAAGCCAGCTACGAGTATCTTATGAGAGAACCACCAACCAGCTAAAAGCTTCCAAAATCTCATACCAAATCTCTCTAGTGAAAGGGCAATCAAAGAACACATGTTGCACGGTTTCAAAATTCTGTTGACGGAGGCAGCACCATGAAGGAGAGAGAGGCTGATCCAAGGGCAGCGTTTTTTAAGCCTATCCATAGTACTAGGGCATGAGTGGGTCACTTCCCATAGAAGGAATTACACTCTTTTCAGACAGGGGCAACTCCAAACCGCCTTGAACAAGACATCTGAAGAAGCAAGCAAGTTAGAGGTGAGATGGGTGTAAAGAGATTTGGTGGTGAAGCCTTTAGGCTCAAGATTTCAAGACCATGTGCCGTCAAGATCAGTAATGGGCAGTGTTAAGACTCCACCTGCCAGAAAAGAATTCCCACAACTATCCAAGAACAGAGGATTACTCTGATAGAATTTATTTATGGACTTCAAAGGATATTACAAGAGAAAAAGATCATTCATTAGTCTGATATGAGAAAGAAGAAAAAACATCCAAAAAAATATCCTAACCACCAGCACCTTTCAAGAGGGCTGGAAAATCCTCTCCACTAGCAAGATGCTCCTTACCAGAAAAATTCCCCCTTCCCTACACGGGGTAGCCTCCCCTTTTAACCTCATTCTCAACTGGCCCCACAGATCCCACTGCTAACTAACACTAAATTCCTTTCCTTTTAATCCTCTCCTCTTTCACTATTTTCCTTCTTGCCTCTATATTTGTAAGTCTTTATAATTGGAGGCCTTACAATACCCCCAATTTTTCAGCCACCTTGTCCTCAGGGTGGAAGAGTGGGTATTGAATCTTCATTTCATTCACCCCTTCCCATGTAGCCTCGCTTTCCGTGAACTTTTTCCATTTCACCAACCATTCTTCTCTTAGCAACTCAGTGTTCCAACGTACTCCCAAGACGGTCTCCAGTAGTATTTGTAGTTCGAATTCATCTATGAGATCAGGTGCTTAGGCTTGTACTCGCGCTATTTTTCCCAGGCAACGTTTCAATTGAGAAACATGGCAAACATCATGAATCCTAGCATCATTAGGTAATTCCAGTTTATAGGCCACCGCTCCGATCTTGCTCACCACCTTATATGGTCCATAGAACCTAGGAGCTAACTTCTCACATCTCCGTTGAGCCAGTGTGTGTTGTCGATGTGGCCTGAGTTTTGGGAATACTAAGTCTCCAACCTCGAATTGTACCTCCCTGCGATGTTGATCGACATATCTCTTCATTCGTTCTTAGGCCATTGTCAAATGTTCCTTCAAAGCTACTAAGGCCCGATCTCACTCCAGTAGTTGTTGCTCTATTGTATCGTTAGAAGTCCTTCTATCTCTGTAAGAAACTAAGGGAGGAACTGGTCGATCGAATACCACCGCGTATGCTGTTGTTTTGATGGAGGCATGGAATGTCGAATTATACCAATATTCCGTCCAAGATATTGATTCAAACCATTGCCTAGGCTGTTCATTACAAAAGCAACGTAGGTACGTTTCGACACAACGGTCGACTCTCTCGGTTTGCCCATCCGTTTAAGGGTGGAAAGTCATACTTCGCTTCAAGGCCACTCCTTGTATTGCACAGAACTCCATCCAGAAATTACTCATAAAGATCTTGTCTCTATCAGATACAATGGAGCGAGGAAAACCACGGTGGTGCACCACTTCCCAAATGAATACCTCTACTATCTTCTTAGTCGTGCATGGGTGAGAAAGTGGAATGAAATGCGCATATTTATTAAGTCAATCCACAACTACCATTAACGAATCCTTCCCGAAAAACTTGGGTAATCCTTCCACAAAATCCATCGAGATGTCCTCCCATACTCGATCGGGAATGGGTAAAGGTTGGAGTAATCCAACAGGGGTCACGACATCACTTTTGTTTCTTTGACATATCATACATTCAGCTACATGTTTTTTAACATCTTCTTTCATTCCTTTCCAGTATAGTTCCCCAGCTAACCTTTTGTAAGTTCACAAGTAGCCTGAATGTCCTCTAAGTATTGAATCGTGGAATGTTGCTAGCAAGGTGGGGATGTATTAGAACCTGTGAGATAACACCAACCTCTTCTTATAAAATAGTATCCCCTGTTCTAACGAGAACTTGGCCACACTGGTAGGATCCTTTCCAATTTCTTAATTTTCTGTAACTCCTCGTCTTCCATCACTTCTTGTTGAACCTTCAAGGTGTCAATGAGTGAAGGTGCAGCTATAGTCAAGAGCTCAGCCTCCTGAGGTCTCCTAAATAACACGTCTGCCGCCTTGTTGTTAAGCCCGGGCTGATACAAGATTTCAAAATCATACACCAATAACTTAGTGAGCCATCTTTGAAACTGTGGTTGGACTTCCCTTTGTTCTAATAGGAACTTAAGTGCCTGTTGGTCAAAGATCACCGTAAACCTTCGACCCAATAAGTATGGTCTCCAATTTTGAATTGATAACACCACTTCCATAAGTTCTCTCTCGTAAATGGATTTCCCCTGTGCCCTGGTTGACAGAGCCTTGACTAAAATAAGCCACTTGTCGTTGACCTTGCATAAGTACTTCCCCCAGCCTTGTTCCCGATGCATTCGTCTCTATAACAAAAAGGCAGCTCAAAATTTGGGAGTGCCAAAACCGGTTACCGTGGCTTGCTTAAGAGACTCGAGGGCGGTGGTTGCTTCCTCGTTCCACTGGAAGGCTTCTTTCTGAAGTAATTTGGTCAGGGAGTCACTATCTTGCCATAGTCTTTTACAAACCTTCGGTAATATCCGGTGAGGCCTAAGAATCCCCTTAACTCCGACACATTCTTAGGAATCAGCCATTGCATCATTGCTTTCACCTTATCAACATCTGCTTCGACCCCTCTGCTGAAACTCAATGCCCCAAATATTGGATCCTTCGCTGTCCAAATGTGCACTTCTTCTGATTTACGAAGAGTTGATGATCTCACAAAACATTCAATACCATTCCCAAATGCTTAGCATGTGTATCTTCATTAGGGTTGTAAACTAATATATCATCAAAGAATACAAGTACGCACCTTCTCAAGAACAGTTTGAAAATTTGATTCATCAGTGATTGGAAGGTGGTTGGGGCATTGGTCAGACCGAATGGCATCACCAAGAATTCGTAGTGGCCTTCATGTGTCCTAAAGGCTATTTTTTCCATGTCCGGTTCGTACACATCCATATCTGGTGATAGCTTGACTTAAGATCCAACTTGGAGAAGATCATGGATCCATGCAACTCATCAATTAGCTCCTCTATTACTAGGATAGGAAATTTATACGCAACGGTAGCCTGATTTAGCTTCCTATAATCCACACAGAACCGCCAGCCCCCATCTTTTTTTTTTTTTTACTAACAACACTAGACTTGAATATGGACTGTGGTTTGGCCAATAATTCCCACGCTCAACAAACCAACTTCTCTATTTCGTTTTTTTTATCATGATTATACCGGTATGGCCTGACATCCACCGACGGCTCCCCCTCTCGGGTCAAAATTCGGTGGTCGACCTTCCATTTGGGTGGCAGGGTCTTTGGAATCTCAAATCGATCTCTGAATTCTTCCATCAAATTCTGAATAAATAGAGGTACTTCCATATGTCCTTGATCCCCTGTTCCACTACTCTTTCCCTCCTGAATCTCTGTTTCAACATGTTGGAATTCCACCAGAAATCCCAAGTCCTCTACATCCCATGTCTGTGTGAGAGCTTTAAAAGATACCTTTGCAGTTGTCAATATAGGATCCCCTTTTAAAGTGATCTTGTGTGGTCCTGACGTGAAAGTCATAGTGAGGCTGGGCCAATGAACCTCCATATACCCCATGTTGCACAACCATGTCATACCTAGAATTAGGTCAACTCTCCCCAACTCCAGTGGTAAGAAGTCTTCCGTGACCGTTAACTCCGATAACATCCCTACTATTGACTTGCAAACTCCCTTCCCTCGGATGGCATCTCCATTTCCTACCACTACCCTATAATTGGAGGTATTAATCAACAGTAGCTTCAGTTCGTCCACCAATCTTTTATTATAAAATTGTGTCGCCCCACAGTCAATCATAACCACCACCTCCTTCCCGACTAATACCCCTTTCAGCTTCATGGTGCCCTTCCCGGACAATCCCAGTATGGACCTCAAAGATATTTCCATGCTGTCAAAGACATCCAATGACTTGATCTCTGGCTCGGCTTCTTCACTCCCGCCACAGCCCTCCTCGACTTCCTCTTTGTCGTGATAGATCAACAAGTTCGGTGCCCTTTTTCCCTCAACTGGCAACGATGCCCTGGGGAGTATTTTTCATCGCATAAAAAACACAGGCCCTTTTCTCTCTTCTCCTTCGCCTCTGAATCCGTCAGCCTCCGATACGGTCTCTCTCCCTTTCCCATCCCTTTTTTTCAGGTAACAACACGTTTTTTAGGGTGTTTCATTTAAGGGTTTTGCTGCTTGATTTTTGGGCTCATTGGTGCCTGTCTGTTTAGGTGCTTCTTTCCGGGCCAATGCTGGGCCTAGGCCCAATTCTTTTGGGCAAGACGTAACGCAAGATTTCGGTCGCTTACTGCTTGGGCCTCCCTCATACATGCATCCAAACCCACAGGGTGACGATTAACGACTTCAGCCTTAAGTTCCGGTGCAAGCCCATTTAAAAAGTCTCCTCTAAGACTTCCTCTGCTGTCGTCGGTAAAGGAGTTAGGTAAGTCTCAAACTTCTTCTAATATTCCTCATAGGTTCCTTCCTGTTTTATTCGCAAAAGACGAGAAAGAAGCGTACCTTCTTGGGTGGGGAGGAATCGATCAATTAGCCTCCCTTTTATTTCCTCCCATGTTCTGATTGGCGGTTATGAGCCCAACGAAACCAGGCAACTGCTTCCGACGAGAATGTGATGATCGACACTTTCATTTTTTCCAAAACCAGACATTTTTTTTAGTATCTCAAAAAAAATGCTTCGCCCTATATACCCAAGCATCTGGATGTTCCCCTGAGAAAGTTGGCATCTCCAACCTCTTATACTTGCTACGGTCGATCGCGTTCCCATTCGACGATATCTAGGAACTTTCACCCTTTTCCCCCCTTTTTCCGATTTGGAATCCGATGTGACTCCGGTGGTGCTGGAAGTTTCCTTATCCCTCACCTCAGCTAAATATTGCACCCTGACAGAAATTCACTCCAGACTCTTCCTCATCTCAGCCATTCCTTCCTGTAGCTCTGTGATACATTTCGTATTATTCTCAATCTTTTCCTCCATTTCTCTTTTCTTCTCCGCGTGCATTTTCCCCAATGTTATCGAATCGGCTCTGATACCAATTTGTTAAGACTCCACCTACCAAAAAAGAATTCCCACAACTCTCCAAGAACAAAGTAATCCTCTGATAGAATTTATTTATGAATTTCAAAGGATATTACAAGAGAAAAGATCATTCATTAGTCTGATATGAAAAAGAAGAAAAAACATCAAAAAGATATCCTAACCACCAACACTTTCAAGAGGGTTGGAAAATCCTCTCCATTAACAACCTTACCAGAAAAATTCCCCCTTCCCTACACAGGGTAGCCTCCCCTTTTAACCTCATTTTCAGCTGGGCCCCACGGATCCCACTGCTAACTAACACTAAATTCCTTTCCTTTTAATCCTTTCCTCTTTCATTGTTTTCCTTCTTGCCCCTACGTTTGCAAGTCTTTATAATTGGAGGCCTTACAAACAGATTAGGAATGAGTTGAGTGAAAGCAACCTATTCAAAAATTTCATCATCCTTAAGGAGTCTTCTAAAATTCAGCCTCCAAGAGCATTGATCGGAATTCCAGACCACCTTCACAGGTGCATCTTTAGTGCCCGTCAGAAGGTAAAGCTTTGGAAAGACATGTTTGAAGGGGGATTCACCAAACTAAATATCATGCAGAAAGATAGATGACTTATTACCAATGTTTCACCATATGTTGCCATAAATAAGGTCCTTCTGCTGCAGAATGTATTTCCAAGGACTTCTAGAAGAAGATTACCTTCCAACAGAAGCCTTGAGGTCATAATGTGGAGAGCCATATCTCCCCTTAATCATGATACGCCAAAGCGATTCCTTTTCATGGTGGAAACGCCAAAGCCGTTTAGCCAAGAGGGATTTGTTATGTTGATTGATGTCAAAAGTTCCCAAACCTCCTTCCAAAGGCTTCTTGATGCAACCCCATCTAAGAAGGTGAGACAATTTTTTGTCCCGGTGGCCAGACCACAAAAAGTTCCAGAACAAACGTCCAATATCATCAATAATTTTTGTGGGAGCATGAAAAAGTGATAGGTAATAGATGGGCTGATTGTAAGAGTGGCATTGAGAAGGGTCTAATAGCCAGCCACCTTCAGAGAGAAAGTTGTTCCGCCCAAGAGTTTTTTTTTTTTTTCAATATTGTCCAAAATGGGCTGCGAGAAGGTAGTGGAAGATGGTTTTCCATATAAAGGAAGACCCAAGTAAGTGACAGGCCACTATCCCACTTTGTAATCATATTTTGCAGCAATAGAATAAACCCATGAATTATCACAATTGATACGATCTAAGATTTGTGCCTATTAATGTTCAACTCAAAAGCTCCTTCAAAAAGGCCATTAAGATTGACAAGATTTTCAATCTTCCTCTCATCGTAGGAGGAAAACAGAAGAGTGTCATCCGCAAATAGGAGGTGGATGATGTTGAGAGTAGATCTAGGAACTTCATAACCACAGATGAAGCTCGTATCACCTGCCAATGAGAGAATTCAACTAAGACTGTCCATAATGATGATGAAGAGGAACGGATAGAGTGGGTCGCCTTGTCAAAGGCCCTGAGTGGCTTTAAATTTCCCTTTGGGTTTTCCATTTATAATGGTGGAGAAGTTGATAGAAGAAATGCAACCTCCAATCCAGCATCTCCATTTGTTACCAAAACCTTTGACTCAAAATTTCATCAAGATCATCCCAGTCCACCTTGCCTTTTCAATGTCAAGTTTGATCACCACCCCTTTAGCTTTACTAGAATGCCAATGTTCAATAATCTCATTTGCAATCAGTGAATCGTCTAAGATATGTCTTCCTTCAACAAATGCGGATTGGTAGGCCATTATGGTAGATGGGAGGACTTTCTTAAGGCGGTTTGACAGCACACGGGCAATGATTTCGTAAAGGCAAGTGGTTAGGCTAATAGGTCGGTAATCCCCCACTTCCATGGCATCATTCTTCTTTGGAATAAGGAAATGTATGTTTTGTTGACATTGGCATTGATGATTTCATTCTCAAAAAAGGAAAATCTTGGAACACACTAAGTAGGATAGATTTTAGGCTGAATTTATTAAAAGTTATCCCTTCATTTTAATATAAATAAAATTCAAAACTTATGATTATTTTTTAGTTATAATCAATAATGAAATATCTAAGTCTTAGAATTTCAAGAATTTTGTTACTCTGTCTCCAACAACTAAATAAATATCAATTTTATACTCATTTTCAATAAACTATTTGTTTTTCTCCTTTAATAATTTTCGTACTTTTGCTTATAACTTTTGGTTTGATTGCTTACTTTTCCTCATAAATTCATTTTTATAAATATTTTTATATTCTATTATATTAATAACAAGAAAATTATTATTATTATAAAAGCAATCACTATATCCTATAATTCTTTTTTAAAAAAAATAAATTGCAATATTTGTTCACTTATCAATTTCTCTTTTTCTGAGTTGAACAATACATGAATATTACATATAAAAAAATAAATAAACTATTTATTTAGATAAAAAAAAACATGCAAAGCAAGTGTTAAAATACTAGTACATAGAAAAGAGCGGCACAAAAACTTCTTTTTCCAAAAGAACTATACTTCTATTTTCATTAAAGAAAATTATAAGAATGATTTTTTGGTAAGAAACATTTCATTAATGAAGAAAATTATAATAATGATAATGAACATCCAATCTGATTCTAAAAATTTGTTTACTATTAAAAAATAATAATTCTATTATACATATATATATATATATATATATATATGCGCGAACGAGAGGAGACAAAAATTCATTCAACCTGCACCTACTCTATCTGACTGTAATTGAAGGCTTACCATATTTCAAAGTAAGAAATGGAAGGAGAATTAACTTTTGGAAAGACCCTTGGCTCAATGGATCTATTTTGAAAGATATCTACCCTCGGTTATTTGCTATAGCTTCCGACAAAAAGGGATCGACTAATAATTATTGGGACTCTTCCACTTCTACATGGGATATCAATTTTCGAAGGCTTTTGATGGATGAGGAGATTTTAGAATTCTGATGCAGTCCATATCTACTTTTTCACTAAACAACAATGAAGATGCTCACAGTTGGTCACTTGAACCTTCTGGTCAAATCCCTGACAAAGCACTTAGTTTCCTCCTCTAAAATGGACAGCAGCAGCATCAATGCAGTTTGGAAGACTAAGAGTGCAAAGAAAACAAATATTCCAGTGTGGATCATGCTAAATGGAAGCCTCAATGCAACTGATGTCTTACAGAGAAAACTTCCAGGTCAGATGCTTGTGCCATCAGTGTGGTCTTTGTGTTTCAAGGCAGGGGAAACAACTGGCCATATCCTTTTTTCACGTACATTTTCCCAGCATTGTTGATCCCTGCTTTTTGCTGCCTTTAACATTAATTGGGATTTCTCCAATTCATGGAAGGATAATGTTCTTCAACTTCTCTGTGGTGTCAATTGGAATTCCCAAGCTTTTTGCTATAGGTTAAGATGGTCAAAGCATTGCTTTCTGAGATTTGGATGGAAAGGAATCATTGCATCTTTTAGCAATCTTTCTAACATTATTTTTCAATCTTCGATTCAGTTTGGCTAAAATCTTCTTCTTGGTGTTTTCATTCCAAAAAGTATGAAAGGCATACTATCCAGGAGATCTATGCAACTGGCTGGCTTTTATCAAGCCTGTCTAAGATTCTATTGTTGAGATCTTGTTTTAAGTTTATTTCCTTCTGCGTTTCTGAACTGTTTTTGCTTTAAATTACTTCTTATGTTTTTAAATCCCCTATTATGGTTGGTGAATCTCGAAACAATAGTCTCTTTTCATCGTCTTAATGAAAAGTTTTGTATCATTTTCAAAAAAAAACAAAATAAAAGAAAATAAAATAAAATTATTCCTATCCTTCCAAATCTCCTTCAAATTCACCAACATTGTATTCATCGATGTGATTGTTTGTCGAGAAATAAAAGATACTGAGGCATCAGGCACCCCTGGTTGCCTATGAGGCGAGCATCCTTCCTTGATTTTCATTTCACTTAATGAGAAACGGTTTTTCGATCAGGGAGAAAAAAACAGAAAAAATCTCCATACAAGAAAATTAACATAATAATTGAGTAATTAAGTAAAATTGGATAAAAATAAAACTTAATGAAAAGAAAACATACCTCAGATTCCTCAATCTTTGATAATAGAATTCTCAACTCACTTGCCTTGCGCCCTGACTCTCCAAATCCCACAACAGGGTGATTAATAAGCCCCTCCTCCAATATGTTCAGCTGTACGTATATAAAATATCATACTCAGCAGGAAGACTGAGCACTTGATGCGTCAAATCAAGGGTTTATCATAAAATTTATAGAGAGAGAGTGAGAATAAGTAAAGAGAAAGAAAAAACTTACCTGCCGTCTTTGCCAGCGTAAAAATGCTTTTCTATCAGAAAATTCTGTTTTTGAGATACAAGACAATAATTCCAGAGGAACTAAGAGGGTGTCCATTCTTTTTCCTACTTTTCCTGAAAGGGCATTTAGGAGGCCTTTCCGTGTTCTTACATCCATGGACTCGGATATCTGCAAATATATTGGAACTAAAACTTAGCAGAAAAATGAACTATAAAGCTTTCCTTCAATCAGAGAAACAAATGTGTTGAAAAAAATTAGAAGTATAGTAGGATCTTTAGAGGGGTTGAGAGGTCTTTAGAAGAGGTGTGGGAGGTGGTGAGGTTTAATGCCTCATTATAGCCATCCATTAATATAACTTTTTGTAATTATCAACTTGATCCTATTTGACATGGTAGGATTAGAGTAAACTAGGATATCTTGGTTAAATCCTTAATTGATTAAGATTAGGATTAGTTTTCTTGAATCTTGATTAAGATTATGATTAGTTTCCTTGATTTCTTAAGATTAGGATCAGTACCTTTGATTATTTAGGATTAGGATTAGTTTGATTAACAATTCTCTATTTGTTTTCTAAGATTCATAACTTTTGTTACATAATAAGGATTTTGATTTTATTATGGGAGATTTCTCTTCTTTTATCTCTTAGGCTAAATCATTATTCTTCTGGATTGAAGTCCTTTCTTGTAGGTTGTCAAGTACTCCTCTGTGGACTTATTTTTTCTTGTATGTCTTTGTACATTTTTTTTTTCATTTTTTTCACAATGAAAACTTGGTTTCTTATTTACAAACAAAGTCAAATTACTGAATGAATTGTATGCAACATATGTTATATTTCATTTCTATGAATACTAAACATCCATAAATAATAGCAAGTACTTAAGAATCTGCCATGCATGTAAATCAAGTTTAAAACTTATAATCGCATCAAGACAAAAAGTGAATAATAGAACTACCTCCATTTGTACTCGCATGGTCTCCAACAACCCAACTAACCCAGGTGCACGTTGAGGTTCAACAACAATTCCACTTTTACTACTACGTCCAAGCTTCCTCATCAACTTAGACCTTTTGTCTTTCTTCTTCTCTGTTGATGGTACAATAAGACCCCTATTTAAATAGTGAACAAAGATTTAAGAAATTGTGAAATAACAAAATATAATGTGAAGATGAGCACCAAATGCTAACAAAAACAGGAACTGATTGATATAACAAGAATATGATGCAGTGACTTAAAAGGCTAAACATGTATTTTATTTTACCTTGCCTTTTAGCATTATTAGTTGATCTTGTACTAGCTTGCAGTTTACTAATTACTTGAGTGGTCTATTGTTTCTCAGTAACTTCTTTAGCTAATTAGTTGGCCGAAAACCACCATTATGCTTTGTTGTCGTAGTTGTGTTTTTTTTTTTCTTTAATGAATAAGAAACTTTGGAGACTTCTTAGAGATTCTTCTTTTCATATACAAGAAACAGAGATATATTAAAAGAAAGAGGGAAATAGCCTATGGGAAGAGGGGTGAGGATCCTAGGCTACATCATATGTATCAGACCAATGTTTTTGTCTAGGCCGATGGCTGCTGCAAAAGAAAATCGGGAAAATCCTATTGACAAGATCACATTAAGGAGGATAGTGATGCTGTTTTTGAATATTGAACATCATGAAACAATCGTGAAGTCCTGCTTAAAAGATTAATGACAATTTATGCCTTATAATCTGAAATATCAGTTTTATGTATTCATTCCTATTGAAAATACCTATTATCCAAGTTCGAGCCCTCCAAGTACCTATAGCATTATCTTGGTCTTTTGATGAGCTAAAAGCAACACTTTCAAATTGAATATTTCTACATCACAAGAAGTAGAATTCTATTTTCTTTTGTGCCTTATTTTTCTCTGTCCAAAAGAAAAAAGAAAAGAAAAAAACACGAGATAAGATGCTATACCCCGAGGCCCCAGCACAAGCCAAAAGAACCTCATATGCTGTTTCTCGAAGGTCGTCATCTGTAATTCCTATAACAAATAAAGAAAAAAGTTAAAACCCACTCTCCAATGTTCTACTTTAAATTAATAATCTCAGCCGAGTATGTTTTCTGCAGACAGAAAATTAAATGCAGTTGGAATATGGTCAAACAATTGGAAAGATATAACCTCAAAACTTACTATGCTTTGAAACCTAAAAACAGATGGAGGCAATCAGTGTAGTTACATTAGATACCCTAGAAAGTAAAAAAGATTTGGAGAACATCGGAATAAGCAGCTAGGCATGCTTGCTGCTTTCTTTGGATCTATAGCTACACAGCTCCAGCACTTTCAACACAGATGAACAATCCATCAGCCAATAAATTTATTACTACCTGTTGAAAAAGAAGGCAATTTGAGAGCAAGATCAGCTACGTCATTTGGGTTTCTTCTTGACATCCTCATACTATTAACCTCAATATCTTCATCATCCTCAAAATCTTCTATGTCATCCACGGTCAATTCCCGAGCTTGGGAGGACTCAAAAGACTCTGATCTAGATACATTTGTTTCAGTTAGTGAAGGTGTGGGCACAAGTGGTGATGCAATTACTGCTGGAGGTGTATAGACAGGAGGAGGTGTGAAAGCAGGAGCAGGAGGCGGTGCCCTTTTTGGAGGTGACCCTGAAGAATCTAAATCCGTAACAATGAAAAATTCATCCCCAGAACCTGAATTATTCTGGAATGTCAAAGATAACTTAAAGATTAGCAGTGGTTTCTTGACACGAATAAGATCAAATACGATAGATGGATCGGCAGGGAGAAACATTACATTCAGAAAACCTACAGCGTGTGAAGGAAAGAAAGAAAACAAGACTAAGAGAAGAGTGGGGGGCTGCATTTAAATCATACTTACCATCTGAGGAAACCCCGTAAGGTCATGATAATCTCTAATGGCTTCAGATAGTTCAAGCATTGCACCTGTTCAACAGATGATGACATAAGAATGTTTTTTAAATGGATGAAACTTAAAAACAAAAGAATGAACATGTCAAATCACCTTTTTTAGCGCAGTTAAGAACATAATCCACACTAACTTGGTCTAGATCCACATCATCGAGGGTGACCGCACCAGGAGGCATTACAACTTTCTTTATCAAGCTACCAGACAGTACAAAATCAAGAAGTGTCTGTCTATCCCGCCTGTAGCGTTGCAAAAGCTCAATGGCATTTTCCCTGTATGGAAGGTAGACTACATCGTTCATCCAAAACAAAAGAAATGGAAGTCCAAATAGGCAAACACTAGTAACACTAAACTTATAAGCATTCCATTTCTCTAGCTTTCATAAAGATTGTCACTAGATATTCGAGAGACGCTTACTCTTCCATGGTCAAGCTCGATGGTACTAAAAGTGAATCCCTCAATTTCAGACAATGTGCATCCGCTCCATTTCTGAGAGCTAAGAATTGTTCTGGTAGCAAACCCACAAATAAATATACTGTAATATGTAAGAGCAATGGCCAACTGATAATCGAATGTGGACACGTGTCGGACACTGATACGTCCGACACGCTCTTGACACGTGTCAGACACGCAAGAATCCGTGCCCCAAAAATAATAATAATAATAATAAATCCAAACTTTTAAACGAACCGGCGGCGATGGAAAGGGAGCTTCGGCAAAGGGAGGGAAGATCGAACAACTTTGACAGCAGCGGCAGAGAGAGGCGTGCCCAAACGTCGAGATCGGCAACAAAGGGAGAGAAGCGTGGTCAAACCTTCACATCGGTGGAGGGGGAAATGCGGAATCGTGAAGAAAGTGGGTGTGCGTGGAAGTCTGGGAGAAGATGGGATAATAGTATTTACGGTTAGGGGTTTTTATTTTTAATTGGGCTTTCGGGCCTTCATACATAATGTGGCCGTGAGTTTCATTAAATAATGAGTTTTTTATCTTTTTTTTCTTTCAAATGCTCTTTTCTTTTTTCTTTAGTAATTTTTTATTAAAGAAAGGGAGATTATCAAAAATAGACCAAAAGAAAAATACAAACTATTTAACGAATATTTTTTAAAAAATTCCAAAACTACCCTCGCCATTCTTCTTCTTTCTCCTTCTTCGTGAATTCCATCGATCACAGGTACAATTGTGAGGAAGAGTTAATACTTGAAGAGTCGGTTTCAAATCAATTGCTTAGCTTTTTTTTTTTCTTTTGGATTTTGTGGCTTTGTTTCTTCTTCTTCACAAAATATTGGATACAAATATTGAAAGAAAAAATGGTACTGAACAAATAAGCTTCATAATTCCTTTACAAGCAACGAAAAATTACTGATTCTCGTAAACGCATAAAAGACTTTACCGAAAATGCATAAATGATTGATGATGTATTGTATTATTATTTGTCTATATGAGATAGATAGATATAGATGTTTATCTTTTTCCATCAAGGATAGACAAAACCAAGATAGAACTCTATCTTTGTCTATCACAAATAGACAGACATAGACATCTATCTCTGTCTATCGAGGATGGACAAAGATAGAACTCTATCTTTGATTGATTCTCACTTGATTTATAATAGCTTATATGGTTGGAACATCAAATTCACACGATCAACATCTTATTCGACTATTACAAGAAAGAAAATATGCATATCTATAACGAAGCTTACATGAACTTCTCGTTCCAATAAGCACCATGATCCTGCGAGTAAATCAAATTTTAATTAATAAGTACGTGATATGTTTATAAAAACTCGTAAAGAATACAAACAAACAATAATTTACAATTTGTTATGGCTTGATTCAACCCAAAATTAACTCTAAATCTTCATTTAATATCTAGTTAACGAACTTGTTTACCAAAGAGACAAAGGGATAGACAAATATAGAAGTCTGTCTTTGTCTATCACTGGTAGACAAATATAAAACTCTATATTTTGTCTACCATTGATTGACATATATAGAACTCTGTCTATGACTGTCACATATAAACAAAAATAAATGCCTTTTTTTTTCTATCCCTAATTCGTATTGAATTTAATTCACTACTTTGTATTGTATTGTATTAACGAGATAGAACTATTAATTGATAGACAATGATATTATCACCGTCTATCACTCATTATCGTGTTTGAGTGTATCGATGATAGATAGAGATAGAAGTCTATCTTTGTCTATCACTGATAGACAAGGATATAACTCTCTCTGACTATCACATATGGACAGGGATAGATGCCCATCTTTGTCAATCTCTGGTAGACAAAGATAGATATCTATCTTTGTCTACCTATTTATTTTTTTCCCCGTTTTGTTTTGAATTGAACTCACTACTTTATATTGTATTGTATCAACGATATTGACTTATTCATTGCGGTTGGGTGTATCAATGATAGACATAGAAGTCTATCATCTATCATTATCTCTATTTACCTCTCATAGACAAATATACAACTCCATTTCTATTTATCACTATTGGATGTTTTCATTATGAGTTTCTTACAAAATCTTAGTGATATTTTCGTCATGAGTTTCTCATATAATCTCTTTTTCATTTTGCAGAATACTGTAACTAAACCTATAGTTGTTTTTTACGGAGAACAGTAGAATGATTATCAATACCATGAGAATTACGAGCTTGGTGGAATTTTGCTTAATGACTGCATAGACTATAATGGTTTAGTTGGTTTAATATATAAATAGATTCAATTGAATGGGTCGGTAGATTTGTCAATTTTATTGGATTTTGGTAACAATGGTATTCAAACTGTGGTTCCAATAAAAAAGGACAAATATGTTTTTTGGTATCTGATCTTGGCTAGAGATGTAATCAGCAGATTTATTAGTTGCTCATATAAGTGTTTGTTCTTTTGAAGGGTCTTCTATTACTATTAGTAATGTAAGTGACGATGGTGATAGAATGTTATATTTAGGTTATTCTTCCTCTTCAAACGATGAAATTATAAGAGAATTTTTTATGTTGATCAATAATTAGCAATTGCTTGATAGATGATGTTAGGTTCATATCTACTAATCAATCCATTCCCAGATACATTATCCATAAGGCTCGTACAAACTTGGAGTTAATATAAGTTATCAAAAAAACTTGGAGGGCAAAAGAACACATAGTAAATATGTTAAAAGGAGATGCATTTGAATCATACACATTGATTCCAATATTTTTTGAAAAGTTGAATGAAATGAATCCAAATATGATGCATTTTGTTTAGCAAATTTATATACGACAGACAGCGATAAACATCTATCACTGTCCATCTACATAATTTTGTTACTATTTGCGCTGATATAAATGTTTTTATGTGTTTTTACAGGTACCTACATTGCTTTAGAAATGGATGATAGTGGTCATTTTAGGTCTTGCTTCATTGCTTCTAGTGCATCAATCGAGGGGTGGAAGTAATGTAGACCCATCATATCTGTTGATGACGCATTTTTAAAGTGTAAGTTTTGTGGCATGCTATTAACAACCTCATTACTGGATGGTAAATCAAATCTTTCCTCTTATATTTGACATCGTAAATCATGAAAATGACACATCGTGGACATGTTTTTTTTTAAACATACGAAGTAGTTTTAGGGAACGGGAGAATTCAATCATTGTTTCTTATAGGCATCTGACATTCCAAAGGAGTTTTAAGAGTGTTTAATGATGTTGAACACTACCTGTGCATACAATATCTCTTAAGAAAATCAAAACCTCATTTTAAGGATCCACTGCTTGACAAATATTTCTTTAGTTGTGCTAATGCCTACACTATTGCTAACTTTGAGTACCACATGAGATCCATGGAGTCGATCTATCCAAATATTGGAAGTTATCTTAGTAGTGTTGGGTTTGAGAAGTGGTATCAGGCATATTCATGAAGAATAAGGGTATAGAATGATGACGTCGAATGTTGCAGAAAGTATAAACTCAAATTTTAAAGATGCTTGAGAATTACTTATAGCCATGGCTAGCTTGTTTAGTTCGATTAGAGATATATTGCAAAAGTGGTTTTATGATCGAAGTAAAATCATTTTTGCAATGAAAACTCTTTTGACTTATTGAGTTGAAAACATATTACGACGAGAACACGAAAAGTCAAGAAGTTTCTTAGAAAGAATTTTGATTTTTTTTCTTATTGTATATCTATCGCTGTCTATCTCAGATAGACATTGATAGTGCTCTGTCTTTGTCCATCTATGTCTATCTAAGATAGACAATGATTGTATTTTTTTTTTATAGTGATTACTTTCTCGTGTTTATCTATTAGGTTGATCCCATTAGCAACACCAATTACTTTTCATTCTCCGAATGCTTAATTTAGATACCCATTTTTATGTAGTTGACTTTTATTACATAGGAGCATTGTCAGCAGCATATAATGGTTATGTTCGACCTGTTGGAGTTCATTTGGATTGGAGAGCTAAAGATGATGTCATGAAAACGTCACATCCTATTGTTAGACGTCAAGCTGAAAGACCTAAAAACAAATAATTCTATTTGTAGGTGAATTTAAAAGTTCATTAAAATGTACTCATTGTATTCGTAAAGGCCACAATAGTAGGACTTGCAAATAGAACCAATTAACCAAATGATTTAATCATTAATTTTCCATTGTAATACATGTACAAACAAATGGATTGACATTGAAGTTTATGAATGATATTTTCCGATTTATTATGTTCTTGAGTTGTAAATATTTTTAATAGTACCTTCACTTTTCAATGAAACTGAAAGAAGCACAAAAACTATCTACTGATATCGGGTAGGTGATAGGCACAAAAACTAGTTGCGATAGGCACAGAGTGTCTATCTGGCTCTATCTGCCGATATCAGGTAGGTAAGCTTCAGTAATAAAATTAATAGTTAGACACAGATACATAACTATTTATGTCTATTGATGGCTGAAAAAACGGAGGTAAATAAATATGCGTTCATCGTTCATTCTCCATGCGTTGGACTAAGGGATATGCAATATGCGTTTGATGACCATGTGTTTCTGCCATAAGTTTTCTTGTTCTCTCGCCAAGTATAACGAGATCGCAAGTTTCTCGGGTGATCCAAGGTCGAACTCAGGGACTTGTAGCTAAATGTTACGAGGTAATGTGTTTGTGGCGAATAATAAAAGAATTTGAAGGTTATAGGCTATGCGCTACTCCTACTTCTAACTAACAGATTAAACAGTGGAAGTGTAACTGTAAGAGATAGAGACACGGCAACTATTAACGCGTACTAAAAATGTATGGAAAAATAAATAGAATGGGGGGGGGGGGTGACCACCGCATCCCTAAGCTTGATCGCAAGGGTAACCCCAGCCAACGTAAGCTATGGCGATTATGCTACACACACTTGACAAAGACACATGCAATGTATATGCGATAGTGTCGAGAGGCCTTATGTCTAAGTCTCTATTCTTGCTCACGTGCTCCCACACATAAAACAAGATGATCGCACACTACCGTATCCTACTCCTGGACGCATGCGATGTGACCACATACTTTCATATCTGTCTGTGGGGTGTATACGCTGTGTAATAGCAAACAGACCTTATCTCTAAGCCTCTATTATTGCCTATGCGATCCAATCTGACTCTCTCAAACCTATATTTGGTTTTTAGACTACTCTCTCAAGTATGCCTAAATGATGAATGATGCACTCATAAGACAAAAATAATCACATAAACATGGTTGACATAAGATTATTCCTATCTCTAGAAACATGCCTATTTTGCTTAATGCGTTCCACACTCACCCTTTTGGGCAGTTAGCTACCACTTAACAGCTCATAGACAAGCATTGCTCCACCTTAGCCTAAGCAAATAGGATTTTCTCACAACACTTGCACAACGCACACCTCTCGGTGGTTTGCTACATGCTTCATATGTCCATGCCGCACGGTTAAGTATGCGATACTCTAGTAATCTTACTTAGTCTTTATGATGAAAATAAAGGATGATAAGAAAATGAAGATGGAATCGAAGGAAATAGAGAAATGCATTGATCACAAAATGTATTAATCTCTTAAGCCACAATGTAATACAATACAGAGGTAGAAGAGATATGGAGGGCCAGATGGGAAATGTCTTACGTCCATCAGATGTGTGTCAAAGCTGCTGGTGGTGCCATGGATGAGCGGTGAAGTAGTCTTTCTCGAAATCTATCTCCGACGAGGCTCCGGTCGTCACTCGGAATGGTAGAAAGAATGAATAACTCTCAAAGAATATCTTCTCACGCTTTCGTCTGGATCACAATGATCTGCCTGAAGGGAGAAGCTCGGATGCCTTTAGGCAGAAAACCCCGGATGATCTGAAGTTGGGCTTTAATGCTTCTATTTATAGAGCTTGATCGCCAACAGCATTAATGGTCATTCTCTGAATTTATGCTGCTAACAGCGTGATGGACCTGCTTTGAATCTCTGCTGCTAACGGTATGATAGGTGAAATGTCAACATCGCATTTTGATACTCCCGAGGTACGTGTTCATGCTTGGGTTCCGGAGTATCGTCGCATTCCACCACCCTTGCGGCCATCCCTCTATTATGGTTATACTCTGTAGCCTCAACCTTTATGCAATGGACGCATGCGGTTAATGGCCGCAACATCCATGCGTCGAAAGTATGCGATTGCGCATGTGACGCCTCTACGATGGCGAGATTCATTGCATGCGATCGTTTCCTGCGATAGCAACAAAAATAGACAACTGGGCGCAAAATAACGCATAATAGTGGGTTAGCCGAGATCTTCATTGTTGATCGATGCAAGCTCAATTTCTCATTAATTCTTAGAATAATCGTCGCATATTCTTCTTATCAGCGCTCATAATTCTAAATAAAAGGTCTATAATAATGTACATTTCTGCCTGTCATCATCTATCACAGTGTAAATAAATCACGACATCTATTTGAATCTATAGATAGTTGCAACATTGTCTATCACTAAATATACAAACCATGATTGCTTTCCTAATTGTACATCACACATTCACTGCAACTACATCCCCCTTCTTTATGTCAAATCATTAAATGATAGAGCTCTATAATTCATTAAAGTCACTCATCCTTAAAACCCAATTCATTGAAGTCTATCACTCTTTATCTCAGATAGACAATGATAGTATTTTATCTCTATCTATCTCATATAGACAATGATAAAACTATATCTCTGTTTATCTCAAATAGATAGTGATAGAACTCTATCACTGTCTTGTTAGGGTTGATGCCCTAAATCTCATTAGGTTCTATAGTTTGTAAACATTGTATGAATAAACTCTTATGTGATTGATAATATTTGATATTTTATTCACTTTGTCTATAAATATATGTGATATTTTAGTTGCATTGACCACAAACCAATAAACTAATATCTAAGGTTATCATTGTAACTTAAACATGTATGTGAAGACATACAGGTGGATCATGTTTAAGTGATAACCTAAATGATTTATTGTATATGGATAAGATTGGGTACCTTATCTTGGTGACACTATGAATATGGTCTGCTTTGTAGGTGTTACAATTGTTGTAAAGTGCTACAAATGATCTAATCCCGATCATTCATGTATTAGACATGCGAGCGGGGATATTCCATACAAAGGAGTCTATATAAGACCATACCACGAAATGTTTAGTCTTATTATATAACATCGTTCATTTAGAGACTTTAATTTCACCAGAATGACCATAGGTAACATGACTTAAATCTTGAGGGAGTTGTGAACTTTTGCCTATGAGGGCGGTTCTTTGATTTATATGGGTGAGAATGGCCAGGTCGCCGACTTGACGAGCCTACCATTTTGGGGATTCGTCTGATTGGGGATCTGGGAACACATCTACACAAGATGAAGTTCACTCATTCCCCAAAGCAGGGGTAAGCAGATAGATTGCTCCCTTAAGGGCTGATTCTGGGTCTTGAACAATGTGGTGCCACACCTTCTCATGGCCCAAGAGGGGTTTAGTCATAGTGGGACTATGATCTATTGTTCATTAGAGGGATCAGTGGTACTTAAAGAGTTAGATGTAACTATAGGGGAAAAACGGTAATTTGGCCAAGCTGTACTTACGAGCAATTTGTGAAGGGTTATCGTACTGTTGATTGGTTATATCCAATGGATACAAAAATATATCTGTAGTGCGAAGAGTACAATTGTTGGTCTTTAGTGGAGTGCCCAAAAATTAACGGATGGTGGATAATGTAATTAAAGAGTTTAATTAATTATTCATGTACCGTTTGAGCTTCAAGTTACAGATCCATAAAATCCTCTTGGTAGCTCAAAAGGATTCATTTGAGAATCAATTTTTGGGTTAATTTGAATGGTTTAAATCAATAAGAGGGATTTAATTGGTTTAATTATATATGATGTAATTAAATTATTTCAATTATATATGATATAATTGTTATAATGTATTTGATACATTATAGTTTAATTGGAGGAAATAAATATTTGAATGAGATTCAAATATATAATCTATGAATGTGATTCATGGTTGTTAAATTCAATATAAATATGATTTATATTAATTACCATAAAATAGAGAAAAGAAACTATAGTTTATATTGTATATGATACAATACTAAACCTATAAGTTATATGTTATATTTGATATAACATATAGTTTAATACAAATATAATATGATAAGTTAGTTATCATATTTATTTATATTATTTATAAATAATAACTATCCTATCTTCTCTCCAACTACCTTAGTGGGTGGTAATTGTTTTTGTGGCAAAAGGAATAAAAGAAAATGGTTTTCTTCTTCTTCCTACACGATTGGACATTAACATTGGATATACGATTGAGTTTTTACATAAACGTTCTGTGTGCCTCGGTCTTCTTCTTCCTCCAAACTCAAACAAACCCTCAAAACCAAAATAGTCAGAGCCCACCACTCCTGGACTCTAACCCTGAGAATACCGAAGGCTCTCTGTGGTAGTGTTTTCTTAGTTTTGGTTCGTGAAGTTCTTGAAGAAAGTTTTCAAGGGTTATTGTGTTCGAGTTCGTGACCGTTCGTGACTATTCGAGGGATTTATAAGAAGGAAGGCTCTTCAAGGGTAATATCTCTTGAGTCCTTTTTCCTTTGTAAAAGGCATCATGTAATTTGTTTATGAATGCATATCCAGTATGTTTATTGTAAATTTAGTTTTCAATAAAAATGGATTTGGACGATCTGCTTCTGCTCAAGGATCTCTATAAAACGAGTTCCTTCAATTGATATCAGAGCCAGGTTGTAGTTTTGATTCCAAATTCCATTTATGTATTGAATCGTTTATAGTAGTGGTGGTTCTACATTGCATTTATACGATAAATCTTTGTGGATGTTTGTTGATGGATGTTTCGGGATAGTAATCTTTGTTTATGACTTTCTGTTTACATTTACAAAATTAATTTGTAAGAGCCACTATGTTTTTGGGCAATAAATTGCAATCGAGTTTGTATTTGTTTAAGTTTTGAGTCGCTCGTGAGCAGTTCGAGGCGAGCGGTTCAAGACCCGGTTCACTTGTTCCAAATCGGTGGACTCATTTTTGTAATAAGTTGGCCTTTAATTTTTGGTTTTTGAGATTGTCTATCCCGATCCATCAAATTTAAATTAAATATACATATGATGTATGTTTATTTTATATGCCATGATGTATGTCATATAGTTTTAAAACCCACCATAGGTCATGCATGTATTTTCATGCATCATTTTATATTATAAGTGTTATAATATACTAATATGCATGATTTAAATTACATAAAGCATGCTCATGCATCATATAATATAAGAGTTATAGTATATGTATGCATGCATTATAGCATATCATGCATCATTTATATTATAAATGTTATAATATTAGATGAATGGTTGTATGGATTGTATGCTATAACATAGTTCATTACTTGATTATATAAAAGTTATATATTAGTAATAAATGAACATTGCATGAAGCATGACACTACCTTAGGTTAATTTATAATTGTAATCATTGTAATGTTGGTTGGTTTTAATTGCTTCAATTACTTATAAGTGTTATAATAAATGAAATTAGAATTAAAATCAATAACAAGGAGTTGCATGCAAACCTAGGCTATAATCATTTTTAAAAGTGTTTTCAAATTTGATTAAGATAGACCAAAGATCACGTTTCTAATGAGATTAGAAATCTAAGTTTATTCTAT
The DNA here is from genome assembly GCF_009727055.1 of Benincasa hispida. NCBI lineage: Eukaryota > Viridiplantae > Streptophyta > Magnoliopsida > Cucurbitales > Cucurbitaceae > Benincasa > Benincasa hispida. The sequence goes on along the minus strand of NC_052355.1, from coordinate 37,760,008 downwards.
TAAATCAGTTTAATAGGATTAAATTGATTCCTAATAAAAGATTAAATATGTAACAAATGTATCTATAAGGGACCTTTTGTCTAAGGCTGGGTACTTAAGTCAATGGAAACGTTGCACCCCTACCCGGGAACCTACCTGGAAAGACGAATTAGATAGATTTGTTACATGCATGCAAATTTGATGAAAGTCTGTTAAAGAGTTTAATGGGACTTGAATCAAAGTTGTTTAATTATCAAAGACAAGTGTTGTTCTTTTAGCAAATTAAACTATCACTTGGATAAAATCAGTAGTTGAATTTTCTAAGTTAATGAAGCCTAGGTAGAACCTTCAGTGGGAGGAAAATGGAGTATATGATACTTCACTTTAACCTCTACACGTTTTTCCCTAAAAGTTCACACCGTGAGATCTACTCTAGGTCTCGAGGTACCATGGGTGTTCCCCTACGGGAGGCGTTTGGGTAGGTCAATACCAAGGTGAATGGAGAGAGTGTTTATAGTAAGTGGGAGCAGGACGTGTGACAACATCTCCCTCGATCTCTCTCATTAGGTTGGATGAAAGTTTCATGCATCGCCTCTTGGCATCGTGGGGTCCCCCTAAATGATGACAGTTTTGCATGACTCTTTATTTGATCTCCAAAAATGGATAGGGTTGATTTAGTCTCTTGTTCTAATTGGCTTTTCCCTAAGGTTGGCTTATTAGGGCAGGACTCTATAACTTAAAATGAGGGGTTACACTTATACAGAATTGTTAAGGATGTTAACAAATTCTGGACCGAACAATGGTGACTATTAGTTACAGTTACCATGAGTTATTTCTGTCTACTGGTTGAGAATGTCTCATTTCAGTGAAGGGACACTTGATCACCCTACGGTGACTTTTGTCCTGCCTCACTGAAGCATCATTGCAAAATAGATGTCACTTAGAGTACACTAGACTATTTTGCTAAAATTTGCTTGGTTTTCTAAAAGTGGTTTAATGCAAGTATACTTAATTAAGTTTGTTCTATTTCAGAAATTTATTGTGGCTACTACGACTCTAAGTTTACTTGCCGCCAATAAATTAATTAGGAAAAACTACACTAGTTGGGAAAACACCATAAACACGATTTTGATCATCGATGATCTACGGTTCATTCTCAGGAGGAGTGTCCTCCCAATCCACCTCTTGGCAAACGAGAAGGCCCGAGCATACATCTTGAAATGTTTCGAAAGCGTATAAGAGATGGACAAGGGCAAACGAGAAGGCTTGAGCATACATCTTGGCAAGCTTTAACCAAGTATTGGCTAAGAAGCATGAGTTCATGGTCACTGCACGTGAGATCATGGAGTCCCTGCGGGGAATGTTTGGACAACCGTCCACACAGCTCAGGCACGACGCTCTTAAGTACATCTTCAATTCACGTATGTAAGAGGAGTCATCTGTTCGGGAACACGTTCTCAATATGATGACCCACTTTAACGTGGAGGAGATGAATGGGTCAAGCATCGATGAGGCCAGCCAGGTTAGCAACATTCTGTAATTTTTACCAGATAGCTTTCTTCACTTCCATAGCAATGTTTTTCTGAACAAGATTGACTACAACCTAACTACTCTACTCAACGAGCTGCATACTTTCCAATCCTTGTTGAAAAGTAAGGAGAAGAAGGGTGAAACAAGTGTTGCTTCATCTTCCAAACAGTTCCATAAAGGTTCTAACCTCTAAAACTAAGTCTGCACCTTTTTCCTCCGATACCAAAAAGTGAAAGAGGAAGAAAGGTAGAAAAATGAAGGTTGCTACTAACCCAGGAGTTGCTGCTCCAAGGGGTAGACAATCAATGGGGGTTGACAAGGGAAAGTGTTTCCATTGCAACTAGAATGGACACTGGAAGAGGAACTACCTCAGATATTTGGCAGAAAAGAAGAAGGCCTGATGACGGGCAGAAATGTACGTTATTATAGGCCTTTTATTTAGAATTATGAGAGCTGATAAGAAGAATATGCGGCGATTATACTAAGAATTCATGAGAAAGTGAGCTTGCATCGATCAGCAAGGAAAATCTCAGCTATCCCACTATTATGTGTTATTTTGCGTCCAAATGTCTATTTTTGTAGCTATCGCAGGAATCGATCGCATGCGACGAATCTCACCATCACAGAGGCGACCGCATACGTTTGACGCACGGATGTTGCGGCCACTAATCGCATGCATCCATCGCATAGAGGTTGCGGCTACATAGTAATAACCGTAATAAAGGGATGAACGCAAGGGTGGTGGAATGCGATGATACTTCAAAAACCAAGCACAAACGCATACATTGGGAGTATCAAAAGGTGATGTTGACATTTCATCTACCACACCGTTAGGAGCAGAGATTCAGAGCAGGTCCATCACGCCGTTAGCAACAGAAATTTGAGAGAAGGACCATTAATGATGTTGACGATTGAGCTCTATAAATAGAAGCCTTAGAGCAAAACTTTAATCCATCTGAGCTTATACCTTCGGGCAGATCCTTCTTATCTAGACAAAAGCGTGAGGAGATATTCTTGAGAGTTCTTCATTCGTCCTACCTTTCCGAGTGACGACCGGAGCTTCGCCGAAGGTAGATCTCGAGAGAGACTACTCCACATGGCACCATCGACAGCCTTGACACACATCTGATGGAAGCAAGACATTACCCATCTGGCCCTCCATATCTCTTTTATCTTTGTGTTGTATTCCATTGTGGCTCAAGAGATTAATACATATTGTGATCAATGCATTTCTATATTTCCTTCTATTCCATCTACATTTACTTCTTCTTATCATCCTTCACTTTCATTGCAACGACTGAGTAATATTGCTAGACTATCGCATACTTAATCATGTGGCATAGACATATGAAGCATGTAGCAAACCACCTAAAGGTGTGTGTTGCGCGGGTATTGTGAGAAAATCCTATTTGCTTAATGTGAGGCCAAGGCATCACTTGTCTATGAGTTGATCAGCAGTGACTAACTGCCCGAGAAGGTAAGTAGTGGAACGCATTAAGCAAAGTAAGTAGTGTTCTTAGGGATAGGAATAATCTTATGTCAACCATGTTTTATGTGATTATCTTGTATTATGAGCGCATCATTCATCTTTTGGGCATACTTGGGAGAGTAGTCTAAAAACCAAATCAAGGCTTGAGAGAGCCAGATTGGAACGCATAAGCAAGAATAGAAGCTTAGGAATAAGTTCTACTTGCTATTACACAACGTATGCACCCTATGGATAGGATATGAAGGTATGCGATCACATCGCATGAGTCCAGAAGTAAGATACGGTGGTATGCGGTCACCTTGTTTATGTTTGGGAGCACATGAGCAAGAATAGAGACTTAGACATAAGTTCTATCGACACTATCGCATATGCATCGCATGCGTTTTCGTTAAGTGTGTGTAGCATAATCGTGTAATGTTTGTTGCTATCGTGATTTGCTCTAGGAGTATTTTGTATAAAATAAATTGGAAGAATAAGTTCTAAGTGTATGTGATACATTTATGCGTTGGTGCATTTAAGTAAATGTAACGTGTTGGGGCGTCAGATATTTGCAGCAGAACGCACACAACTTCTTCTAATGACGTTTAAGTTTTCCTAAACTAGACCCAAGTATAAATCTAATTTAAGTTCCTGGTAAATCCATGATCGAACTCAGGGATTCAGTTAACCAAACGTAGACCTTGCGTTGTATCTACTGTAGGGGTTTTCCTAAATAAATGTGAGAAATGAGTTATTTACACTGAATTGTTGTGCCTGTGCAAGAGATGCAAAAGAGTTGAGTAGTGAATGATGGATCATGCGAAAATGGAGTTTAAGGTAAGTGGACGCGTCGGTTTAAGATGAGTGTACACAACTAGGATGTGGTGTGAATGATATGGGATGGTTTGCTTATCTTTTGTTTATGCGTCAGACTTCATTCAACATTTCTCAATGTGAATAACATACCAAGCCTATCTCTAGGATGCATGCGTCTAACATAAAATACAATAGACACCAGTAAGTCTATCTCTAGTTGTACTGGGCGTCCTACTTAATGCAGCTTAGTTATTCTTTCGAACAATCTAAGTTAAAGATGCTTTTACCAATTTGTCAAGTTGGCTCGAGCTTTAGAATGAAGTTGTGCATAAAGTATTAATGCATTCAACATATATAGGAAATAAACAATGGCAAGTATGATGGATCAAACATATGAGTTTTATAAAGAAACAGAGAGTCTTTACAAAAGGAATGTTTAATAAAATGGAATGAAAGTGATAAATGAGAAGAAGGAAACTGAGTCAAGCCAAAGAATACAGCCAAAGAATACAATCTCTTGTATTTCTTTGGCTCAATCTCGTTGTGTACAATCACTTGTTTAGTAATTGGATGAAGTTTCTTTCTCAAGATTAGCTTCCTCCGCTCTCCGACCGGCGGCGGTGGTGGTTCTCATCCCTTCTGATCGTCTAGCACAACAGCACAGCCTCTAAAGAACTAAAACTATGACTACAATATACAGAGAGTAAGGATCTTGATAATTTCCGAACTCTTAACTTTGGAGGGACTTCATCTATTTATAGGCGTTGGTCACGTCCACTTGGTGAATGGGCAGCATTAAAGTCCATGTCCTTGTTAGCATTAAAGTCCATGCCCTGATTAGCCGTCTGACTCTCGGAAGCTTTTCAGACGCCGCCTGCTGCGTGGAAGCTTTTCAGACGCCACTTGCTACAGGTGCCCATACTTGCAAGTGGTGATATGACACAATCAGCCTGGAGCAATGNGAAGCTTTTCAGACGCCACTTGCTACAGGTGCCCATACTTGCAAGTGGTGATATGACACAATCAGCCTGGAGCAATGAATCTTCTATGCGTTGAACTCCTTCCGACGCATGGCCCATGCGTTAAAGCTTTTCCTACGACACTTGTCTAATGCGTTAGCGTTAATCCTTGCGTTGAAATCCTGCAATACAATGCGTCAGTGCCGCGATATTTAATAATAAAACTTCTTTTGCATGAGTTTGGTAATGTTTGAATAAATCCATGCGTTTCTTCTAAAAATGAGGAGAATTTATAATTAAAAACCTTCGTTGTTCCAACTTAAGAGCAAAAATAACTTGTATTTCTACAAGTTATCATGTAACTTGTGTTGGCTGGGGTTACCCTTGCGATCAAGCTTATTCATATGGTGAAGTCATCCCCGCCATTTTATCTATTTTCCCATGCATCTTATTACGCGTTAACAGTTGTCGTGTCTCTAACTCTCATAGTCATACCTCCACTGCTTAATCTGTTTTGTTAGGAGTAGGAGTAGAGCATAGCCTTTAACTTCAATATTCTTTTATTCTTTGCTATAACACATTACTTCGTAACATTTAGCTACAAGTCTCTGAGTTCGACCTCGGATCATCCGAGAAACTTGCGTTCTCGAAACTTGTGGCAGGAACGCAAGGTCATCATACGCATATTGCATATCCCTTAGTTCAATGCATGACCAGCGACGCATGGAGAACGAACGATGAACACATATATTTATCTACTCCATTTTCCACCCATCAAGGCCAAATAAGGTAAATGTGATTTGCTTGTTTTGGAAACTTATTTAGTGGAGAATGATGATTTTGCCTGGATTATTGACTCTAGGGCCAATAACCATGTTTGTTCTTCATTTTAGGGAATTAGTTCCTAGCAGCAACTTGATGCTGGTGAGATGACAATACGAGTTGGAATCGGGCACGTCGTCTCAATTGTGGCAGTGGGAGGTCTCCGATTATGTTTACATAACAAATTTCTCATTTTGAATGATGTATTTGTTGTTCCTGATTTAAAAAGGAACTTAGTGTCTGTAAAGTGTCTTTTGGAATGTAATTATCAACTAAACTTTTCTTATAATAAAGTGTTTATTACTAAGAATGGTATTGATATATATTCTGCTAAATTGGAAAATAATTTGCATGTGCTAAGGCCGTTAGCAACAAATGCCTTCCATAGAATAGAGATGTTTAAAACTGTGTAACTCAGAATAAACGACCTAGAAATTCTCCTAAGGAAAACGTCCAACTTTGGCACATAAGACTAGAACACATTAATCTCAATAGGATTGAGAGGTTGGTGAATAATGGACTTCTAAGTGAGTTATAAGAAAATTCTTTACCTGTGTGTGAGTCATGCCTTGAAGGCAAGATGATTAACAAGCCTTTTACTGGAAAAGGTCATAGGGCCAAAGAACCTCTAGACTAGTGCATTCAGACCTTTTTAGTTCAATGAATGTAAGAACTAGAGGAGGTTATGAATATTTCATCACTTTCATTGATTATTATTTAAGGTATGGGTACGTTTATTTAATGCAACATAAGTCTAAGTTTTTTAAAAGTTAAAAGAATTCAAGGTTGAAGTTGAAAATGCATTAAATAAAACGATTAAAACATTTCGATCTGATCGAGGTGGAGAGTTTATGGATTCGAAATTCCAGAACTATTTGATAGAACACGGAATAGTATCCCAACTCTCAACACCTGGTACGCCTCAACAAAATGGTATATCAGATAGGAGAAATCGAATCCTGTTAGATATGATTCGGTTTATGATGAGTTTGTTTCCTTACCTGACTCGTTTTGGGATTATGTAGTGGAGACTGAAACATAAATCCTGAACTACATTCCCTCTAACAGTGTTGCCAAAACACCTCTCGAGTTATGGAATGTTCGTAAAGCTAGTTTATGTCATTTCAGAATTTAGGGTTGCCCAACACATGCGCTTGAGGCCAATCCTAATAAACTGGAACCACGTTCAAGGTTATGCCTATTTGTAACCTACCCCAAGGGACGAGAGGTGGTTATCTCTATGATTCTAAAAAAAACAAAGTATTTTTATCGACAAATGCCACTTTTATTTAGGAAAACCACATAAGGGAACACAACGCAGAAGTAAAATCGTGTTGAATGAGATTTCCAAATAAACTATTGAATCTTCAACAAGAGTTTTTGAAGAGCCAGGTACCTCAACAAGAGTTGTTGAAGTAGGTTCATCTAATAGGTCAAATCCGCCTCAAATGCTGAGGGAACCTCAACATAGTGGAAGGGTTGCGAACCCACCTATTCGCTATATGGGTTTAACTGAAATCCTAGCCATGGTAGCTGATGCCGAGGTTGAGGATCCAGTGTCTTATAAGAAGACAATGTAGGATGTTGACGGAGATGGATTGATCAAAACCCTGGATCTCGAAATGAAGTCTATGTACTTCAATTCAGCATGGGCTCTTGTAGATCAACCTGATGGGTCAAACCTATAGGTTGTAAATGGATCTACAAGAGGAAACGAGGTACTGATGGGAAGGTGCAAACCTTAAAGGCTAGGCTGGTGGCAAAGGGTTATACCCAGGTAGAGGGAGTCGACTATGAGGAGATTTTCTCGCCTGTTGCTATGCTGAAGTCTATCTGAATCCTCCTATCCATTGCCTCATATTATGACTATGAGGTATGGCAAATTTATGTCATGGTTGTGAATGGCAATCTTGAGGAGACCATTTATATGGCGCAGTCCAAGGGGTTCATAATCCAAGGTCAAAAGTAAAAGGTTTACAAGCTTAATTGGTCCATTTATGGACTGAAGCAAGCATCTCGATCTTGGAATATAATCTTTGATACTGTGATCAAATTTTTTGGCTTTGATCAAAACGTTGATGAGCCTTGTGTCTACAAGAAGATCATCAATAAATCAGTAGTTTTTCTAGTGTGTATATAGATGATATCCTACTCATTGGGAATGATGTAGGTTTATGGACTACAGTTAAGAACTGGCTAGCGATCTAATTCCAAATGAAAGATTTGTTAGAGGCTCAGTTTGTTCTGGGTATTCAAATCTTTTGAGATCGAAAGAACAAAATGTTAGCACTGTCTCAGACGTCGTATATTGACAAGATGCTTGTCAAGTATTTGATGCAGAACTCCAAGAGAGGATTATTTCCTTTCAGGCATAGAGTTGCTTTGTCTAAGGAACAGTGTCCTAAGACACCTCAAGAGGTTGAAGATATGAGACGGATCCCCTATGCATCTGTCGTGGGCAATTTAATGTATGTGATGTTATGTACTAAACCTGACATCTGCTATGTGTTGGGAATGACCTAAACTCACAGTTCGTAAATGTTGTTAACACATTTTATTTATCAATAAAAATGTTTTTGAGTTTTTATTCAATTAATTACTATTGATATTGCATCCTTTTATGAAAATCTAATAAACGAATCCATGGCTTTAACATGAATACTTTAACTATTATATAGTGACATACAAATGGATCAAGTCTTAGTATGTAGCCAAAGTAGTCTATAAGTATACGGATGAGATTGGGTACCTCATCCTTATGACACTATTGGATGCGGCCCATTTTGTATACTGATACAAATGATGTGATCCAAAACTCATTCATATTGAGACATGTGAGTGGAGGCATCCTATGTAATGAATTTGCATAAGACCGGACCTCAAAATAGTTACTTTTCTTTATAACAACCGTTTAATGTTAAAACTGACTATCTCAAATTGACTAACTTAGGGTAACCCGATCTTAATCCTGAGCTAACTATAAACTCCTGTTTTTTCGGGATTATCCTTTGATCTCAATAGGTGAGAGTAGTCAACAATACTACTCAATAAGCCTCCCATTTTGGGGATAAAACCAGATAGATAGCTGGAAACATAGTCTTGCAAAATGAAATTCACTCCTACCCAATTTAGGGTTAGTAGATGGGTTGTTCTCTTAAGCGTTGATGTCTTGTCTCGAACAACGGGGCCTCACCCTCTTTTGGAAGATAGGGTTATGATTTATAAGTCTGACTATAAATCAATTGTTCAATGGAGGATTAATGGAAGCTTAAAAAGTAAGATGTATTTATAGGGGTAAAACAGTAATCTTTGACCTAGCTGTAAATACGAACGACATGTGAAAGATTGATTTACCGATTATAGTTAAAATGGACAGAAATATATCTATAATGAGGAGAGTGCAATTATTGAGTTGTAGTGAAATGTCTTGGTATTTAACGAATAATGATTAATTCGGTTTAAAGAGTTTAACCAATTAATTACAAGTCGTTGGAGCTCATGATCTGTAGGTCCATAAAGTCCCTTTGCTAGCTCATAATTTGGATTAGTAAATTGAGTAATTTTGATAAGATTTGAAATCAGGGTTTAGAATTTGAAATGTTCAAATTCAATTAGGGTTTTATTTATTATATTTGATACAATTAAAAGTTTAATTTTATCAAGATTAAATGAAATTGGAGAAATGATTAATGCTTAAATATGATTTAAATACTAATTAAATTAATTTCATTTTGATGGAATTAGCCTTTTTTATTAATTTAATATTAGATATTAAATTAGGTTTAATTAAAATGTTTATTTAATTAGTTTTATTTAAAAATTAATTAATTGAATTAATTTTATAAAACTAATTAAATAAGTTTGATTTACAAAACTGATTTTTGAAATCATTTTATGGGAAAAACCTTTTGAAAAATTATTTTCAAAGTGGAGATTTCCTAAATGTTGGAAATCTCCACTAAGTCTTCAACTACCTTATTTATTTATCCATTTTCTCAATCCAGTAGTAGCTGCTATTCATGCAAACCATGTATTTGTATGGTCAAAGCTCTATAAATTGAAGTGCTTAAATGAATTATGATTCGTGCTCACTACGAACTTCATTTGAAACTCTACAGAAATCACCAATCCCACTTCATATCTTATATACTTCCAGCTTAATTTAATGTTTCCACCACACAATCGTTGCAGCAGAATGGTAGATAAGATCTTGGTGGTTGTCTACTTGAAGGTTGAAGCTCTTTCACATAGATTTCAACTAGATTTGAAGAGGATACTTCAAAGGTATTGTGTTCAGCAAACTCTCTTTTATAAAGGTTATTTTGAAGCATGTTTGAACTCAAATTAAGTATGATTAGAGTGCTTATTGATTATGTTTTTCCTCCGTTGCATGTTAATATACTCTTACATTGGTATCAAAGCATGATTTAAGAACTCAATCGTTGTTAATTTGAGTTTGGTGGGTGTTCGTCATGAACTGTATGAAAATGAATTGTTATGTAGGAACTGATGCTATTGTTTATCATTGAAGTTAGAGTTCTATCACTGTCTATCTCAATTCAAAATTATTAATAATAGATCTACTCAACTAAACAAATACAGAGTGCATACGATATAGAAACATAGAAACAATTATTAGTGTTTACCATTGAAGTCTATCACTGTTTATCTAAGATAAACAGTGATAACCCTCTATCACTATCTATCTAAGATAGATAGATAGATATAGCTTTCTATCACTCTCTATCTCAGATAGACAAAGATAGTCCTCTATCTTTGTCTCTATCTCTATTTATCTCTATTTATAGTTATCAATAATAGATCCACTTAAATAAATAAGTACGTATTGATGTTAAAGTTTTTCAATAGTTGCTAAAGTTCATAAGGTAGATAGGGATATTAGAACAAGATAGTGAACAAAACATGTTAATTTTATAAATTCCAGAAGTACTTGATTGTCAATAAGTAGAAAGAAACTTACAAACTGTATAAAGTAGAAAACTAAGTACAAAAAAATGTTCAATTTGAAGCTTTATAAACTGTATAAAGTAATTTGACAAACAAGATTGAGATTGAGATTAAGATTAGGATTTAGGTTTAAATTGGGTTTGAGAAATGTTCAAGTGTCTGCCATCAATTTTGCATATTCTTGAATTGAAGTTTGAGGTTGTACTTCATTCTTCTTCTCGAATTTCTTCCTAATATTCTTTGGATATGTTTTTTTGTTCGTTTTCACTGTCTTTTTGGTCTCTCTTTTTGAAAGTGCGTGTCTTCTAGCACTTTTGGTCTAAGCTTTTTATGCTTGCCTTGCTTTTGTTGCTTTCCCTTTTGTTTTCTCTTTTTTCTTTTTGTTTGAATCTCTTTATTCATATCCTCTTCACTATCAGTTTCTTCTTTTATTTCATCTTCCTTATCAACAATTTGCTTCCGCTTCTAGTTTCTTTTTGGTCTCTCCTTTTGAAAACAAATTTTTTCACTCTTTTTTTATCAATATCTTTTTATTCATTGTGCTCTTTTTGAACTTGTCCCCCTAATTTTGCTCCTCTTCTTCTTGATCTGTATTTACTTTCTCTTGGTCTTTAATTGTTCTTCATTTACTTACTCTTTATCTTCTTCCCCCTTCATCTTCTTTCTCTTTATCAATTTGCTTTTCTTCATTGATCCATTGCATGAAAATATTGGAATTCATGAGAAGAACACTGAATGATAGGCTACTATCATTGTCTATCATCACGTATATAAACAACGATATTTACCTTTTTCTAATTTCAATGTTTAGATCCCCCCTCCCTCTCTTTAATTTTCTTATGGTTCTATTCCTTCTATTTCAACATCTTGTTCTTCTTTATTTGCTTTAACATCTTCTTCATTTTATGTTTCAGCTTCAGTTTCAGTGTCTTCTTCAACTTCATCTACTTGTAAGCATATGATAGAAAGTCAAAATCGTTGTCTGTATTAGATAGACAGTGATATGGGACTATTTCAGTATATCTGAGATAGACAAAAATAGTATTCTATCTATGTCTATTTTAGATAGACAATGATAGACCTCTATCAGAGTCCATGTGAAACTGACTCTGATAGTAGTCTATCACTGTCTATACGAGATATAAAGCGATAGAGGACTATCACTGTCTATCTCTTATGTTTAAACAAAAAGTAGATTAAGGAAAGAATCAAACTTGAGGCAACGATTGTGTTTTGGGTGTTTCCAAATCTATAGTTGGAATATCATCCAAATCATCTTCTGTTTCAAGTTGTTATGTTTTCATCTTAGTTTCCTACAAGAAAACATTGTTTTCTATCTAAGAATCTATCGTTTTCTATCTAAGAAAGTAAGAAACTTAAAAAAATATAATATTAAGACAAAAAGTGATAGAGGATTATCACTGTCTATCATACATACAAACCTCTCTTTCCCTTTGACTCTTGTTTTCAACTTGGATCTATAAGGAAAAGCAATTTTAGTTAATGAATAAAAAAAAAAAAAAAAAAAAGTATATCACAAACCAAATACTTACCCCAAGATAAATATGTTGTTGCATTGAGATCGATACTTTCTTCCGAAATTCGAAGGCCGAGAGAAGGTGCTTTATTTTTCCACACCTTCTTCATGCTCTTGTTGTTGCAAAAGGGTTTTTTAATGGAAGTATACAATTTAGGCTTTTCATAATTGACCTCAACATTGTTTTGATTTCTTCCTAGTCTTGTTTCAAAATATTTTGTTATACTATTTTCTCTTGGCCTTTTCTTAATCCACTAATTTCTTTCATTATTCTATTTGCTCCTTCTTGAATTTGCTCATTCTCTTCTTCTTTCAGTTGCCTCTCTTTCTCTTTTTCCCCCTCTTTCTCCTTTTCTGCCTCAACTTCTATGAAATATTTGAAAGTTGATTGAGATTATTCTTCTGTTGGATGCAGTGGTGTCATACAAAACTACAAATGAACAGATGTTAAATTATTAAAGAAAAGAATTAGCACCATCGATTATCAACAGTGATAGTAGTCTATCACTATCTATCGGTGATAAACAGAGATAGAGCACTATCATTGTCTATCTTTAAAGTTATCACTGTCTATCTTTAAAGTGATACACAATGAAAATATTCTCATTTAAGAAATTACTTACATCTTCTGTTTAAAAAATGTTATCATTTAGAGTCCTACACTCATCTGACTCCATGCATTCCCATGTGATAATTCTTGGACCTTTGATTCCAAGTTTCCTTCCAAATCCAACATCTAGATCATAAAGTTTTGGGATTGTTTAAAAATCCTAATAAACTAATGCTTCTTTCTCAGTATATGATGCCCTCTTAAAGAATTGATAGGTTAGGTTGTAAGACAATCTTCCTCTAGGATAGTCTTTGAAGACTTGTTCATCATCCAAAATGTCTAGATATTTGAAATTGGCATGGTTGTGTTGTTGCTTGGGGATTGAAACTTCTAGAATGTAGAGCTCGGCTAATTTAACTTTCAATGACTCTTTTTCCTTATTGCGTAGTGCTTTGAGAGTTTTCTCTATATCTCTCATAGTGATCGTCATGAAGAAAAAAAAAGTATTCCTAAGTTCAGACACTTTTTTTTTGTCCTAAATCTAATTGAGGGAATTTTTGGCCTTTCAATCTAGTTACTAAACAAAATTTCTTCAACCTAAATTCTGCTATATGGCCATTCAAGTTAAATGCAAGGGCATTTGGCTTATCTGTATAGCATTGTCTTTTTACTCAGTAGTTGTTGAATTGGTTGGGTATTTTGGCCATTTTAATATTAAGAAAGTGTTTGAATGGTTCATTTAAAACTTTTGGAAAAAGTGTTTCATCTAACTTTGTTCTTATCAAATTTAAGACCTCTACACTAAAGTAGACTGTAACTCTTAAGTTCTTGTTCTCATTTTCCATGATCAATTAATGTTCCACCTCTTGAAAATATATATTTAACAATATGTTAGAAAGTAAAATTTGAATAACATCAACAACTATTAAGATAACTATCAATAATATTTAGCAATATCTATAAGATAGTACTCTATCTTTGTTTATCTTAGAAAACCAGTGATGATGTTCTATCATTGTCTATCTGAGATAGACAGAGATAGTGCTTGAGAGAAAATTTGGTTTGAAGAAAGAGTTCTTCAGCTAGTTTTTTTTAGTGAGCATTTCTTCTTTCTCTCTTATTTCAAGCTTGTTTTGAGTCCCACAACTCAATCTAGAGCATCAAAAGAATAGTGGAAAAGATTTGGAGAAGGTGCTTTGAAGAAGTTCTACAAGAGGTATGTCTTGAAACTCACTTGTTTATGCAAAAACATGTTTTATATTTTGCCAAAATTAGTGAATTTAAGTTCTTAGATGATCCTTATGCTTCCGCTATTGCTGATACAATCCTACAGTAACTCTATCGTTGTCTATCTGTGATAGATAGAGACAATATTCTATCTTCGTCTAGCTTAAATAGTCAGAGATAGATCACTATCTCTATCTAACTGAGATAGACAGTTGTAGAGTTATTACTGCCTATCTTAATTCAAAGTTATCAATAATAGATCCACTCAACTAAACAAATATAGAGTGCAAACGGTATAAAAACTATAGAAACAAACATTAGTGTTTATCATTAAAGTCTATCACTGTCTATCTCAGTTCAAGTTTATCAATAGTAGATCCACTCTACTAAACTGATATAGAGTGGAAACCATATAGAAACTATAGAAACATATATTAGTGTTTACCATTAAAGTCCATTGGTGTCTATTTAAGATAGACAGAGATATACAGTGATAGAACTCAATCGTTGTCTATCTCAGATAAAATACTCTATCTCGGTCTATCTCGATTTAAATTTATCAATAATAGATCCATTCAACTAAAGAGACATAGCGTGCAAACCATATAGGAACTATAGAAATAGATATTAGTGTTTACCATTGAACTCTATCATTGTCTATTTGAGATAGACAGGTATAGTATTCTATCGCTGTCTACCTAAGATAGTCAACGATGGAACTCTATTATTGTTTATCTCAGATAGACAGAGATAATTCTCTATCTCTTTCTATCTCAATTCAAATTATCAATAATAGATCCACTCACACTGCTACAAATTTTAATATTGACTATGGTCGTATGACCATGGTTTATTAGATTAGACCATGGTCACTCTAGCATAGTCTATAGTATAGACTACGGTTAATGTTAATTGTGGTCTATATTATAGACCACGCATAAAGTCAACTATGGTGTATATGACCATAGACCACGACTGACGTTAGATATGGTCTATAATATAGACCAGAATTAACGTTAACCGTAATCTATATTACATACCACGTTGAACGTCAACTGTAGCCTATTTAGACATAGACAACGACTGAAGTTAGACGTAGTCTATAGTACATACCACAACTGGCATTAGGCATGGCCTATATTATAGACCACAGTTAACATTAGTCATGACCTATATTGTCATAGACCACGAAAAGAGTTAAACGTGGTTTATATTATAGATCATAGTTAACTTTAGTTGTGGTTTATAGTTTGTATACACTATGGTTCACATTAGTCATTTAACCATGATTTTTATCGATAAACCACATTTATATCGACCAAGACATGTATTATTCACTATGGTTAATGTAGATCGACAACATGTGACATTTCATGTCGCTTTTTAACTATAGGTTTCACTTTAAGTGTACTGGTAGTTTATACAATAATGGACCAAAGTCACATTGTGAATATTTTTTTTTCAAATTATAATTAATTAATCTAAAGCTTCCACTAATTCAAATATAGATTTTATAAACTACAACTTATCCAAATTCAATACATAAAAGATACATAAAAACATTAATGTTCAAATGTAATACAAAATAATTTAGTCACAAATTAGAATTACTGGACATCATTTTTGTACAACTATGTATTATTGTAGATGTTGTTCTCATTCATCGCGAGCTTCAAATCTCTTCTTGGGAACATGTCTTCTTTTTAATAAACTATAAGAAAAGAGGAAAAAAATATTCGTATATTCGTGTGTGTATGCATGATACACATAAACAAATGAGTGTTAAATAACTCATATCATACCAACTCCTTAAGAGAGTCGATTTGTTGGTCCATCATAATATCCTTCATATATTTCACTACATAATATCCACATTCTACAGATCCAGGTTGACGAGGGCTCGATATAAATTATAAGCATTAAAATATGAACAAATATAAATTTCTGAGATAACTATATCAATATAATTAAAAAAAAATTACTACTTACTTTAATAGAAGAATTCCAAATAATTCATTTCCTTCCTTTAAATTTCACTTTAGATCTAAATATCTTTACGACTCTATATTAAAAATCAAACAGATGCACACATTACGGATCTATGTATATATAATAACAAAAAGTTAAACTACTTACATATGTACAAGACTTTTAGCTTCATCACGAGTAGCCTTTGGAATTTAATCTAATAAATATGTAACATCCCCGTACAAACCTATCACAACAAGTATCTAAGGATACCTACAATCAACATACATACATACATACATACATACATACATATATATATATATATATGTAAACCAAAACTTATTTATTATTATATAATATAAATGAAATGAATAAAATAGTCTACATACCCAACGTTTATTGGAATCATGGTCCATTGTTTAGGTTTTACATCAAGTAGCCTGGATGCTAATACACGAGCACGATTTTCTAATGTTCTAATGTTGCTGCCAAGTAAGCTCGGGTATACAAATAAAAATTAAATTTGTCTACTACATTGAGTTGGACCAATACTTTATATAAATACATGCAGAAAAATATTCATATTAGTTAAAAAAAAACATAAACTAATCTTTTAACCATACACTCACCATTTAATTTAAAAAAAAAAAAAAATTTACCCCATATAAAGTATGATGTTGTTAACTGCAATTTCAACCATGTGCATAAATGAAAGATATCTTCATCCATAATAAAAAAATCCAGCCCCACTCTAAATACATGTTTTAACAATTGGCAAACCGTACTCAACCAAAGCCCACACTCATCCACTATGTACATTTGTCCCTAAAGCTTGAGTTAACACATCTTTGATGATGGAACTGTTGGGTTGTATGTCCTAAAGCTTGTAGTTTTGTAAACAGTAAACATATATAAAGTTTATTTAGACAAGTGTTGTTGATTGTTTAATAACTCTAAATCCAATAAACTACGAACCCTTGGCTATTGTCATGAATACATGGACTTTATATGGAGACATAAACTTGATCAAGTTCGAGTAAAATAGTCTAAACTGTCGATAGTATTTGGATTAGGTTGGGTACCTATTTCTAGAGATACTATCGAATATGACCCGCTTTATGATTGTTACAAATGTTGTAAAGTGTCATAAACGATGTGATTAGTTCGTTCATGTAGAGACATGTGAGCGGGGGCGTTCTACACGATGAGATTGTGTAAGATAACCACGAAATAGCCACTGTTACGTATTAACACCGATTAATGTAAACACTGATCAATTTCACTTCTTGATGACCTAGATAACTTGATCTAAATCCTGAGCTGTCTATGAACTCCTGTTTATTCGCGATTGTCCCTTAATCTGCATAGGTGAGGGTAAGCCCAACATTGTTGCTCAACATGCCTCCCATTTTAGGGATAAGACCGGGTAAATGGCTGGGGACATAGAATTTGCAAGATGGAATTCACTCCTACCCATTTTAGGGATAGTGGAAAGATTGTTCTCTTAAAGGCTGATCCCAGGTTTTGAACAAGGAGCCCCATCCTCTTATTCGCCTGAGAGGGAATGGATTTAGTGATTATGATCCTAAATAAATTGTTCATTAGAGGGACAGTGACACTTAAGGAGAAAAGATGTAACTCAGGTGTATTTCGGTATTTGACCTAGCTGAGATTACGAACAACCTGTGAAGGATCAACTTATTGATGACGGTTATATCAAATGGAGACATAATATATCTACAGTGAGGGGAGTGCAACTACAGGCTATAGTGGACATTGGATAGTCCTGTTAGTTAACGAATGTTGATGAACTAGGTTGAAGAGTTTGACCGGTTAGTCTCAGATCTTTGGAGCCCATGATCTGTAGGTCCATCGAGTCTCCTTGCTAGCTTAATACGGACAAAATTGAAGAACTAGGTGAAGTGAGAATTTGAAATGTTCAAATTCGGTCTTAAGGGAGAATTGTATTTTATATGAGATATAATTTATAGTTAAATAATTAATTAATTTATTTATTATTTTTTAGAGTATACTTGATCATTTGCATGAAAGTATTTTATAAACTTGATTAATATGATTAATCAGAGCTAGGTGTCTTAAACAATTTAATATATGATATTAAATTTGTTTATTTGATTTAATTGAAATTGTTTTAATTAAATATTTTTCTAAAATTTGTAAATTGTTTTTTATTTTTTTATTAAAATATTAATTAGTGGAAAAATCCAATTGTCGAATTTTCCCACTAACTAAGTGGACTTTGAAGTGGCTTTTCCCAAGTTTGACACCTAGAAATTACATTCTAAGTGGAGTTTGAGGTAGAAGACATGCAAAATGGGATTTTGCATGTGTTTTCTCTACAAAAGGCTTTATTTTTTAAAAAATTTGCAAGACTAATGCTTCCACAACTTTTGACCTAAAATCTTCTACCTCATTTCTCTTTACTCTCCTTCTTTCTATGGTGAAATTCTCTTATTTTCACTAACATAACGGTCCCACAATCGTATTCTTTAATCGGAGAATAGTGGGATTTACCGCAATCGAGCTTGAGAGAGGAAGATTGCGGTGGAGTCTTCAAAGATTGTATTCTCTAACCCTTTGCATGCTTAATATTATTTTTAATTCAATTAGAATGTTGTCGATTTCATCACTTCTGCTGTGCATGTGTTTTTTATGTTCCATCAGGAACTACATTGGTTTTTGTAGACAATTGTGAAAGTGTTTCCTACAAAAGAAAATATAATATATATAATTATTTCTAATTATATCATTACGAACATAATAATATCAATATTTACAATTTTTTTTGCCATTTCTACAGTTTCATCATTTATTGTTCTTCCAAGCTAATATCCAGAAATTTGATCTATCCATGTTTTCTACATCCACTCCTTCCCTTTTCCACAATAAATAATTAGCATTAGCTTATGTATGAACATATTAAAGGGAAAAAATTATATCACTCTTACCAATTCTTCAGTCATATTTGTATAACCTTTACGCGACATTTGATGGCCATAAGCATATTTTGATCTTCTTTCACATTGTTCTTCACGTTCATCCTACAAATTCTCATATACTTGATAATATAAATAAAATCATCATAACTGAATGAAGTAAAACTCTATATATTGTCAAAAGAAAGAAAATTATACCTGAAGCTCTTCGCTTAATCTGACATCAACAAAACAATCCTAATCTTTTTTACGGATGAAGGAATAAAGTTTTGGTGGATGTTTAAGACATTCCAAATTATTGATATTTGGATAGATATAATTTTGTGACCATTTATATTTGAATTGATGCCATTTTTTAGATGTTGAAGTCAAATTTTTTTCTCCTCGAGATGCTATCCAAAATAAAAGTCACCTGCAAAAGATGACACATATATATATATATATATATCTGTCTCTTATACACATCTAGATGTGTATAAGAGACAGGTTTAAAATATATATATATATATATATTAGACATTATACGCTAATTAAATAAATAATATTTATTTATCTTAATATGAAATTACATTACCTGAATCAACTCAAAATCTTTATTCTTCAGTTCAAGTGGAACGTAATGTCAATCTTTAAATGTAATAGAGATGTGATTACGTACAAAAGGCCCTATTTGGCTTTGCATTTGTATTGCATTTCTCTAATGGGTTGTCCTTTAACATTAGATTGAACAACTAAGTTGAATGAATACGCATGCACTTGCGCATAACAGTTGGTCCTTTCGTTTTTTCTTTTTGAAGGCACATCATAGACTGAGATGATAAAGGAACTTTATCACCATCATCATTAGTTTGCACCATGATGATCTACGAAATTAGAAACATAAAAAAATGAAAGAAAAAAAAACAAGCATTAGTACATTATACAATAATGCATAAGATATAATAAAAATCAAGAAATTAATAGTTAAGTACCTTCATTTAAACCATTATTCATAATTCATATTCCATTATAATCAGTTCGAAGATATGACGTCTCATCATCATCAACATCATCAAATGAATCAATAACAGAAGGCATAGAATTTGAAAATTCATCTGTAAGTAGTATTGTTTCTCCTAATTCATCATTGTCGTCAGAATCATCATATTCCTTTAAAAAAGTTATAAGTACTACATACCATTATGAATCAATAGGGTCTTCTACATAAAAAAAAACTTGTTTAGCTTGGGTAGCCATAATAAAAGTATCCACTTATGACCAATTCGATTTAAATTAACCAAGGTAAATCAAAGATCGTCAACTTTTACACCATTTTTAGTATCTTTATTGCTAATGGAAATTGATAAAAACAAAACGTGTTTTAACTCACCTAGGATTAAAAGGAGCAAGAACTAATTGGTTTGCTTCTGAGACCATTAGTCTACTACACAGGTTTCAGGTTTTAACTTTCTGAGAGTTGTGTCCAGAGGAAATGAGAGATGGATCCACAAAAATGTATTGTGAACTTTCCTTTGAATCAATAAAAGATTAGCGTAAGTTCCTACAAAGAATTTATAACATAAATATAGACGACCATAATTGGAAAGAAACGTCATAATTGTAGTCTACAAAAATAATAACATTACTTAAGCCATGCAAGCCACTAAAGTCATTGTCTTGACTTCATCCATGTTACAAAAGTTAATTATGTCCTCTCGCAGGACATAACTCTTTCGACTGATGCCAAAAATTCCATTTGGAAGTTGTAAAGAAATATTAGACTTTTTGGCCATCACCTTCTCAGCATATCTAAGAATGGATTTCAAAGATACCGAAAGAACCGATGTAATTGAGTCACTAACTTCTTTTTTCTTAGTCATTTCCATTGAAGATTTCTCTTAGTGCAACAAAATCACAGCGACAAAAGTATATAAAACAGAAAACTAGAAATTTGATGAACTTAATTGATTTTATTAGTGTCACTTACCTTAAAGATTTTCAAATCTTATGCGTTGCAATTGACATTTACCTTTATCTTGTCTCTTCGTTTTGTTGGGGACTTAATCTCCACCAACTTAACATTCTCTTTCTATTTCTTTTCACATGCAGTCTTCATCTTGTCTTTTTGTTTCTCTTAAGATTCGATCTCATATGCTAAAAATTACTTGGAGCAACTTCTACGTCCAAAAAATGATGTAGAAGATGACATTTGAAGACGTGCTTTTAATTCTCTAATACATTGATGAAGTACTTCATTTTCACTTACAATTTCATTGTTTTCATCCTTCCTTTGTTTTGACTTTTGTTTCACTGTTTGAAAGTAAGCCATTGGAGTAACAAAACCACCAAACCCACGCACACGCCCGTGCCTTTCTTGGGTACCCAAACTTGTGTTAAGATATCATTGGGAGAGTGATGTTTGTGGCACAATGGATCTGTATTATTCTTTGAGATCTCATCTTAAAAAGAAATGAAATTTAATATAATTAAGTTATATGTCTTATACTTCTTGTAAATTTAGTACTTGTTTTACTATTCGATTGACGACTTCTTGAACATCTTCATTGTCATATTCTCTTTCTTATTAACTCGAGCCTTCTTCCATAGGTTAGCTCGATCGAAATCACTTTCATTTGAAGATATTTTCTTCTACATTCAAATGAAGAAAAAAATAGATATTGTGATAAATTTAGGAATCTTGAGAACATATATTAAATTTTTACCACTTCCTCAATAATGTTAGCATAACCTTTCCTTGAAATTCAATAATTGTACTTATTCTTATATCGACATTCTTGTTGCAAGCGTCTTTTTTCCTATACAAATGTAATGATTATTAGTAGGGAATGACATAAAAAATATTTATAAAATTAAATTAATAATTACCTGAAAAATTACACACAATCTCAATCTTACAAACTCTTCTTGCTGATTTTTAAATATATAGTCTCCCCAGATAGTGGTTCTAGAATTGTACCAAGTCCCTTCTGACCTTTAAACGACTTTTTTTGGTGTCAGTACAGATGATTTCGTGATAGAAATCTTTGATGTCCAAGGTATGCCATTTTTTCCCCAATATTCAATCTTATAGAAGACGTATTGTCTCCACAAATTTGACACACCCTATACCTTTTCACACAATATCAACTTAGGTTACCATATGCAGGAAAATCGTTAATTGTCCACAACAAAACTGACCGTAAGTTGAATACTTCTTCTCGATAAGCATCATAACATTTAACACCACTTTCTCATTTAAAAGTTTTAAATCTTCAATTAATGGTGCTAAGTATGTGCCAACGTCGTCCCCTGGTTGTTTTGGACCCGAAATCAACATTGATAGCATCACGTACTTTCTTTTCATACACAACCATGGTGGAAGATTATAAATAACCATCACTACCAGCCAATAACTATATTCAGAACTCATTTCATCATGTGGTTTTACTCCATCAGCTGATAATGCTAAATGAAGATTCCAAAGTTCAGAACCGAAGTCTGGCCATTTAGAGTCTACTAACTTCCAAGCTGGAGAGTCTACTAGATGCCATACTTTACCATCTACAATTCTTTCATCGACGTGCTAAGTCAAGTTTTTAGCACAATCAATACATCTAAAAAGCCTTTTGAATCGTGGAATTGGTGGAAAGTACCATATAATTTTTTAAGGTATTTGTTTTTTCCCACATTTTGTACCCTTCTCGTTTTTCCACCTTGATTCATCACATTTAGGCTAAATGAAGATTCTTAGGTTCAGAACCGAAGTCTGGCCATTTAGAGTCTACTAACTTCCAAGCTGGAGAGTCTACTAGATGTCGTATTTTACCATCTACAATCTTTTATCAATGTGCCAAGTCAAGTTTTTAGCACAATTAATACTTCTAAAAAGCCTTTTGAATCATGAAATTATTGGAAAGTACCATATCACTTTTGAAGGTATTATTTTGTATCCTTCCCATTTTTCCACCTTGATTCACCACATTCAAGACATTCAATTGCATCTACATATTCTTTTCTATACAAACAACAATCATTAGGGCATGCATGAATCTTCTCATATTCCATTCTTAGTGCACCTAAAGTTTTCTTGCTAGTGGGCAAAATTTCCTTTAAGGTTTTGAGTAGTTATGAAAAACTAGTATCACTCCATCCATATCTAACTTTTAAATTATACAATTTCACTAATGTAGACAACTTAGTGTATTTTTTTCACCCTTCATATAATGGTTTTTTAGCATCATTAAGCAACTTCTCAAATCCATTTGGATCTCTTGAATATTCCTCGTGAGCAACTTCAACTATTTCTTTTAAACTTCCAACATCAATCTCTTCATACATATAGGTGTCAAACTTAGAAGATTCTCCACAAAATGATGAGTTAGGAAATTTTGCCCCATGCCAAAACCAAATTTTATAACTTTCATCAATCCTACTGACATATAAAGTATCTCTAATATCCTTGCTATTATACTTTTCACAATTCCCACATTTCAAACAAGGACAACGAATATAGGAGCCATTTGTATTAGAAAATCTAAATTTTATGAAGTTTTCCACACCCAATTCATAATCTTTGGATAACCTACTCTTGTGCATCCATGATATATCCATGATTGTAAATCTAGTAAGAAAATATGATAAACAATGATCAACTTCAAAAAAACAAGTTTTGGAAAACAAAGAAGTTCCCAATACATACAACTTGTCATTTCTAGCTCTACAACATTCCAACCTCAAGAAAGTAAGACAAATCAGAGAACCTCAAGGCAATTCAGAGAACAAAGATAAACACATCTAAAAAAATTGAGCCAAGATGTAATCAAACCTAAAAAAATTGAACTCAAGGTGTGAACATGCTCTAATGTGCTAAACATATATTAATTCCAATAATTAAAAATTGAACCCAAGTTTGGCAAAGCATTACTTAGTTTATAAAGCCCTAACAAATTAGATACATTGACATATCTAACTCTGGCAAGCATTTAATTAAAGAAAAGTGGTAAGTTCTTGCAAGTTCTCTAAAATCAAAGCCCAAACTTTGGCAAAGTGGCAATCCTAACTCTGGCAAGTTCTCTAAAATTCAATCTCATTCAAGAACAATATGAAGCAAGCATTTATTATGAGATTCAAGCCTCAAACCAAAAAAATCAAACCCTAACTTTGAAAGTTCAAGCCTCAAACCAAAAAAATCAAGCCCTAACTTTGAAAGTTCATGCCTCAAACCAAGAAAATCAAACTCTAACTTTGAAACTTCATGCCTCAAACCAAGAAAATCAAGCCCTAACTTTGAAACTTCATGCCTCAAACCAAGAAAATCAAGAATTAAACCTAATCTAAAGAAGATTAAACCTCATATAAACAAGAAAATCAAGATTAAGCCTAATCAAACCAAGAAAATCAAGACTTAAACCCAATATAAACAATAAAATCAAGATTAAGTCCTAACTTTGAAAGTTCATGCCTCAAATCTACTTACCTCAATGAAGAATCTCTTCAAGATTGATGGAATAACAAAGATGCATCAAAGGGAAGTGAAAAACCAAGAAGATTTCGAGTGTATTACGCAAAAGGTCAACTAAAAGCATTGCAAAGGATATACTAAAAATCTATTGATGGAATTTCTTTTAAATCTGTCCGATGGCATCGCGACGCTACTAAAAGAGCGTTGCAACACTGTTCAAGAGGCACACAATTTTTCCGTCAAATCCTATAGTGTTGCAATGTTGTGTGCATGAGATGTGTAGATTTTTCATTTTTCCGTCTAAATACGTAGCGTTGCGACGCTACCCTGTATATTCTACAATTCTTGATGTTTTTAAAACGTCAAGAATCCATTAATTAAACTTGACCTTTTTTTCTTTAAAATCATCTATTTTTTGACTTTTTTCATAAAAATATCAAGTATTTAAAATTGTAAATGTCAAGAAATGTGGTTTTTCTTTTAGTGTGCAATTTATAATAGATTGAGGGGTTCACATAATTGGAGAAATTAACTAGTACCTAATGATAGAAAAGAAAAAGCATGCAAACTAATCCTAAGATTTTCCTCTCAATTTGATTCAACCCTTTTCTGCGCTAACTCTTATTTTTCCCTGTTTGATTTTTAATTTATTTTATAAACAAAAACAAGAACCATCAAAACCTTTTTTTTTTAGTGGAATTCATAAATTGACTTAAGTTGATTCAATAGTCTCCCTATGGATTCGCCCCGATCTTATCCCTTTGTTACGTTGTGGTATAAGTTTTGGATCGGTGAAAATAAATTACCTTTACTCGGGTCGGGAGCCATTACGACAATGCTAGTCCCGGAGTTCGAACAACCGTTACTTCATACATGCATAAATCTTAAAACGACTCTTTCAAAAATTTTAACTAAATTAAACGAATTTATTTACATAAATACTTTTGTAACATCCAAATAATTGAAAATCTTTCAAAATAAATTTTATGAAGTCTAATAAATAAAATTTGAACTAAGGAACTCTAAATTTTCACATCAAGACTGGAATGTAAAACACTAAAACATGAAAACATGAGCGGAAGCATTTCTTTGGTCCCAATGGCACGATCACGGATTCCTTCAGTCACTCACTAGTACGTCCTTGCACTTACTTGAAAAACATAACATAAGAAAGGATGAGTATAAAATACTCAGTAAGTAACCCCACTACTGGGTCAGGCTAGATATCTATGTCCTCTATATGCCAACCTTTGGTGGGACGAATATACGCCCTTAATATTCATGGAACACATATAAATTAACATCTAAACTTATCCTACCGTAGTTAGGAGTATCCACTACCTCTAGTGAATCCCAAAGAAAACACAACCTCTTGTGAACCCAAATGAGGCACAAACTCTAGTGAATCTCGAAGGAGACATAACCTTTGGTGAATCTCGAAGGATACACAACCTCTAGTGAATCCCGAAGGAGACACACCTTTGGTGAATCTCAAAGGAGACACTACCTCTTGTGAATCCGGAAGGTGACACAACCTCTGGTGAATCTCGAAGGAAACACAACCTCTAGTGAATCCCGAAGGAGACACACCTTTGGTGAATCTCAAAGGAGACACTACCTCTTGTGAATCCAGAAGGAGACACAACCTCTGGTGAATCTCGAAGGAAACACAACCTCTAGTCGGTATCTAACTAACAATACATACAAAAATCTCATAAATATATCATACATCATAACATAGGCTCACAACATATACATACATCACCTCATACTCATACATCCATAGGAGTTCATATATCACACATACTGAAGCTCATGCTAACAATCACACATCATTCATAGATAATCAGAGCAACTCTTTCCTCATACATAGCTATGCAAACAACTTCAGAATCTTTAATGGCAACTTAAATTTCGTTGCCTGGCACATGGGTAGTTCCAGTCAAGTCGAAATTCCAAGACTAGCTCAAGCAACCAAACACTAGCAGCATTCAACTTAATGTTCCCAAACCGTGCAAAAAACGCTAACAAAATTGACCAGCTAAACAACAAATAAACTCCACACCAACTTCAATCTCAAAGCAAAAATCCAACAAGAATAGTGATGAAGGAAAAAAAACTTGTGCGACAGATCAGTGGCGGTGGACGAGCGGCGTGCTCAAATTCGGCAGACAGCGCAGTGACTGGCTGGAGGCGAGAGCTAGCATTGTCTATGGCGAGGCACTGGCTGGAGGCGAGCGCTGACACTGTCTATGGCAAGGCACTGGCTGGAGGTAAGCGACAATGTGGCTGTTGGGCGAAGGGACGAACGACGGGGAGGAAAAAAAATATCAAAGGGTAGGAGCGCTTCGTGAACACAAAAGAGAGAGAGAATTGGAGGGGGGAGGAGGGAGGGGTCGCACGTGAGGAAGAGAGAGAGGGAGGGAATAAATAGATTCATGTGAATTTAATTCAAAATTACAAATACACGGGATGTTGCATTCTTCCTATCTATAATGACCCGACAATTAACCTACATATGAATTTAATTTTGACAATAACTCCAAATCCATCTATAACCATCCATCTCTTAATTCCAATTCAAAATTAACCACTTCCCCTCTAAATTGAATTTAATTTTGACTATAACTCCAAATTAAATTTATGTGACATGAAATCCAAATTTTCCTTCAGTAAATACTGAATAAAAAAAATTACGAATACACGAGATGTTACATCAGTGGTACTTAAGGAGTTAGACGTAACTATTGGGGCAAAATGGTAATTTTGACCTAGTTGTACTTACAAGCAATATTTGAAGGGTTGTTGTACTATTGATTGGTTATATCTAATGGACATAAAAATATATTTGTAGTGCGAAGAGTGCAACAATTGGTCTTTAGTGGAGTGCCCAACAGTTAACGGATGGTGAATAATTTAATTAATGGAGTTAAATTAATTATTCACGTACCATTGAAGCTTCAAGCTACAGGTCCATGTGGTCCCCTCTATAGTTCAACGAGAATTAATGATAATCAATTTTTGGATAAATGTGAATTGTTCAAATTAATCGAGAGAGTTAATTATATGTAGTATAATTAATTTAATGTAATTATATATGATATAATTACTAAAATATATTTGATACATATAATATAATGTTTATCTTAGAAGAGATAAATATTCGAATATGATTCAAATATTAATTATATGAATTTGATACATATAATTAAATTTAATGTAAATGTCATTGTTAAGAGAATAGAAACTATAGGTTATATTGTATTTAATACGATGTAGATTCTATAGGTTATGTGTTATATTTGATATAACATATAGCTTAATATATATTGTATGGTAAGGTTAAAGTAGTTATCATATAAATATATATTGATTTATGAAAATAAATAAATATATTTTATTATATTTTAAATCTTTTTGGGAGGGAGTTGTAACTCCATTCCCCCTTTTTTCTCCAAAAAACATGGTAGTGGGAAGGAAGAAGTAAGTTAGTTCTTCTTCTTCCCTTTGTGGTGATTTTTCACAAGAGAGAGGCACACAGAATAGTGCCGTGAGAAAAATTTAAACATATATCCTTTCAACACTCCCAGACCCCTCTTTTCCAAAATAGCCAGAGCTCACAAACTACTGGATTCTCATCCAAATAATATAGAGGAATCTTTCATGGTGGTGTCCTCGTAGATGGTTAGAGGGTTCGAGATTCTTCGTGACAAGATTCAGGGAAGGAATTTCGTGAAGAAGTGTTCTTCAAGAGTGGTTTCTTAAACCCTTTTCCTTTTCTATAATATCTTTGTTTTATTGCATGCTGTAATTTTCTTCTAAATGCATAATTTGTATGTCTTTGCTGTAAAATTTATATTCTATAAATTTTGAGTATTTGGTCTGATCACATGCTTCCACCCAAAGACCTTCAATGGATCTTTCAGTAATATTGTATTTGATATAATATAATAACTATAGATTCTATGTAACATATGGTTTAACATATATTACATGATAAGTTAGTTATCATATAAATATATATTATATTTGTTAAAATTTAAATTTCAATTTAATTTTGGGAGGGAGTTATAACTCTCTCCCCTATTTTCTCTCTTTTGGCAGACATGTTGGGGTTGGTGGGAGATATCCATTTTTTGATCGTTTATTTTTCTTCATAGAGATGCAATGTGGCGGTTGTAGTATCTCTCTGTATAAATTTCTATAGATCCTCTCTCCTCTCAATCTCTCCCTCTCTTCCAAATTCCCAAGAGCCCACGTTTCCTTGGATTCTCATCCAGGAGAATACTAAGGAATTTTTCGTGGTGGTGGTCATTTGAAGATCGATCGTGTTTTGTTCGTGACAACCCGAAGAAGGGAATTTTCGTGAAGATAATGAGTTCTTCAAAGGTAAGGTTTTCTAAAAACCCTAAATTTCATTTTTTTTTCTAAATTTATTAGGTATGAGCATAAAAATAATAATTTTTGCATAATTTTGTTTCTGTAATGCGTTATATGAAAAACCAAATATTGGAACGATCCACGTTTCCGCTCAAAGCCTTCACAAGTTCCTTCGGGTTGACAGCAAAACGGGGTACGTGGCTCAATCAAATGAAGCCTTGGTCGAGTCAAGGATAAGATGGGTGCATGGGAAGACATGCAAAAGGTTGGAATGCCACCTTAAGGGGAGTTATGCATTGGCCTAGATAAGTTGAGGACACTTAAGCCTTGCATACAAGCAGGAGATGTCAAAGACCTTTGTATTGGACTTTGCATGATGTTGACACTTAGAATTTTCATGCAAGAGAGGGTCATGCATTGAAGGCTCAGAGTTGGTGATAAGGATGGGTTGATTTGCCTATAGATACCTCCAAGGAGTCAGCTCTCACCACACAACTCAAAGTTCTCTCAAAGAGACTCAAAAGGGGAGAGTTGGAGAGAATTAGGATTTTAGGGGAGGTTTAGGCGTTGAGTTGAAGTAACCTAGACATTGAGGATATCACTTAGGTGTTGGAATCATCATTCAAGCATTGAGGAGGATCATTTGGGCGTTTGGAGGCTCAACCAAGCGTCCAACTGGTGCTAAGGGGGTTCAGCCTTGCGTCCAACTGCTGTACATAAGTGTTTTAGGGCCTAGTTTCATAACAGCTAGAGTTGGTAAGCTAAGTTTAGGGCCATGAAGGTACTCTAAGATTATTCTAGCCCTAAAAATAAGATTATAAGCTAATTAGTGGATCAATATAGGCTCGAGATATATAAAAGAACCAGTGGAAACTAAGAAACTCGGAGAAAAAATCAGATCCCTACTAACGATATGTGAGTGGTATTTCTTAAGGTTTCTTGTGAGTTTTATAATTATGGATGTATGCATAGCTTGTTACTATGATGAGAATATGCGATACGGGATGGTCAGGGTGTCAGAGGACCTAGTTCCTGAGCCTGTGGCGGAATCTCATGAGATAGTTGGAGGGTTGTTAAGCCTAGTTTCTGAACCTGTGTAGGGAACATCACATGGGATGGTCAGAGGACTGACAGGTCTAGTTTCTGAGCCCATAAGAGGGGTGATCTATATGCACATAGTAATAAAGAAGATATGTTTAATTATCCACCGTGTGTGTAGGTAAAATAGGAAACAGACCTGTTCAAGCTTGAGGTTCGAGTAATAACCTCGTGGAGATACAGTTTGAGATATTTGTTTCTGTTAAAAGAGACCTTGTAAGTTTTTTACCACTCACTGGGATTCTAGCTCACTTTTTTCCTTTATGTTTTTCCTTCCCAGGTAGCAGAAGAGTCTTGGTTGCTGTGAGAAAACGAGGTCTGCCATGAGTTAAATCTTTATTAAAGAAGTGGTCAAAATGGGTTGGGCAACTACCTTGTAAAAACCTGTTAAATTGTATGGATCTTAATTTCTGTTAAATGGGAACTTAAAGTTAATTTTATTTCGGGCTAAGATGAGTTAAATTTAGTTCAATAGAGATAGACAGTAGGTATTACAAAAGGGTGGTATCTATTGTCCTCACACCTCCTGTCGGACTTTAGAAGTAAGCTCGGGAAGGGATGTGACATAACCCACCTTTGACAAAGTGATATGTTTAGAGTTACATCATCTAGAACTGCGAGGGCAGTAGCGAAGATTGCCAATGTGTCTACTTTCTTATTTTTCGACCTTGGGACATGTTCCAACATCGCGACGTCAAATTTTTCCATCAATTATCTATTCTCATGATTCACGTCATACTGGAGTAAGAGCTAACCGATTAACAACTTTGAATCACCATGAATCTCTATGTATGATACTCCAATTTCTAACTATCACACCCCCTCCCAGATTACCCTCTTGATCTGGAAGAAGATATGATAGTGGTAGTTACTAGCCCTACTGTCGGCACTTCCCACCTAAGCCCTCTAACCTGAATACCAACCTGTTAAACATTATTAATGTACACATACAACATGCCTCTATCAGGTTCTACAAAAGTTTATATAGTCACATGCAAACAGTCATGACATAGCATCTACAAGTAAAATATTTACAGTTGGGCCCACACTTCACTAACAAAGCCCTAATCCCCCTCAAAACATGTGTACATAGATAAACCATCAACCTAAATTCTTCTTAACAAGTCGGGCCTTTCAGTGGTAAATAGCAGCAGGATCAACCTTGAGGAATCTGACTGCTACCTGAAGAAGGAAAACATAGAAAATCTTTGAGCTAGTAGCCAAGTGAGTGACTATAGAAACATATTACACCATGCATTAGATCATTACGAATATGTAAATATATCGATAAGCATCTTAAGCAACTTCCTCTAAATATAAACATTGATAACCATTCTTACACATCATTAAACATCATTATTCCTTAGTTGAGAACAGGCGTACATCGCTCTAGCTCCCAACGTCTGTTACCGACCAAGAGACCCATACTTCGGCCTCCTTTTACTGGTATATGGCCTAGGATACCCATACTTCAACCTCTCATCAGAACTACCTACATGCACGTGGAGTTTTCTAAGTACCGTCAACAACTTAGTACTAATACCCAGATACCTTCTCCATGTTCTTTAGTACCGGGTTATTTTCTAGCATCAAATTAAGCTTTATCACATGCCATTTACACAAAGACTCATTCTATCATAGCCTTCCTCTAAAACGCATGCTTCAACATAGAAACTTAACTTTGGTAATGAATTCACAACATACCTTGGCATGCATTAAAACATATACAAGTTGGAGAAGATACACTATGCTATTCATTAAACATTTGTTGCTTGAGGAAGTATAAACTCATCATTAACATCACTGTAACTTACATGGTCTTTTATGAATAAAAATTGAAAGCATTAAGTTCATTTTAGTCACTCACAGCTCGTCGGGGCTCTTAATGGATTATATGCCTCTTCTAGCTCCTTTTGGCCTGAAAGGACATAAATCCCGGTTAGATTCCTTAGAATTCTCAGCAAAATGCTTCAAATAGTTCGCTTACTAGTGAAACTTTCATCAACAAAATCAGCATTACTAGCAAGATGATCATCATGAGTGAAATCACCCTCATGAGCGAGATCGTCCTCATGACCGAGATCACCCTCATGGGCAAGATCATCCTCATGAGTGAGATTTACCACTTCTAGCGATATTTGTCACTTTCCGGTGAGATTTGCGACTTCCCAGCGAGATTTGCCACTTTCCAGCGAGATTCAGCGCAAAACCAGCGAGATTTTCATCTTTAGCGAGATCCACCTGTTTCTTATCTTGCTCTCGCTCACTATGGTGAGCTGCTTGCTTAATCTTCCCAAGCAGTTGCCTGTTTACGCACCGATTTCTTATTTCAACTTCAAAAATTCATAACTCAAAATCCAGAACTCTTTTCAAGAAACTTCCATGTACAAACTTCTTTAGAATTGAGTTAATTTCTTACCTTAAAATCTCAACCCCAAATTCTTGATAGTTTGGCTCGGAGCTTCCAACCTTTACCCCGGGCCCTTTTTAATACGAGAATTTGCCCCTTCTACAAATTCTTCACTTTTTGTTCTTCCTCTTGTGAGATCTTTCTCCAAAAAAACAACCTCAAAAACTAGATTCTCTCAGCTTTCAAATGGCACCATTCTTAATTCATTTGCCAAAACCAGCTTTTGAAGTTTCTCTTCCTTTTATACTTCCTGCCACTCCCATGTTCAAAGGTCAAACCACCACCTCATCCAGCACTTAGTGTTTAAACCCAACTACTTCCTCTCTAATCCTTTCTTTCTTTTTTTTCCCCTTCATTTGTAATTTCCTTATAACTAAGTTGTAAATTTTTCACCTATCAAATAATTAATATGACATTCACAACTAAACATACTTATATAGGAAACGTAAAATTCGGGGTTTACATTAACGCCATTTGAAAGTCAATTATCAAGGCCTGATATTTAGTGACATTGTTTGAGCATAATTCAACAAACGTAAAACTATAGGGCAACATATGTTTCTCAGGTGAGATGTGGATGGTGCCTACCCTCGCACCACTCCTTCGTGTTGCACCATAAAAGTACATAGTCTAAGGTTCTGTGATCTCAACGAAGAAAAATTCATCATTGGGTAGGTCTTTGCATAACTTCCAATCAGATGGAATTGGGTGATCTACTAAGAAGACCACCAATACTTGCCCTTTGATCGCCTTCTGTAAGCATGATCACCCATTTTGCTACACATTCGGAGACAATTGGCCTAGATAGAATGTACTTGATAGGATTGACTTTTGTAATTAGGTGAACTGTGAAGACATGCATATAGTGTCTTAGCTTATCAACAACGACGAAGAGTGAGAGGTACGTTTTCTCAATAGGAGATTAATTGATTTCAGCTCCAGTTAATGTCTTAGATAGTAAAGAGCACGTCCGTTTCCTTTCTCCCCTCCTTGCTACAGGAGCGCCTAGGACTAGAGAATTAAGCAGATATTTTTTTTTTAGATTGTAAAAAGTATTCTGACAGGCCTCATCCCACTTAAATTTTTCTTCTTTTCTCATCAATCTTTGAAAAGGTTGGCATCGACCAGTTAAGTTGGAAATAAACCTCCAGATATAAGTTAGGCCACCCTGAAGACTTTTTAACTCATGTAAATTTTTTGGCCTTGGCATCTTCTGAATGACATCAATCTTGGATTGGTCTATCTCGATCCCTCGATGTCTTACAACGAAACCGAGAAACTTTCTTGAGGTCACGCCAAATGCACACTTGAAAGGGTCTATCTTTTAATACTTTCGCAGGCGATCAAACACAACTCTTAAATCCTTTAGATGATCTTGTCTTTTCTTGGAATTGACCATGAGATCGTCAACATAGCATTCAACATGTTTGTACAGCATATGATCAAACACTTTTTGCATGGTACGTTAATATGTAGCTCCAACATTTTTTAACCCGAAGGATGATGACATACAGAAATGCATGTCATCTTAGGTCTTTTACTTAGAATTATGAAGGTTGTTAGGCAAAATATGCGGCAAACATGATAGAAATTCACGAGAAAATGAGCTTGTTGATCAGCATGTCGAATCTCAGCTAACCCGTTATTTTGTGTTATTATGCGTTCAATGTTATATTTTTGTAGTTAACATAGGAAATGAATGCAAATGCGAAAATCGGGCCACTGCATAGATGATCGCATGCGTAGAAACACTCCATCGCAAGGCAAACACATCGATCAACGCATGGATGTTGTGGTAATCAGCTGTATGCATCCATCGCATGGGTGCTGTGCTCGTCAAGTGATTGTGGTCATCATGTAGAGTTGCGGTATTAAGCAAATGCGCCCATTGAATGATTGCGGCTACGCAACAATGCATTCTGATGGGATTAATGCAAGGTAGGTGGAATGAACGCATCAACGCATCTACCTTGAAAAAAACCAAAATATGTTTTGACATTTCACCTACCATGCCATTGGCGGCAGAGGTTCAAAAAGGACTAACGCATCGAACGTCAGACTCAGAGTAGTCCAATGAATGCTGTCGGCGACCCAAGCTCTATAAAGAGAAACCGATGAGTTGAAATTCAAGTTATCTGGGGAGAATCCTTGTGATCAGGGGATTTTCCCCGCGATCCAGACAAACGAGTGAGAAGATGGCTGAGAGTTCTTCACCTTCTTCATCCATTCCGAGTGACGACCGGAGCTAGATCTCGAGAGAGTCAACTCCTCCGCCCATCCATGGCACCACCGATAGCCTTGGCGCACATCTGCTGGGAACAAATCTTTGCTTCCAGCCGATCATTTCCTTTTCTTTTCTTTTCTCATATTGTATTGTATGACATCTTGGAATTAAGAAATTAATACAATTTGTTTTCAATGCATTTATCTGTTCCTTCGACTCCATCTCCATCTTCTTTACTTAGCATCTTTACTTTCATTGCAACACTTAGTGGGACTGCTTGGGTATTACATACTTAGTCATGTGGATTAGGGATATGAAGTATGTAGCAACCCACCGAAAGGTGTGCGTTGCGCGAGTGTGTGAGTAATCTTATTTGCTTAGTGTGAAGCTGCTGCAATGCCTGTCTATAGGCTAACACATTGCTTGTCTATGAGTAAAGTCAACAACAATCAACTGCCTGGGAGGGTAAGTGGTTGGACGCATTAAGCAAGGCATGCATTGTTCACTAGAGATAGGAATAATCTTGCGTCAACCAAGTTCATGTGTTTGTCTTGTTTTATGTTGTGCCCAACACCCCTTTAGAGCTACTCGAGAGAGAGTCTAAAGAAAGAACCTAATGACTCAAGAGAGCTAGGTTAGAATCTAGACTCGAGAGAGCAAGATTAGATCGGCATAAGCAAGAGATAGAGACTTAGAGATAAACTCTGTTTGTCAACACTGCATCGCATGCACCCTAGGAATAGGTATGATATTATGTGGTCGCCTTATTTATGTCTATGTCACTTCGTCATCACATAAATGAGAATAGAGGCTTATGTGTAGGTCCTATAGACTTATCTCATATATCGCATGCGTTCTAGCATTAGAAGCCATAGCATTCACACTGAGAGGTGGTTTACTATTGTATGTGTGTTGCATAATCACATGGCTTGCATTGACTAAGGTTGTCCTTATGGTCACTCTTAAGGGTTGCAGTGAAATCATCTCTGCATTTTAGCTATTTTCCCCTTCATTTATTTCATGTCAAGTATTGTCATATCTCTACCTCTCATGCATATTCTCATTGCATTGTCTGTTAGGTAGAAGTAGGAGTAGGATTAACTTAGCAACATCCCTTCCATTCTTTTATTTATACCGCCGCATGCACATCACTGCATACATATAGCTACAAGTCCTTGTGTTCGACCTCAGATTACCCAAGAAACTTGCGTTCACGTTATACTTGGCGTGAGCGCAAGAAAACTTGTGGCAGAACGCATGATCATTGCATACATTCGTTAATGCATTATTAGTCCAACGCATGACCATCGACGCATAACTATCAACGCATATCTTAGGAACATACATCGCATACTGCATCCACGGGATTTTGGTTGTCGAGTAAAATTGACTTCTAATTTCCCGTCACCAAAGGGCATCACCTTATAATAGTATATTCCCTTCGGAATCCAAGCCATCATTTCCTCATCCACGAGAGCCATTCGTATTTTG
Source organism: Benincasa hispida (assembly GCF_009727055.1). Classification (NCBI taxonomy): domain Eukaryota; kingdom Viridiplantae; phylum Streptophyta; class Magnoliopsida; order Cucurbitales; family Cucurbitaceae; genus Benincasa; species Benincasa hispida. The sequence goes on along the minus strand of NC_052355.1, from coordinate 37,724,181 downwards.
TTATATCCAAAGGACCCATCCATAAAGCATAATGTCACGTGTCACGTAGTCGCATCAACCATGATTTATAATGATCGGCAATGGACAACGTCTTTGGGCATGCATTATTTAGATCACAAAAGTCTACGCAAACGTGAAGTTGTGTATTCTTTTGGGATTAAGAAATTGGAAGAAGTGGTGGGCTAAAAAAATTATGCATTATAAGATTTACATTACAACATGCTAAAAAAAAATAGGGAAGAAAGAGGACTTACTCTTGAAGCCAAATGGTCTTCACGAATTCCCTCGATCCAGATCTCGATCTCCAAAATTGAGATCCCAAATTAAGACACTACCACTTGAGAACCTTATGTATTCTCTTGGGATTAAGAAATTGGAAGAAGTGGTGGGCTTTGCACTTTTTGGAAGAGGGAGGAGAGGATGGGAGGAAGAAGACAACTCTTTTCTTCTCTGTATCTTTCTTAAAGAAAAGACAGGGAAAAAATTCTTTGTAAAAACAGAAGAAGAAGAAGACTAATGAAAACATCAACCACAACACGACTCAATTGAGAGAATTAAAGGAAGGGGATTGTAACTTGATCAATTGGTAAAAGCATCCTTAGCTTAGATTATTCGAAAGAGTAAATAGGCCAGCATCAAGTAGAACGCCTAGTACATCTAGAGATAGACTGATTGGTGTTTATTGCATTCTATTTTCGACGCATGCATCCTAGAGATAGGTTTTGTATGTTATTCGTATTAAGAAGTGTTGAATAAAGTCTAACGCATAAACAAAGATAAGCAAGCCATCTCATCCATATTACATTCTGGTTTGTGTACATTCATCTTAGATCAACGCATACCATTTACATTAAAATCCATTTTCGCATGATCCATCACTCGCGACTCAACTCTTTTGTATCTTCTTATACAAGCACAACACCTTAGTGTAAATAACACATTCTCTCATACATTTAGGAAACCCCTACAACAGCTACAACATAAGGTCTGCGTTAGTTTAACTGAATCCCTGAGTTCGACCCTGGACTTACCAGGAACCTAAATTGGATTTATACTTGGGTCTGGTTTAGGAAAACTTGAACGTCAATAGAAGGAGTGTCGTGCGTTCTGTTGCACAACTCTAACGCACCAACGCGTTACAAATACATAAATGCATCAAAGCATCAACGCATCATCTATACTTAGAAATTATTTTTCCAATTTATTTTAGGCAATACACTCCCAGTTCGAATCACGATGGCAACGAACAGTCACCAGATTTTTTTTAATTATTTTGAATTTTGATTGTTTTTTTCGTTATTTCCTTTTCTATTGAACAATTTGATTTTTGCGGGTCAATAAACCTTCATATTTACAAAATTGAACTAGTTCTAAATATATTATCAATTACTAAAAAATAATAATAATAAAAACATGTAATCTATGCAAAATTTTAGCATTTACATTAAAATACAACCACCATAAATTCAATATAAACTTCAAAAGAAACTTACTCAAATAATTCAAATGTTCAAGTTCAAAGCCTCTAATCAAAATATTCAAAGTCTACATTCAAAATCATTCAAAATAGAAATAAAAAGTCCAAGTTTAATAATAACTATTGACCTATTACATAAAATTCCAAGTTCAATAATAATCATTCAAAAGCACCATGAGGCAAATGACTTGAGTGAGTCTTCTTCTTCATCTTTGGTCTTTTCACTTCTCATTGCCTGGAAAAATTACAAATACATTAAACCAAAAGGATAATTTATAAGTAATAATAATATTTGATCCTATCTTAGTAAAACTTACCATTAAAATCATCATTATGTTCCAAATCCAATTCCTTATTTCAAAACAACAAAGGATGATTGGTTCTCTACAAAACAAATCATGAAAAATTAAATATATTAATTATTTTAGCATAATACATGTTAGATATGTACAATAAACAAGTTAAATATGTACAATAAAAAATTCATTTAATTACCTGACTCAATATTTTCACAATTCTCTAACTCTTCAAGTTGTGGATGGTGATCTAGTAACACTGAGCTGCCACGAATCCAATTTTGTATACATATCAAGGCCTCCACTATTTTTTTGAGTCAAAGAACTTCGAAAGGAATCAAGAATCCTCCATCTTGTACTAAACGTAGATTCAGAAGCAACTGTAGATATCGGAACTGCCAAAACATTTCGAACAATTTTAGATAAAATGGGATATTTGTAGCCATTCATTTTCCACCAGTACAATATCTCAAAATCATCTTTAGCTTCTATAACCTTGCCAAACAAATAAGAAAACAAATCATTCTCCACTTCCAATGAACTTTCTTCTTCCCTCAATCTCTTAAAAGTTATCCATTGATCATCTATTTCTTCGTCCACCCCATGATAATCTTCATTTATAGTGACAGTCTTTGATTGTTGAGAATCATTGGTACTATGACTACCTCGAGACAAAGTGTTATGTGATTTGTAAAAGTCATATAGACGATACAAATATAATTTCACACTCTCAACCATATCCTTAATCACATCACTGTCATAAACATTGGAAAGACAATAATTCAAGTATTTTAACTTGTATCGAGGATCAATCACCATAGCCACAAACATCAATTTATTCATTTTTTCAAGCGAACCCCAATACTTATCAAACTTTGTCTCATATTCATAGCCATCATACTTAGAATAAAGTTGGTATTGTTGCTTCATTTGTTTAAAGCAAACTGAATTTTATTAATTTCCTTATAACCAACATTAGAATTCACATATGAAGATCTACTTATCGTTGTGCTAGTTTCATAAAACCTTTTTAAAAACTTAATAAACACACCTACAGTCAGCCAAACAAATGTACTTGGGGGCCCCAATCTTTTATTTCCACGATCATCTTCCTTGAAGTAATCAACAAAATCTGAGTCATCTTTCTCCTCCTCTAAAGTTCTAAAAGCTTTCTTAAATTTAATTGCATGTTCAAGCATTAAATAAGTAGAATTCCACCTAGTTGCCACATCAACAAACAAGAGCCTTACACTGAATTTTTTCTTGTTTTACACAAGCTTTAAATTTTTTCATTCTCCTAGGTGATGATCGAACATATCTCACAGCATTACGAACACTGGCAATAGAATCATGCATATCTTTTAGTCTGTCATTCACAATAAGATTAATAATGTGGGCACAACACCTCATGTGTAATTGTTCTCCATCTAAAACGACTAATTTTCAACTTTTATGTCTTTTCTTAACATAAGAAATAGCCACATCATTAGAACTTGCATTGTCAACGGTGATGGGAAAAAAAAATCAATCCCCCATTCCAACAAAAAACTCTCAATCATCTTTCCAATAGCCTCCCCCTTTTGATTAGCAACTTGACAAAAACTCGAAATCTTCTTATGCAAAACCCATTAAGAATCAATAAAATGTGCAGTGATGATAATGTAGTTCACATTTTGTAGCGAAGTCTATGTGTCGGTAATAAGACAAACTCTTTGAGAGCTCTTAATAAGAAATGATTTCAACTTTTTTTCTCCTCAAGATAAAGTTGATGTTCTCTAACGATTGTGACTCTCGATCAAACATCAAACTTAGGACACGAAACACTACAAAAGTATCTAAAAGCCTCCATCTCAACAAATTTGAACGACAACTCATTCATAATTATCGTCTTAGCACATGCTAGTCTACACGCTTGTTGGCTAAACAATGTTGTCACAAAATTACAAGTATTGACTTCTTTCCCATCATTCGAAGGTATGAGAGTTAGGGTGGTTTGTCCTTTTTCTTCTTCTTTATATGGGTACTTTTTACATCGATTTCTTAAGTGCTTCCATAAAGTACTAGTTCCACAAGTATTACTATTATATGCGTAATCTTTACCACAATAGTTACACTTGCACCTAGCTCCATCATTAGCACTCGCTTCCATTTTTGTGAAATGATCCCACATAGATGAAGTTAGTTTATTAGGTCTCTTTCTATTGGACTTGGGAGGTAAGGGTGGTATATTTTTAGGAGTTTGACTAACATAGGAGGGCGGGAGGGAGGAGAAGAGGAAATTCATTATTACCGATTCCACTTGCATTACCATTACTGTTGTCCATCTATAAAATAAATGAAACTAGTAAACAACTAATTACACCTACCTATACAATTAAAAAAAAAAAAACACACACACTAGTTTCTCAATTAACTCATAACAACTCATGTATAAAGATCAATCATCAATTACACATAAACAGTAATGTACACAATAAAAATTAAATTATTTTACTCATGATAAAGTTTGAAAATGGTGATTCGGCCATGTCTGATTCCATGTCCGTCGTGACGACTTTGAAGAATCTAACTATTCTCGAGATACTGCGAAGTTGAACAAAAATTAATTTATTAATCAATCTACGTTTGAATGGAATAACGTTTTGTTCGACTAAGGCAAGTTGCTAAAATGCTAACATTTGTGAAATGTTAGTCCCTTATCAATAGCATGTTTAAACAAACTTCATAACACCTCAATAAAAAAAACTTGGATAGCAAAAGAAATGAAACCTCTAATAACATTGCAAATGTTTGACATCGCAAAAAGTTTTCCAAATCTTGTCACAACACAATAATCTATACACCAAATGTCTAAGCAAATTTTAATAGTTTTAACTTCCTTTTTCTAGAATTACCATTTTCTTTACAAAGCAAAGGAATATAAAGACACAAGATCTAACAAAGCAGAAGATTGTTGGACAAAAGAAAAATGCATACCTTCATTGGAAGAAACAGAATCACAAATCCCAAATAAAACACTCAAAATTAAATAGAGAAGCAAAAGTACCCAAAAGAGAGGAAAAGTACTCAAAAGATTATAGATTAAAGAAAGGAAAAGGGGGAATTAAGTGATATTGTGAAGTTAGTTTTTTATTTCAAAAGTACCCAAAAGAGAAAACGTAAATGAAAAGAAAAAACTCCATACCGGAACCGAAAGTGTGAGGCGTGGGCCGGATCGACGAGGGTTTATTGTTTAGACGGCGACTGTGATGGGAGGGAGGGACGAGCACAAGGGGATCGACGAAAGGATTAAGGGAAGGCCAGCAACTGCGAGGGTTCGGACGACTCATGACTGAACGAGCGAGCAGCGAGTGCGGCGACTGACTGAGAATTTTGCGCGAGAGTTACTGCGAGGCTCAATATTCACGAGGGTTTTGGCCTTTCAAGCTTTCTTTGTTTATATATATATATATATGCACAATCGGATGGCGAAGAAAGGATACAACTTTTATATATATATTCGGATCGGGTCAACCCAACCCTAAATGTGAGTAACCCGAGACCTGACCCGAAATTTAAATTTTTAATAATTTTTAACCCAACCCAATGCAAAATAAAATCTAACCCATCCCAACTCTTACGATTTGGGTTGGGTAGTCCGGGTTGGTCGAGTTATCAGGTTTTTTGAACACCCTAGAGAGGGTGGGGCCCTTATTCAAGACTCAGAGTCAGCACTTAAGGAAACAACCTCTTTACTATCCCTGAAAGCGAGTAGGAGTAAATTCTATCTTGTGCCCTATTGCTGGGGGTGATGCCTTAAACTCTCGTTGGGTCCTATAGTTTGTAAACACAATTTTGAACAGACACTTGTGATGTAACAATATATTATATTTTCTTCACTTTTGTCTATGAACATTGGATGTTTTAATTGCTCCACCACAAACCAATAAACTAAGATCCCTGGTTGTCGTTTGTAACTTAAGCATGTATGTGGAGACATACAGGTGGATCATGTCTTAAATGATAAACAAAATGGTCTGCAGTATATGGATATAGAAGGAAAACTTTATCCTGGTCACGCTGCGAATGCGGCCCGCTTTGTAGAATAGTTACAAGTGTTGTGACTTGCTACAGATGGTCTGAACCTAATCATTCATTTGGAGACATGCGAGCGGGGGCGTCCTATACAAAAGAGTTTGTTTAAGACCGGACCACGAAGTGTTATAGTCTTGTTATATAACGCCGTTCATGACAGAGACTAGTCTCGTTATATAACGTCGTTCATGATAGAGACTTCACTTCACTAGGATGACCATAGTAACATGACCTCAATCTTGAGTGAGTTGGGAACTCCTGCCTTTGAAGGCGGTCCTTTGATTTGCATGGGTACGAGTGGCCAAATCGCCGACTCAAACCTACCACTACAAGATTTTGTCTAATTTGGGAGCTGGGATTTCAACTACACAAGATGAAATTCACTCCTTCCCCGAAGCAGGGGTAAGTAGATAGATTACTCCCTTAAGGGTTGATTTCAGGGCTTGAATGATATGGCGCCACATACCTTCTCATGGCCCAGAGGTGTCCAAACATAATAGGACTATGTTGTATTGTTCATTAGAGGGATCAGTGGTATATAAAGAGTTAGATATAACTACAGGGGAAAAAGGGTAAATTGACCCAACTGTATTTACGAGCATCTGTGAAGGGTTATCGTACTGTTGATTAGTTATATCCGATGGACACGGAAATATATCTGTGGTGAGAAGAGTGCAACATTCGTTCTTTAGTGAAATGTTTGGCAATTAACGGATGGTGGATCTCGTGGCTAAAGAGTTTAGTTAGCTATTCACCTACCGTTGGAGCTTCGAGCCATAGACCCATAAAGTCCTCTTGGTAGCTCAATGGATTCAAGTTGAGTATCAGTTTTTGGGTCAGTTTGAAGTGTTAAAATTGACAAGAGGGAGTTCGATTATATATGATATGATTGAACTGGTTAATTATGTATGATATGATTGACATTATGTATGAGATACATTAATTGGAGGAAAATGATATAAATATGATTTATACCTAGTGGAAGAGAAAAATACTATGGTTCATATGTTGCATTTGATGTGATATTAAAACATAGGTTAATGAATATAATATGATTATATTTATTATTTAATTTTGACAATTATAGGTTAATTGTTGCCCCATTTTTTCTCTATAACCGAATGATAGTGAGAGGTTACATTCAAATTTCATAACTGAAGGATAAAATGAAAATCGTTTTCATTTTAGAAGGAATAGACATTCGCTCACGAGTGGTGTATACTACCTATCGCATAGGAAACCGAGAGCCTACATGATAGCTTTACGTTTCTAAACGATCATATACACGTGCGCAGTTTACTAAACAATCGCATATGATTTGCTAAACGATCGTCTAGCTTTTTCCTAAATGATCGCGTGTCCGAGCGTTTACTGAACGATCGCGTACCTCTACCTAAACTATCAAGCATCGTCTATACGATAGACACCCGAATTCTCCCATTTGCTTGTTCGTGGTATATGATTGTGCTTTTCTCCTTCCCTCTACCAAACCCAACAGAATCCACACCTCCTCGATTCTCACACCGAGAATACCGAAGGTTCTAAGTGGTAGTGTATGCCTTTCTGCCGAGTTCATGTGGAGTCTGCTTGTGGGCAGACGATTTGATGGATGATTGCTTGGACATTTCAACGAGAGCGAGAGGAGCAGTCTCTAGACGAGAATGAGTTTTCAGTGAAGAAGGGTTCTTCATCTGGTATATTTATTATCCTTGTTGTTGCTATAGTTTCAAAGCATGCTTGTAATTTGTTGTATATTGCATAACTAGTTTGTTAGATTGTGAATGCGCGTATTCTGTCACAATGAGTTTGGAATGATCTTGCTTCCACTCAGAGGTACTCTTTGATAAGAGTTCCTTCATTTATGTCCCCAACTATCTACCTGGTCTTACCCCCAGAATGGAGGTTTATTGAGTCGGCGCTGTTGAGCCAACCCTTACCTATGCAAATCTTAGGATAATTGTACTCGTGAATTGATGTTTTAAGCATATATGGATAGGGACAATGACGAATGTGAATCATACAAGCTCATGTTGCCGTAAACTTGTAGACTCGTGAATTAATGGAGATGGAGTGTGGATGTTGTGTTATGTTTATTTACAATTTATGCAATACTACTTCTAAATGTATGCGTTATTAATGAAATGCTTGTAGTATGCTATGCGTTGTCACAAGTTTCCTTGCGCTGAAACCAAGTATAATTCCAACGCAAGTTTCTCAGAGTAATCCAAGGTCGAACACAGGGATTGTTGTCGTTAATGTGTTACATTTGTGATATATGTGACCGGTGTTTTTACAATTAATAAAGATTGTGTGTTTGTATAGGAAATTAATTGTGGTAAGTAAAATTGTCCAGATAAACTAAAGTTGCGTTAATAAAATAAATTGCGCTGAAAATAAACCTAAGCTAACGTGATGCAAGATACAAGATACGTGATATACATGATGCTGAGTTCGAGACTGACTGTGAAGTTTATACAAAGGGTTGTGGTATGCAATGGCACGGCTTTATGGATGAATTAGAAGGAGAAAGAATAATAGTACAAATGTCGCAAGGTTGTTAATTGCATTAAAGATATAACTAAGGTTCCGATTTCCCTTGGCATACACCTCTCGGTGATTGGCCGCGTTCTCATATCTTTATGGTGAAACAGGGATGATTGTGGTGAACGCAAGGTTGCTTCCATCTCTATAAGTACTTATTGCTTTAGTTAACGCATTCTTCCAACCCTCTCTCGATAGGTGAAATGGCATCTTCACTTCTGCTCTCACAGGTGAAGATGCCGTCTAGAATGCCTTAACTAAATTATTTCCTTAACCCAATTAATTTAATTGTTTAATTCTTGCTAATTACCCATGGGATTAAGAAAACGTCATGGAGAAAATGGATTGTGGGTGAACGGAAATAGACATAGAAATGATTATGGAAATGATCATAACATTCAATACTAAGATCAAGCGTCTGATACATAGTGTGAATGATAGAGATTAAGAAGATGAATGCAAGTGATGATAAAGAGATAGAAACAAATACAGAAGAGTGTCAACGTCTTGACACAGATCTGGATGGTGGTTTTGCTTGCTGGCGTGTGGAGTGAATGAAATGAAGAGCTTCCCTCTCAGGCTTGCTTTTCTGGTAGAAGTGACCTCGTACAGAGCTTCAATGGCGGGGATCGGAAGGATTCTTTGCCCGGAGACTCACCTCTCGACCTTGCCTCTTAATTATTCCCGGATTTACTCTGATTAGTCGCCCAACCAGTCTCTCTCTCATATCAGTATATACAATTTTCTCTGTATTCAAGCATATCTTTTCAGTGGAATGGTCGGAGCTATTTATAGGCTCAGCTTTGATTCTTTGCATTGTGGTCCCCACTTTATTGTTAAGGCAGTTCTTGAAATGGTGGAGTGAATATTCCTTCTGTTACGCAATCAATCCTGTCAGAAATGCACAACGGTTAGCTATACATGCGTCAGAATTCTCCGCAATTGCGTTGCTCTTTACATCTTCAATCGTTTCCCACATGCGGTGTTGTTTTTTTATTACCGCATGCAGTTGAGATTGCGTTAATCGCTTAGCTCTTGATTGATTGTTGCATGCACCATCATTGCGTTGATCGTCTATTCATTTCTGAATGATGGGCACAATGCGACGTATATGCGTTGTTCAGTTTATCTTGAGCCATGAACGCATGCGGTGACTTGATTTCCTACAAAACAGATTTGAAATATTCTTTTTTACCATCGCAATGGTGTCAGTGGGTGTATTGACGACAATTTATAATTCTTGCATTTCTTAGCTAATTTCTATACAATTGACGCAACTTTCCTTTCTTTTGGCAGCAATGTCTAAATAAAATAGTATAAATAACTTGTATTTCTACAAGTTATCAATAATCTCGAATAAAGAAGAGTTCATAATTAGCTCACGATTAAGGTCATGTTACCTAGATCATCACTTTGAAATAGTCAGTATTAAATAGTAAACAACGTTATAAAGTAAAATTGACTGATTTCATGGTCTGATCTTGTACAAACCCTTTGCACAGGACGCCCCCACTTCTCATGTTATAACATGTATGAATTAGGATCACATCGTTTGTAGTATTTTACAACTTCTGTCTTATACACATCTAGATGTGTATAAGAGACAGCTACAGAGTGGGCCGCATCCAATAATGTTACCAGAATAAGGCACCTAACCTCATTCATATACTATAGATGATTTTGACTATTTACTCGAACTTGATCTATTTTTATGTCTCCACACAAAGTTCAAGTACTCATGTAATAGACATGGATCTTTTAGTTTCTTGAATTTATTTCTAATACGAAATAAGCAATTCATATATTCAATAATAACTTATTGAATTTTCAGAATAAGTTTTGTTGTTTACAAACCACAAGTTTTAGGACATAAAACCCAACAGTTAACAGGTTTTATGAGCAATACGTGAGCAGTGTGAGGTTTTAAAACTGGTTTATCACCTAGACATCGTAGGTTAAATCCAAATATAAACGTTATAATTTGATAAAAAAAAACCTAGACTTAGGTTGTTTAATTGGCCGGAACAAGCCTAAGGAAATGTATACCCCATTTAACATTAGAACACTTCAGTGGGAGTTTAATAACATATATGTTATGATATTAGAACACTTTAGTGAAAATAAATAACATATATGATATGTTAGAACGCTTCAGTGGGAGATTAATAAACACATATGATATGATTATTTTTAGCTCTCACGATCAAAATTCATGTTTCACTTTGTGTCACCCTGGGAGTGACCTCCATTCGAAAAATGTTTACATGAATCGAGATTTTGGTGAATAAGGAAACTTGTTCACCATAAAATCAAATGTGATGTTTTGATGTTAATTTTCACGTCCCAAGATGTTTACACTGTGAGGTTTATGCGACATTTCGTGTCACCCTGGGAGTGACCTCCATTCGGAAAGAGTTTGCGTGAATCAATATCAAGGTGAACGAGGGGAAGATGTTCAATGGAAAATCAAATATATGATATATTGATTTCAATTCTCACGTCCCTAGAAAATTCCCACTGTGAGATCCTTACAGCACTTTGTGTCACCCTAGGAGTGACCTCCATTCGCAAAGTGTTCGTCGTGAGGTCAAGATCAAAGTGAATGGGGGAAGTAGTTCATAGTAAGTGGGTGAAGGATATGAGTCGACATATCCTACAGGCTATTCTGTTGGTTTTAGACCGTGAGATTCATATGTTGCACCTGCTTGTCATCTTTAAATTGCTAGTCGTTTAAACGGCTATTATCCACTCTGAGGGTTTTGACATAGAATTCGGAACAACTCAAACTCCAAAGATGGATAGGATTTCTAAAGTCGTTTTCAACTTTGACTTTCTAGATTTGGGAACATCTTTGGGGGCGACTTTTGAGGTCTGAAAATAAAGGGTTATACTTACAGAGTTACTAAAGAGTTAGTAATTTCTGACAAAAAATAGTAACTAAATGACTATCATAATATGAGTTAGTCTAGGGATAGTATTTAGTCAAGAATGTCTTGTTCTACTATCGTTGCAAAAATAATTTTGGGTATATTATTACTTTACTAAAACTTGATTGGGTTTAAAAAGCAATTCATTGATAAAATTTATTTATATTTTTCAGAATGACGAGTTCATTAGTACAATTGTTGGCATCTAATAAAATATTGGGGATAATTATGTCACCTGAAAAACAAACCTAAATACTATATTGGTGATAGGTGATCTACGATTTGTTTTAATAGAGGAGTGTCCTCCCATTTATGGCTTAGATGCAAACCGAACTGTTCGGGATGCATACGATATATGGATTAGGGCAAATGACAAAGCTCGTGCCTATATCCTTTTCATCATATCTAATGTCTTGGCGAAGAAACACGAGAGTATGGGTATTGCCAAAGAGATTATGGAATCTCTACATGGGATGTTTGGACAACCGTCCTTCTCCCTGACGCATTGTGCTGTTAAATACGTTTACAACTGCCGTATGAAAGAAGGGCCTCTGTTAGAGAACATGTCCTGGACATGATAGTCCATTTCAATGTAGCTGAAGTAAATAGGGTTGTCGTTGAGGAGAAAAGTCAAGTTGGTTTTATTCTATAATCTCTTTCCAAGAGTTTCCTGCAGTTCGCACGAATACCCTCATGAATAAAATAGAATATAACTTAACCACTGTACTCAATGAGCTACAGGCTTACCAAACTATGATGAAAGCAAAAGGTTTGGAACCAGAAGTAAATGTTACTACCGCTAAGAAGAGAGGAACGTCCTCCAAAAACCTGATATTGCTGCTTCTTCACAAACTAAAAGTATTCCAAGTAAGAAGAACAAAGGGAAAGGGAAGAAGAAACCCGTTGTAGAAGAGGCAAGGCTAACACTGCAGACAAAGGAAAATGTTTCCACTGTAATGAAGAAGGGCACTGAAAGAGAAACTGCCGTCAGTAACTTGTAGAGAAAAGAGTAGAGAAAGCAAAACAGGCAAACTAGTTCTTGAAGATTGCTTGCTATACTTCGGTTGACCAGTGGGAGATGTTGCTGTCTGAAGATGATCTTATCTACTTTTGTTATTGTGATAAAAGTTAGTTTATCTTGTTGTAAATAACAAATTGTATAAATTTTTGTTGTAAATGGAATGTTCATTAGTAAAAGTTATGCTTGTTCTACTGCAAAGCAACTTCTATTAGAAACAACCTAGTTAAAAGTCATTTACAAATATTTACATATTTAAAACGACTAGAAATCAATAAAGACAAGTAGTTATTTAACCTAAGTGATAAGTTTAGAACACTTGAAGAGTTCAATGCGTACAAAATTTGTTAGGTATAATAAAACCGAAATATTTCGATTGGATCAAAGTATAGAAAATTTGAGATTTCTAGGACTATTTGATAGCACATGAAATCCAGTGAAAACTTTCTACACCTAGTTCCCTTAATTATTTTTTTTAACATCGTTCCAATTTTAAGGTATTTCTAAAATCCGTATGAGATATGGAACAACTCATAAAGTTGTTTATGATATGTAAAAGATGTTTACATAGTTCAGAAATCTGAAGAGATCGATATAAGTGTTAATGTCGAACTCTTAAGTGTTGGAATATTGTTTGAGATCACCATGTATTATTTGTTTCCATAAAAGCTTGCATGTTCAAACGAGAGTTATTGACTAAAACTGACACTGTAAACAAAAGGTTGTTCAGACAAGTCAGATGCGTCTTACTCAAAGAGTTGAGAGTACTTCAATGTAGTGGGAGGAATGTATGACTTCCTAGCCATTATTGAGTAACAAGTGTTGTGAAAATAAGATGCATTCCTCATATAGTTTAATAAGAGATCCATTGTATATTAACATGTTTATAGTGATTATCTCGGCTAAAGTGTTTGAGAATCTTCTAGTAAGACTAGGACTACCAAGTATATAACTTAGGGCAAGTGGGAGAAAAATCGGGTATGTGATACCAAATAGTAAACCATAGGTATGTGATGCCCTAGTTTATTGTATTTCTCTGTAAAAACTCAAAAACTCAGTATTATATATTTAGATATATATGTTATCACTGGAGTTTTAGTCCATGTGGGAGTTTGTTGGGTTTCATGTCCTAAAACTCATGGTTTGTAAACAATAAAACTTATTCTGAAAATTCAATAAATTGTTAATTGAATATATGAATTGCTTATTTCGTTTTAGAAATAAATCCAATAAACTAAAAAATCCATGACTACTACATGAGTACTTGAACTTTATGTGGAGACATAAAAGTGGATCATGTTCGAGTAAATAATCAAAATGGTCTATAGTATATGAATAAGGTTGGGTGCCTTATTATGGTAGCACTATTGGATGCAACCCACTATGTAGTTGTTACAAGGAGTTGTATAGTGCTATAGACGAAGTGATCCTAATTCATACATGTCATGACATGAGGAGTGAAGACGTCCCGTACAATGAGTTTGCACAAGATCGAACCACAAAATAAGTCACTCTTACTTTATAATGCTGTTTACTGTTTAAGACTAACTATTTTAAAGAGATAACCTAGGTAACTTGACCTTAATCTTGAGCTAACTATGAACTCTTATTTATTTGGGATTATCCTTAGATTTGCATAGATGAGGGCTGACTCAACAACGCCGGCTTAATGAACCTCCATTTCAGGGGTAAGACCGGGTAGATAGTTGGGGACATAGGTGCAAGATGAAATCCATTCCTACCCGCTTTCAGGGATAGTAAAGAGGTTGTTCTCTTAAGTACTGACTCCAGATCTTGAACAAGAGGCCTCACCCTCTTATTGGCTCGAAAGGGACTCGGTTTGTTGATCAGATCACAAACCAATTGTTCATTAGAGGATCGGTGGGACTTAAGAAACAAAAGGTAATCTCGAGGGTAAGACAACCATTTGACCCAACCGTTATTACGAACAACTTGTGAAAGTTTAACTTATTAATCATGGTTATATCGAGTGGACATAATATATCTACAGTGAGGGGAGTGCAACTTCGGACTTTGGTGGAGTGACCTAGTAGTTAACGAATGAGGTTAATTCAGTGTAAATAGTTTAGCCAATTAATCTCGAATCGTTGGAGCCCATGATCTATAGGTCCATGAGGTTTCTCTACTAGCTCACAAATAGATCAGTCTTAGAATAGCGTGATAAGTTAATTTGAAACATTCAAATTAGAATTAAGGGGATTAGTAATTATATGTGATATAGTTACATGTCTAATTTTAGAATTAAACAAAATTAGAGAATCAATTCGTGAATAGAGATTCATGATGGTGGAATTAGTGTTAAATTAATTTAATATTTGATATTGAATTAATTATAATTAATTAAATTGTTTAATAAATAATTTATTATTAATTTNGAATTAGTGTTAAATTAATTTAATATTTGATATTGAATTAATTATAATTAATTAAATTGTTTAATAAATAATTTATTATTAATTTTATTAGAAAATTAACTAATGAATTGATTTTGTAAAATTAATAAAATTTTCATTTTTGAAAAATTGATTTTAGAAATCAATTGCAAAATCAAAATTAAAAAGAGATGGAACGTGGAAAATCCCAAAAGTGGGATTTTTATTCTTTCAACCAACTTGCTCACACATTCTCCATCATTTTCTTGAGTCAATCTTCCAAGTATGAGGTGCAATTCATACAACAATTCTCTCTGCATGAAAGTCATACAATAAATATATAAGATTGAAGTGGAAATCGGGCATGCAACTGAAAGTTTTTGCTGAAAAACTTGAGGTTGAAGAAGGTCTTCAGCTATGGTGATACAGTAACCTCATCTTCAAATTCCCTTAATCCAGGCTTATTTTGAATCCCACAACTCAATCTAAGGCACCAAGAGGATAGTAGGGAAGGTTTTGAGGTGGTTCACAAGTTGACCTAGAGAAGATTTTCAGTTGAAATTTGAGTTTTAAGTAGTTCTTCAAAGGTATGTCATGAAACCCTCTTATTAGTTTATAAGCATGCTTGGTTTAAAGCTAAAATTAATGAATTAGAATGCTTTTCGATCCATTTAACTTTCGCTTTGTGTTTTCTAACTCTAACAATAAGAGGTTAGATAGGTTTGCGATTTGTTGTCTATAATGAACAGTATTGTTCCCATTGACCAAGGGAAAACTTTATTGAATGTTTGGTTAGACGATGAAAACTAAATATTCCTCATAGCGTAAGCTTTAGAGCATAATGTTGTTAGGTAAATGTGTTTAGTATGGATTCATCTAACATGTTTAACTAATTAGGCATTTAGGACTATTGGTTGGATATCCAATCAGTTGGGCTAGGCATAATTAAGAACCACAAGATTGCATTCGAATAATTCGATGAACAAGATTAATTGAATCATTCTGATATTCATCCTCTGAGCTAGAGCATATTTGTTAATTGCATTTCTATATTTTATTTTTCTTGCAATTCGACTTATTCAAACCACCCCCCTTTCCCCCTTCAATTTTACCACTTTAACCAAAAATGCGCTTCGAGGAACTAATCTTCCGCGCTTCCCTGTGGTTCGATCCCGAACTTGCCGCTTGTACTACTAGTTACTATACGTAGCTTGTTTGGTGATTTATAAATATTATTTTTCTAGTAAGGGTTTATGTGCGACGATAAATTCCGAGCTTAGCAATTTTATAAAACAAAATCTAGAGACCAATACATCCAATTGCTTCTGCTATGGGGAATTCCAATCCCTTCAAATCAATGATATCGATTGCTATTTGATTTCCATTTAATTGTTATTTGATACTGAGTACTTTGTGATTACTATTTGATCATCATGCAACTTCTATTTGATCTCCGAAGCTATAATTGGGATAGTTGATAAAATAATTATTTGATGCAATTTGATATGAGATTTGATAATTGAGGATTTGGAGAATTCGAAAGATTTGAAACTTAGGCATTTAGAATTGAATTGGAAAATTTTAATTCATTGGTTTTAATATGAAATTTGAAGTTTTAAACAATATACATATACATATATATAAAAGAAGAAAAAGGATCAAAGCACACATTTTTAGAATTGTTACACTTAGAATATCGTGCTTATAAAATGAAATACACATGTGTTATTTTAAAATAAGTTACTGATTGAATGTTGATTGATATTAGATATATTGGCGACACATTTGAAATGTTGATTATTGTAAGATATACTATTAATATGTCACATTTTAAGTGAAATACACATGCTTTACTTAAAAATAATATATTAAATGCACATTGATTGTTGTTGGATATACTAAAATTGAGAAAGTGGATAAAAAAGAAATGAAGATTTGCCATCTCCCAAATATGATTTATGTACCAAACATATTGTTATAACATTATTCTTTGGTTTCAGGTACACATGTAAATCTTATTATTATTTTTCTTTCATTTGTTCTCCTAATTGTATATTTAAATTTAAAAATTCACATTATGAAAAAAAGACGATGATCAAAAAAGAGAACAAAATCGCAAGGAATTCAGAGAAAAAGAAAGGGCAAGCCAAATTAAAAATCACACCAAATTGAGAGAAGAGCAAAATACGATTCACACATGATCAGAGGAGAGAAGAGCAAAAATCAAGCGAGAGAAATTCACAATGACAATTAAAAAGAAAAAAGATAAAAAAGAAACCTCACACAAAAGAAATAAAAAATATTCACTCGCAACATTGTAAAAAATAAAAAGAAAAAGAAAATGATAAAAAAAAAGAGAGAAAGATTTATTGAAAAGAAAAAGAAAAACGCAAAAAAGCAACAAAAAGAAAGAGATAAAAAAGAAGAAAATACGCAAGTGATAACAATGAGAAAAAAAATCTGGCTTTTAAAAACCTTTTTTTATTTACTATAGATGCAAAAGTTTAAAAACTCAAGCTATAATTACAATACACGATTATATTTGACTACTCATTACAATCTTCCTGGATCTTTTCCAATTGACTTCTTGACACAAGCTAAAGTCTTGAGAAGGAAGAAATTTACATTGAAATCAAAGAGGTCAAAGTAGTAATTTCATATGATGTTGACATAATCAGAAGCCCAACTCTATAAATTTGAGGCTAACTTTCAGCTGGTTTGCAATTTTCTTGAATACTACTCATGAAAGAAAAACCTCGAGAAATTTGCATGGATGACCCCTGTTTAGGAGTCTACTCGAAATTTGACCTCACTTTTACAAACAAATGAATTTTGACCATTTGTTGACATCATCATGCTGTAAATTTACCACGTTAATATTATTTCTTATCCATCATTTCTTTTGCAACACTTTTATTACTCTTCTTTTATTTCAATTTTCGTTTCCGACGATTTATTTCGTTTACGCTGCCATTTAGGCGATTTTCCTTTTTTTTTCTCCAACGATTTCTATTTATGTCGCCCAATTTTTTTTTTGTTTTTTTCTCTTTATTCTTCTTCATATAATTTTTTCTCGAAGAAAAAAGGTGTTTGATGAAGAATAAGACAAAGGAATGGGGAGCGGGAGCAAGGAAATGAGATGAAGAATCTGAACAAATAAAAAGAAAAATGGGAGAAAATTATTGTTGTGTCTCATGAGAATCAAGACAAAGGAGTTAGAAGCATGAGTGGGAGTGAGAAGCTAGAAATAGGCCCTCGAAGCTAAAAATAGACCCTCAAAATGGATACTTCCATATGTGAATAATGTTAGGTCAAATTTCGAGTGTTTTTAAAAAAATGAATCAAATTTCGAGTGACCCTAAATAGGGTCATCATGCAAATTCCCCAAGAACCCCTGGCGACTCTTCTTGGTTTATAGGGTTTAAGCATCGCCGGCAACTACTGCTCTGTTTACTCTCTCGACATACACCATGGATCAATTTTCCGAAGATCTCGACAAGGAATTCTGCAACACGAAGAAATTTGAGAGAGAAGAAGAAGATGACGACGACGAGGAGCAAGAAGATGGACAAGACGACTGGGACGATTGGAATGCAGACGAGGAAGAAGGAGATGAAGCATTTGATTCGAATTTTCTGTGTCTTTTCTGCAACTCAAACTACAATGACTGTGACACTCTGTTCAACCATTGCAACTCTGTCCACTATTTCGATTTTCACAGCATCAGAAGGGCCCTGGGTTTGGACTTCTATGGTTCCTTCAAAATTATCAACTACATACGATCTCAGGTTAGATATGTTTGTCTGAGGGTTTTTTTTTAAATATATATTTTTTAAAATTATTATAAATTTTGTGAGTATCGCGTTTGTTGGATATTGTTGACAAATGGTCTACGAGGATTTGAAGGTTTTAGTTTACAATTATCGTTTGCTACTGTACAAGCGTTAACTCGTTATTTACCATTTATGGTACTCAGGTAGCAGAGAATAGGTGCTGGAGCTGTGGTCTCTCTTGTAAATCAAACCAGGATTTACAGAATCATTTACACAAAATTTTAAATCTCAATGACATAAAGGTTCTTTGGGATGATGATAAATATCTAAAACCCTTCAGGCAAGATGATCCCCTCCTGTACAGTTTTACAGAAGACGAAGAGGATGATGAAGAAATGACTAGAGAAAATCTTCCAATTCATCCAAACCAAAACAAAGAAAATGGAATGGAAGATTGTAGTTCTACTTCACATGGTTATTTGAATACTCCAAGCAACTTAGAGGCTGAGATTGAGAAAACTGTGAAAACCACGGAGACTTTGGGGTTGAAAGATGAGATGCAGGAAGACAATCAATTTAAAATAGCCAGACGAAATTTTGATAGAAAGGATATAAAAAATGCAAATGAAAATTACTTTGGTTCATATAGCTCTTTTGGCATACACAGAGAGATGTTAAGCGACAAGGTGCTACACTACCTCTCTGTCTGCTTTTGAATTGAACATCATAAACTGATTTATATTATAGAGGGGGATATTTAATTTTTGAAGTAATACATCACCAACATTACCTTTTATGCAGGTCAGAATGGAAGCTTATATGGAGGCTATTTTGCGAAATCCGTCTCTCTTCCACAATGCTACTGTGATGGATGTAGGCTGTGGAACAGGCATACTTAGGTGAGGTGGGAATAAGTTGGCGTAGTTTCATTTGTGCTTTTGCATTTGCTACTCGTTTCTAGAAGATTTCGACGTTTACACTTTAATCAGGTGCAATAACTACAAACAGTTGCTTTAAGCTATTTGTGTGTATAGATATTCATCCCGACCTGTTATGTTTTTCAATCAGGTTTGGTCGATGTTGACAAACCATACACTCTTCATTGTTCATTTAATTACAAGGTTTATGTAATCTTCATCCTCTTCCTTTCTAGTCTCTTTGCTGCAAAAGCGGGTGCATCAAGAGTTATTGCAGTTGAAGCGAGTGAAAAGATGGCAGCAGTGGCCACCCAAGTAGTGAATCAATTTCAGTATAGTCAGTTAGTTTCCTTATTTCTTAGATGATTTGTTTTACGGTAGCTCCTTTACTCAACTTGGCTACAGATTGCAAAAGACAATGGCCTCTGGTGGAACAGGAAACAAACTGGAGATTGTGGTGTGTCAAGTGGGACTATAGAAGTGGTTCATGGTATGGTAGAAGAACTTGATAAGAACATAGAGATCAAGCCTCATAGTGTTGACGTATTATTGAGTGAATGGATGGGCTATTGCTTGTTGTATGAATCAATGCTCAGCTCAGTTCTCTTTGCAAGGGATCGTTGGTTGAAGCCTGGAGGTGCAATCTTACCAGATACTGCGACGATTGTAAGTCTGCATTATTTTGTTTCACCTTGTGGAAGGTCTAATCTTGAAATTACATTTCACTCAATAATTTCTATCTACTTTTCAGCTTGTTGCTGGATGTGGAGTTGGTGGAACTAGTCTTCCATTTTGGGAAAATGTGTATGGTTTCAAAATGTCTTGTGTTGGCAAGGAACTTGTAAAAGATGCTGCCAACGCTCCTATTGTTGACATTGTGGATGCTAATGATTTAGTAACTAGTCCTGCAATCCTCCATGTAAGTACTACCAAACAAAATTTTCATTTATTGTGAATGCATTGTACTCTACTACCACAGTTTGGTGAAAAGTTCTCTCCACGGCTTTTAGAATCACAGGTGTTCTGACCTAAGTATGCTTGGAAAATAACGTGATTACTGGGGCAAAAACATTTTATCGTACTTTTACTACATAGTTTGTGAATACTGTTTTTCTATTTAGGAAGGCTATTTCTTGGATCCTTTATCTTAGAAAATCAGATTAATATTTTAGTTATGCTCACATCACTGCGTACTAGTGCGATTCGTGGTTTTCATTACTAATGTATTTTTGAGAAGATCATTGGGTGGGGGAGAAACCCCTGTGTGGGGCATTTCCTCGGTTATACCATTTGTCCTCGTTTAAAAATCATTTGTGGCCAACTTTCTTGTGTAGATAGGGAGTTCTTGTTCATTTTCCTTAAGGTTCTGTCGTGCTCTTTCCAATAGGGAAACAACGGATGTGGTTGCCCTCCTCTCTCTCCTCGAGAGTCATCCTCATCCCTTTTGTCTTGGGAGGCGAGATGGGAGAGTTTGGAGCCCTAATCCTTTGGATGGGATCTGGTGCAAGTCTTTCTTTCAGTGTTTGGTTAATCCTTCACCTTTGAGTGAGTATGTTTTTTCGTCCTTGTGGAGAATTAAGATCCCTAGAAAGATTAGATTCTTTACTTGGCAGGTTCTTCACGGGTGTATTAGTACTTTGGATAGACTTGTTAGGAATATGCCTTTGTTGGTTGGCCCCTTTTGGTGTATTCTTTGCCGAAAGGTGGAGGAAGACTTGGATCATATTCTTTGGCGCTGTGAGTTTGTGAGCCTTGTTTGAGGCTACTTTTTCCATACTTTCGGTTGGGTGTGTGCTTGTCATAGAGGTTTTAGAGAGTTGATCAAGGAGTTCCTCCTCAATATGCCATTTGGGGAGAGAGGGCGTTTTCTCTGGCTTGCTAGTGTTTGTGCTATTGTTTGGGTTTTGTGGAGCGAGAAGAATAATAGGGTGTTTAAGTGGCTTGAGAGGGATGCTAGGGAGAGTTGATCTCTTGTTTGCTTTCATGTGTCTCACTGAGCTTCGATTTTGAAGGTTTTTTGTAATTATTCGATTGACATGATCTTGTTTAGTTGGAGTCCCTTCTTGTAGTGGGATTTCTCTTTTTTGTGGGCTGGTTTTTTGTATGTCCGTGTATTCTTTCATTTCTTCTCAATGAAAGTTGTTCTTATTAAAAAAAAAATGTAGACTTCTTTTTCAGCTATTTTCAAATTGATCCATTGTGCTATGTTGAAAGGTTTCATAAAGTTTTTGTCCTTGTTTGTTTGATTAAGTTTCCTCTATTTTACTAATGCTCGAAATGCTCGCAAGTCTTGAGCCGTCTCTTCAGTTACTAGACTAGCGTTGATTTTTGTATCATTTTAAGAATATCATATGCATGATTTAGGATGATCTGAGCATATTCTAGGGGCAGACGGGTGAGCAACCTGTAAAGTATTTCCTTACAATGGTATTGATTCAGTAAATGCAAAGTAGCTCGAAGGCAGTTACAAGGTTCTCCCCTTCACTCTCTCTCAAGAATTCAATAAAAAATAGACTAACCTTTAAATAGTAAAAAAAAGAAAAAAAACAGATTAACTTCCTCTACTGACCAACCACTTATTTACATACCCTCGCTCATTACAAAGATCACTATTCTGATCTGTAAATGGTCCCCACTCATAACAACCACACACACTCCCGCTTACATAACATTCCCTGTGCTAACAGACTCACCACCAATTCCCCGCCCCCCACCAACATACTGTAATACAATTGGTGACCTAGCCTTACTCTCTGCTTCTAAATTCACCTTGCTCTTACGGTGAAACTCAGGAAACTACCGTTGAAAGTCATCAAGCTTGTAATGACCCAACTCTCTAATGCTTATTGGAGGGACGTTACTACATGCATGCATAACTTGAAAATAGGTCTTTTGTAAATTTAAGGAAAAGAAACAAAACTCGTTTCATTAAATAAAGCTTTGAAGAGTGAAAACATAAAATCACTGTTCAGGGTACCCCTGAACTCTAATTTAAAATAAATTAAATAAATAATGAAACAGAACAGAACAATCAAAGAATTTTAAATGTCTAACTCCTAAACCAAAACATAGAAATTTGAGAAAACATATGCGAAAGCGGTGCCAAGTCCCAAAGCCTCGGTCACAGATTCTTCATATTATTCGTTGATTTGTTCTTTCCTTTACCTGAAAAACATGTAGAGAAAAGGGAGAGTATAAAAATACTCAGTGAGTGACCCACTATTGCGTCCACTAGGTGATATTGTTAACTTTCCTATCGAGACATAGGTGCACATCATGTATCATAGGCATAAGTATAAGGGTGAACCCGAAGGCACATTTTCATTAGTAGTGATCCCAGGGGTCACAATCATAAGCATAGGTGGCGATCTCATAGGGACGCCGAAATATGAACGTAAGAAGTGGACTCGAAGATTCACAATCAGGAGATGTACACAGCCTGATAGGAGCGCTAACAATCACCATCAGTCTAACATGCAACAAACAATATCCAAATTTCGTATCTAACCATAAACATGTATAGCAACATAACTCAGATTTTCAGAACACCTCAACAGGCCATCCATTAGCAAATCATAGCAAATCACAATAATATCATACTTTCATGTGTATACAAAATCTTAACATCAACTTGGTTAGGGTGCCTAGTTCGTGGGTGAATAGGTAGTAAACCACTTACTTTGATATTAAGCCCAACCAAATAACAATTTAATCTTCGTGAAATCCTTGAATCTTGAGTCAAGCCTATACATAAACCAAGTTTTAAAATTAATAACCAAGGCCAAGTTCCAAACACCTAAACATTGCTACATAACTCCCAAATTCCATCATTTTAAACCATTCCAAAAACTCAAGGCTCAATACTCATCGAAACCGATCTTCTAAACTCTGGACAACCCACTGAGCCCCTCCAACTTTGCCTAAAGTCAAAATAAAGTGGGTAAACAAGTGTAATCCAAATAATTTAATGGGTATATCTCCTCAACCTAAAAGTTCTATTGAAACTCCAACTCACCAATTTGTAACAATTTCCGCCAAACTACGATTGAATCCCTTTAGTGACCTCGAACCAAAATCTCTCGAATTCAACAGTGGTGACTCTCTCCAAAGATGGTCAGTTGACGAAAATCAGATATGAGAAGGAAAGATATCAGTGACAGAAATCGATTAGAGAGGGAGAGACATCGAAGGTGGGAGGAATTGAAGATGAGAGATATCGTTACCCAAAACTGGCGATTGACGACAGTGACTGCCTGGACGTAAAACCCCTCCCACGTGCGGCCACTAGCATTTGAACGTCGATTGTCAAACCAAGACGGGCTGGAACGACTGAATAGAAGAGACTTGCCTGCGGTTGGTCGATTGACGACTGACAGCGAGCACTGCGGTAACACGACGGTTGTCAAGGTGGTGGGAGGTGAGAGAGAAGGTTGTTGGTGCTGAAGGTGCACCGAAGAAGAAGAGGAAGATGAAGAAGTCTACTCACGCGTCACGAGGAGAGTAAAAACTAATTATTTTTTCTCTTCTCTCTCTTTTAATCCTCTAAAACCTTAAGCGCACATATATAAATAAGCCCAATTCCTTATTTAACAGGGTAAACCCCAATGCCAATATGCATATTCTTTTCCTTATTTCCTTCCAAAATTTCCTTAAACAAAATCCAAATATTTTAATTATTAACCCAAAATTTCAAATCTCCTCCAAAATTTCTATTCTTTTCTCACTTAAAAAAAATCAATTTGAATTAACTTAACATATTAATTCAATTTTGGCCTCAAAATTCTAAAATCTAACTAAAATAGTTTAAGAAAAAAATTAAATAGGATTTACCTGAAAATTTGGGATGTTGTATTCTACCTTCCTTAAGAAACTTTCGTTATAGAAAGTTCTAATCTTGAAAGAGTTCTAGGTATTGTGTTCTCATCTCGTCTCCTTGTTTCCATGTTGCCTCTTTGAACTGGTGATTCTGCCATAAAACTTTTACTAGTGCTATCTCTTGGTTACGCTGACACTTTCACTTTCATTGTCAAGATTTGAGTAGGTTTCTCCTTATAGCTCAGGTTCTCCTTAAAGGGCTCGCACTTGAAGTCTATCACATGAGACGGATCTGTCACATACCTCCTCAACATCGACACATGAAAAACGTTGTGAACTGCTGAAAGAGATGGTGACAATGTAACTGATAAGCCACAAGGCCAATTCGTTCCAAGACCTCATTAAGTTTATCAGAAGCCAATAACTGAATTAATGTGCAAGTCATTATGAAAATGTAAACAAAATCTATTAGTGAATTGCTTTTAAACCCAATCATAGAGGCCCAATAAAATGTAGACTTAGCTTTCCCTTTCTACCAAACCTTAGAACACCTTTCTTAGATGCCACTTTCAAAATACTTTATCACCCATTTCAAATTCCAAGTCTTTACGCCTAACATCAACGCAACTTTTCTGTCTACTCTGAGCTGTTTGCATTTGCACTCTAATCTTATATGTTGCTTCATTTGTAGCCTGCACTAACTTCGGTCCCAACAATTTTCGCTCACTAACCTCACCCCAACAAACGGGAGACCTGCAACTCTTCCCATATAGGACATCAAACGGCGCCATACCAATAGTAGCCTAATAACTATTATTATAAGCAAACTCCATCAAATGCAAGTGAGAGTCCCAACTCCTTGAAAATTCCAATCTACAAGCATGCAACATATCCTCCAATGTTTGGTTCAAACGCTTCGTTTGACTAGTTTGTGGGTGAAAAGTTGTGCCGAAATCTAACCAAAGTACCCAACACTGTTTAGAGGCTCTTCCAAAAGCTAGATGTAAAGCGGTCGTCTCTGTCAGACACTGGCACTCCATGTAATTTGACCACCTCTTTCATATACAACTACACTGACATATTCACCGAATACGTAAACCTTCTTGGAATAAAGTGCGTTAACTTAGTGAGTCTGTCCACTACAACCCATATCACCGTATAGCTTTTTGTTGTTCTTAGCAAGCCTGGAATGAAATCCATAGACACATTCTCCCACTTCCACTCTGGTACACTCAAGGGCTGCAACAAGCTTACTTGCTTCTATCTCGGGGCCTTCACTTATTGACACACTAAGTACTTATTGACAAACTTAGCTATCTCTCTTTTCATATCATACCACCAGTAATACCGTTTTAGGTCCTGATACATCTTGCTGCCGCGATGATGTATCGAGAATGGGGAGCT
Organism: Benincasa hispida; assembly: GCF_009727055.1. Taxonomy (NCBI): domain Eukaryota; kingdom Viridiplantae; phylum Streptophyta; class Magnoliopsida; order Cucurbitales; family Cucurbitaceae; genus Benincasa; species Benincasa hispida. Next base: position 37,698,546 of record NC_052355.1, on the reverse strand, counting down.
ATAAGCTTATGTCAATAATTCATTCTTAAGATCATTGTCTGCAGGTACACATAAATGTCCATGGTAATAGAGACCATTATCTGGGGATAATGAGAACTCACTATCCCATTCTGTCTCTACTTGGTGAAATTTCTCAACAAGGTAAGGGTCATCCTTGTGCATCAATAATCTTCTGTTTAAAGGTTAGTTGTACTGTAAACTCTACCAGTTGAGAAGTGACTTCGAACTGCTATTGCAATTTCAGCCCATTCAAAATCCTTGCATAAATGTATCTGTCTGATAATTAAAGCTGCTAAATGGGCTGTCTTTCTACTCAGAGTATCCGCTACCATATTCTCCTTGCCTGGATGATACAAAATTTTACAGTCATAATCTTTCACTAACTCTAGCCATTTGTGCTATCTCATATTTAACTCCTTTTGAGTGAAGAAGTATTTTAAGCTCTTGCGGTCTATGAAAATCTGTATTTTCTCTCCATACAAGTAATGTCTCTCCATACAAGTAATGTCTCCAAATTTTCAAGGCAAAAACCACTGCTGTCAACTCTAAGTCATGAGTAGGATAGTTTTGTTCGTGGTTCTTCAACTGGCGGGAGGCATAAGCAACCACTTTATCGTGTTGCATAAGCACACATCCTAGCCCTTTTTTAGAGGCATCACTGTAAATCATAAAACTTCATGATCCATCTGCCACTGCAAGAATTGGAGCAATAACAAGCTTCTGCTTAAAATCCTGAAAACTGTCCTCACAATCTTTACTCCTCACAAAGGAAGCTCTCTTTCTGGTCAACTAGGTCAAAGGAGAGGCTATGCGAGAGAAGTCCTCTACAAACCGACGATAATAACTTGCTAACCTCGGAAAACTACGCACTTCACTGACTGTCGTGGGACAGGGCCAACTCGTAACCGCCTCAATCTTTGCTGGGTCCACTGAAACTCCATCCTTCAACACCACATGTCTTAGAAAGGACACATGGCGTAGCCAAAATTCACACTTGGAGAATTTGACATACAACTTATTCGACCTCAAAGTCTCCAAAACTTTTCGTAAATTTTTCTCATGTTCAGCCTCTGTCCTAGAATAAACCAAGATGTCATATATAAAAACCATCACAAAAGTGTCAAGCAACTCCTTGAACACTCTATTCATTAGGTCTATAAATATTGCAAGGGCATTAGTCAAGCTAAACGACATTACAATGTACTCATAATGTCCATATCTAGATCGAAAAGCAGTCTTAGGAATGCCATTGTCCTTTATCCTCAGTTGATGATACCCTGAATGTAGATTGATCTTGGAGAAACCTGTAGCCCCCTGTAATTGGTCGAACAAGTCATCAATCCTGAGGAGAGGGTACTTGTACTTGATGGCCACCTTGTTCAAATCTCTATAATCAATGCATAAGCATAATGACTCATCCTTCTTCTTTACAAACAACACTGGTGCACCCCAAGGTGACACGTTTGGTCGTATGAAATCCTTATCGAGCAATTCTTGCAATTGAACCTTGAACTCTTTCAACCTTGTTGGGGCTATTCTATACGGAGCCTTCGAGATTGGAGCTATACCTAGCTCTAACTCATAACGAAGTCTATCTCCTGATATGGTGACAAACCTATAAGATCCTTAAAAAAAGCATTTGTATATTCTCTCAACATTCGGTCTGAAGTCATGGCGACCTTAGCTTCTCTGATGTCAACCACATTGGTCAAAATACTCCAAGTACCTTGGTTAAGCAACTTGTTTGCTTTCATAGCTGAAATTACTTTGGACGAAAGGAAAGAATAGAAGAGAAGACTACCATTGGAGGAGGAAAAGGGGTCGGAGAGCTGCGAGAATTACCATTGTAAAACTCCAAGCTTGGAGTTTCGTTGTTTAACATTACGTCAATATTTCACAACTTGTATGATCATATCGTTTGTTTTTTTAGATTTGGTTGCAATGGACGCGTTGATTGAGCTCAGCGACTTGATTGCATAAAATCCAACTTTGTTCTCTAAAAAACTCTCGTAGACTTGTAGTCGATGTCCTCCATCTGAGGCTATTCTTGCTGGATCTCCTACCATTTTGTGTTCTTAGCTCAATGCAATGCTTGCTGTTGCTCGACTTCAAAAAAAAAAAAAAAAAAAAAATAAAAAATAAATACTTTGGGCGTGATCGTAGTCCCGACCCCTTTAAATTTAAAGCTAGCTTCTATAGGAGGGTTAAAATTCACCTCCTTACGGGAACGGTCTATACTGGCATGGTTGACAGCCAACCAATCCATGGCTCATATAACATCAAAATCACGCATGTCCAAGATTATTAAAGTCACATCTAGTGTATGATTTGCTATTACAATCTGACATGTCCTTATCTTTTCATTTATTATCATAGTTTCTCCAAACATAGTAGAAACTGATAAGACATAATGCAAAGGCTCTACTTCTAACATAACATGCTTCACAAATATTAATGATATGAACGTATGGGATGAGCCAGAATCAAACAATACCAATGCATAATATCCCAAGATTGGGAGTGTACTTGTCACCATTGTGTTAGACTTCCGGCCTCTTGTCGAGTGGTAGAATAAATACGGCCCTGTTGTCGCTGACGGTCTGTACCCTCTGATGGGCGTTCAAGGGCTGGTTTTTGCTACTACTAGATTGAAAACCAGAGAATTGATCGTCGTATGCTCCCCCCACTTGCATCTAGAATAAGTGCCTGCGCCAATCAAATGCCGCCCCCAGGGTTGCCTTCCACATGAATTGCAAACGGGCCTGTCTTTCCAATTTGACATAAAGTTCAACACACAGTACAACTCTTCCATTGATGTAAAGTTCATAAAGTTCCTGCTCATAACTCTTTCACTGACGTAATCCCTTGGCTTCAAATTTAGAAATTCAGCCTACTTGTTGTACTGTGTGTTTGCAGGGAAGTATTTTTCATAGAAACGCTCTTTAAACTAGGCCCCCGTTGGTATCAGTCATCTTTTCCGCTAAACGCCACCATATCTTTACGTTATCTCTCAACATAAAAACTGCGCATTGGAGTTTCTGGTCCTCTAGGCACTTCATGTAATGGAAGATTGTTTTGATGGAGGACAACCACATCTCTGCCTTCGTAGGGTCCTTCAGCTACTCGTCGAAGGTACGAGGGTTGTATTTTCTGAAAAGTGTTTAGCTTCAAGGGACAAATCTTGCACGTTCTGGTTCTGGGGCTGAGTTAGTTGCACCTAAATTGGTGGTATTGGTACCTGATGAATCCGATTAGTTTGAGCTACCTGCTTTGCCACTGCACAGCAGACTAGTTCTTGTATCCTCCCCAACAAAGATGATGTAACCATTTCCTCAATTTGCGCTGCCATTGCCTGGCTCCATCCTCCTACACTCTCGACGCGGAAGGGTCTTGGGCCTGAGGATCCCAAACTTGGGGGTCTTGGACTTGTGGATCCTGAACCCCTCCTCTAACCTTCCTTTTTATTTGAGTTTTGATGCCATATTCTCACATTCACACATAGTCAACTTATATCAAACTCTATCCCAACAGAAAAATGACAAATACAACTGTAAATCAAGCAATACTCTATACGTATAATTCTAGACCCCTTTTTTTTAAAAGGATATGTCTGGCAATGACGAAGAATCCATTAATAGCCAATGAGACAATCTGAATTTTCATAATAAGTCAGTCTACAGAACCTAAAAACTTGGGCGTTGATACCAACTGTAACGACCCAACTCTCTAACACTTACTGGTGGGAGGAATCGAAGATGAGAGAAATCAAATCTAAGAGGGAAAGATATCTGTGGCAGAAATCAATTAGAGAGGGAGACATCAAAGGTGGGAGGAATCGAAGATGAGAGAAATTATTACCCAAAACTGGTGATTGACGACAGCGATTGCCCGGATGCAAAACCCCTCCCACCTGCGGAAGAGACTCACATGCGGTTGGCCAATTGACTATTGACGGTGAGCATTGAGGTGGTGGGAGGTGAGAGAGAAAGCTATCGGTGCTGAAGTTGCACGAAGAAGAGGAAGATGAAGAAGTCTGCACACACATTAGGAGGAAATTAAAACTAATTTATTTTCTCTCTTTTTTCAAATCCTCCAAAACCCTAATTACACATATATAAATAAGCCCAAATCCTTATTTGATTGTCAAAATTCCAATGCCAATATACATATTCGTTTCCTTATTTCCTTCCGAAATTCCCTTAAACAAAATCCAAATCTTTATTAATTAACCCAAAATTTCAAACCTCCAAAATTTCCATTTTTCTCCCACTTTTAAAAAAAATAAAATTGAAAATACTTAACATATCAATTCAATTTTGGCCTGAAAATTCTAAAATAGGATTTACCTGAAAATTTGGGATGTTACAAAGCACCTCTCTATGTGGCCTCATGCTACTGTGCCAACTAATCATCAAAGCTTCCACACCCGTCGCAGTATTCTTTTGATAGGCAAACACCTCCTGTAGAATCGCGATCCATTCATATCGGACAAAGTCTGGAGGCGAAGATTGCACCTCATGTGAGCGGCCCAAAGCATGCTTAAGCTAGGAAGCATGAAACACGGTGTATTGCAGAGCCCTCGGAGTTGTAGCTTATAAGCCATGCGTCCAATTCTCTGTGCCAACAGATTCACCACCAATTCCCTTCTTGCTCCTCCTTTGATATTGTAATATAATTGGTGGCTTAACATTACCCCCTCCCAAGAGAAACTAATAAAGCTGTAGTATATGTGTAATGTAATTGTGAACGTTATCTCACATGCCGTTTTCTTCTTTTTATGTTCTAATTTGGCTTGGCAGTGAATGAAGACATGCCTTCTTTTCTTTTTATTTTTTAGACTTTCGATCTAGCAACTATGCATCCTGATGAAGTAGACTTCACTGCAAGTACCGAGTTGGAACCAAATTCACATGATCCTTCAAACAACTCAAATAGTGTTGAAGTTGAAGCATCTTGGTGTTATGGAGTTGTTCTATGGTTTGAAACTGGTTTTACAAGCAGATTTTGCATGGGATCACCGGCTGTTCTGTCTACATCTCCATATACTCCCAAAACTCACTGGTCTCAGACCATATTAACCTTCAGAGAACCGGTTGCTATAACATCTAGAAAATCGACATCCAACATATCAGCACCAGTAGGTAGCCATGCCTGCCCTGCTGTCAAAGTTCATGTGCGTCTAAGCATTGTCCGTGCGCCTGAACATCGAAGCATTGACATTTCACTAGAGACTACTGGAATCGCTGGTGATGGTAGGAAGCGCCTCTGGCCTGTACAACTTTTCACACTAAGATAGAGTATGCAAACGTAAATGACAGATGCTTGGATCCTGAATCAGCAATTTCAGACAAAAAACTGGTCGTTCCGTTTGTGTTCAGAAGATTCATCTATGGAGTTCGTCAATTTTGACTCTTAATCTTTTATATGTAAGTTATATTAATAGGCATTGAGAATGTAAGCGAGTTAAGCTAGTTAACTTTAGAATGATATTGCTCTCTGTCTCTAATATCATAGTGGTTGTTGAGGCTATTAGTTTTGTTTTTATTGTTGTATTCTATTGTGTGTAGTTTCATAACACAACAATGAATTTGGTTTTTTAGGAATTTACAATTCTGCCTTTACAATTGCGTTGGATAATGGGCCTTGATGCAAGAATTTGATATAATTTTGGATTTTAATGATTTTTTGACTAAAATCCAAGGCTTTTTTGTACGCAATTCGACTAGGCAAGAGGAAAGCAACTAAATATGTTTTGGTTTCTCCATTCTTTTAGGGGGTATTTCTCTTCATTCTTTTAGGGGTGAGACAGAGAATGAAGGTGTCATGGTTTTCATCCATATAAAAAAATTAATACATCATAGAATTGATATTTTTAATTGTGGGATAAAATTGGTGTTTTAGTCATGGGTCACAAACTCCTTGGACCAAACAAGAAGTGAAGTTTACAATTCTACTACTTCAAATTCCAACTCTTTGGATCAAACACCCATGGATAAAAAGGGTAAATGCAATTATGAATGTGGATATTTAAACTTTTTGGGGCGCATAGTAGGTTATTATAATTTGTAGGTAATAAACGGTTTGTTTTTATAGTATGTGTTTGGGGTGCAGACTATTATAGTTTGGTTTATAATAGGTTATTATAGTATGAATTATAACAATTTGTAATTTAAATGAAGATTATTGTAGATCGTGCGTCACTTTTTTTGCTACCATATTTTATAATACTAATAGTTATGCATATAAAGTATCATATTTTGAAAATATAATTAAAATTATATGTTTCACCAATTTATACAAAATTAATTGGATATTAATTTATGTTAAAAGCTAACCATTTTTTTTTTGTCATTTTGGGAGGTACCTTGGTTAATATAAAAAAAAAAAAAAAAAAAAGTATATTACTTTGAGATGTAATTCATATGTTTCATATATAAAGCTTTCTTCTTTGGAGGTACAAAAAAATGTAAGACAAAATAAGTAACTCATGATTCATGATCAAATATGACCAACTAGATTTTATATCAAATTTACTACAAACTTAAATGTATAATTGAAACGAAGTAATTATTGTTCATTATCGAAAAGCAGTCCAAAACACGTGTTGATAAAACATTCTCTTGAAGGAGGAGGTTGCAATAGTCCAACTTCAGGGCTATGAGAATGGATAAGAAGCTCACTATATCTTGCACACTACGGAATATAATTGCATAAGCTCCATCCTCTGTTAGTTATGCAATTCCAGAATATTTTGGAGTTGGCTTACGACTTCCGCACGATGTTCGACCTCGGTTGCATGCTTCTCTTTCGGTCATTCTGCAATCACCTTCAATTGGTCATTTACGAAGTCCATGGCATTTTTAACAATGTCTGACGTTTCAGATTGATTTCCACTTCGCTTTCTCTTACTTCCTCTCAAAGCGTTTCCTCCTTTAGTGCTTCGACCAATATGTATTCCATGCATGTCATCCTATGACATGTTCATTCTCTGACTAGACATCGTGGAGATGTTCGAATCCTGTGATTCACTAATAGGAACACCATCATTCATATGGTTTGGCACATTCAACCGGACATCCGCATAGGTCTCCGATCGTCCTCTAGTAGCCCGATCCTTGTGGAAGACGTAGACCAAATCATCATAGTATGGGAATGACTTGTGTAGAAGCCCCTTTGCTGCAAGATGACTCTACATGATGGGCAAAGTGGATTTTATGATTAGGTCACGAATATTCGTAAATCAATTTAGACAAAATTGCACATTCACCCATCCATCGAATAACTCCCGCTTTGTAGTGATGCATTAGGATTCCTTATTCTAGCTGAATCCACCAAGTCGGTCCTTTCATTTCTGTGTTCGCTTGGTAAGTTTTTTTTTTCTCCAGGATTTGACTCACAATCTATAGTCGGCGATCCTTGGATATTATAGTCGGGCAACTTTTCAACTATCATACATTGTAGTTGTGCCAAGTACCCAGGTCGAAATGTCTCATTGTCTAATCTCCATCCCCCAGTGCGACCAACGCCACCAAGCACTCGACTAGCTTCGCTTCTTCCTCTTTAGTCCAAGTGTACTTTGGGGCTCTAGAGGAACTTGACATTCTAGTATACACATGTACACATTTTAATACAATTAAACAATAAATAAAAGTATGGAACATAACTAATAGGTGAAATGAAGTACAAAATATAGTAAACATAATGATATTAAGAGATTCCAAATGAAGTCATTTCATAACACATGACAAAGGAAATAAGTGTTCTAATTGATTAAAGAAGCATAAAGGCACTACATGTTATGCAACTTCCATTCAATAAACATCCGTTGCACCAATTCATCCCTCCATTGGGTCCATTTATTTGAACTCTTAATGTAATTGATCTCATCCTCCCATTTGTAGCAAAGTTTGAATCCACCTCATCCAAATCCTCGACTAGTTCACTATTAGTCAACTCCCTATTGATTAGATTGTGCAAAAGACAACACGCCATGATGGTTCTGAAGGAACTCTTATTCAAGAGTACCTACAAGCGGAAGCAAATCTTTCCAATTACCACATATACATTCAAACATACTTTCATAATGCTAAAGAGGCCAAGAAATTATACCAAATGAAGATTTCTTCTTCACAACAAGTCTAAAGCCCAATCGTCTACCTCGAACAATCACTACTCGGACAGAAGGAAACGGAGAAGACAACACCACTCAGAGCCCTCAGTATTACTGGAGTGAGAATCCAAAGTGTAGGCTTTGTTCGGATCTGGTAGAGGGAAGGAGGAAGAGAAACCGTATACAACGATCAAGCAAGTGGGAGATGCGGTCATCTATTGCATAGACAAGATGCTTGATCATTTAGGTGAAGTATACGATCGTGTAGGAAAAGTAAGCAATCGTCTAAATGATCGTGTAGCAAAAGGTAAACGATCGTGTAGGAAAAAGGGTGAGCGATTGTCCGAACGATCGCGTAGGAAAAACTAAGCGATCGTCTATACGATCGTTTAGTAAATACTAGGAGCTAAACGATCGTTTAGATAATAGCACGTGACGGTATAATTGATATGCGATCGCTTAGCAATATTGTATATGTAAGCGATCGTACAATCACTATCGTATAGGCATTGATTTTCTAAACGATGACACTATCTTTTCACAATGTTCGCGCACACCGAGATCACACACACCGTCTGCTATTTATAATGCACTCATCCGTTATTTAGAACATAAGAGACGCCTTCCCATTTCCTTTATAACCGTCAAATGAATGTGATCTTATTACATTCATAACATATAAATTAATATCATATATTAATTATAATATTTTCCTCTACTAGATACAAATCATATTTATATCCAGTTTCCTCCAAATTAATGTATCTTATACATAAAGTTAATTATATCATATTTAATTAACTCGTTCAATTATATCATATATAATCGAACTCTCTCTTGTCAATTTGAACATTTCAAACTGACCCAAAAACTGAATCTCAATTTGTATCCAAGCTACCAAGGGGACCTTATGGACTTATGGACTTATGGCTTAAAGCTCCAATGGTACGTGAATAGTTGACTAAACTCTTTAATCATGATATCCACCATCCGTTAACTGCCAGACACTCTACTAAAGACCGACAGTTGAACTTTTCTTGCTATAGATATATTTCTATGTCCATTGGATATAACCAATCATCAGTATGATGACCCTTCACAGATGCTCGTAATTACAGCAGGCCAATTTACCGTTTTGCCCCTGTAATTAAATTTTCCTCCTTAAGTACCACTGATCCCTCTAATGAACAATACAACATAGTCCTACTATGTGTGAACACCTCTCGAGCCATGAAAAGGTACGTGGAGCCACATCGTTCAAGCCCTGGAATAAGCCCTTTAGGGAGCTATCTATCTACTTACCCTTGCCTCGGGGAAGGAGTGAATTCCATCTTGTGTAGCTGAGTTCCCAGCTCCCAAATCAGACGAATCCTCAAAATGGTAAGTTTGAGTCGGCGTTCTGGCCACTCGCACCCATGCAAATCAAAGGACCACCCTTAATGGCAGGAGTTCCCAACTCACTCAGGATTGAGGTCATATTATCTATGGTCATCCTAGTGAAGTGAAGTCTCAGTTATGAACGGTGTTATATAACGAGACATTAACACTTTGTGGTCAGGTCGTATATAAACTCTTTGTATAAGACGCCCCCGCTCGCATGTCCCCTACACGAATGATCGGGATTAGACCATCGTGACAAGTCACAACACTTGTGACCATTCCACAAAGCGGGTCGCATTCGTAGTGTTACCAGGATAAGGTTTCTCTCCTATATCCATATACTACAAACTATTTTAGTTATCTCTCAAAACATAATCCACTTGTATGTCACCACATACATGCTTAAGTTATATACAGATAACCAGGGATATTAAGTTTATTAAAATGAAAAACATCTAAATGTGCAAAGTCAAGTAGTGAAGTAAATATCATTTATATTATACATCACAAGTATTCGTACAAAGTTGTTTACAAACTACTAAACGCGAGACTTTAGGGCACAAACCTCAACAGGTTCGACATTGATTTGCACTAAGTAATATGATTTTCCTCGCAAGATTGCCTATCTACCCTTCAACAACCCGAACGTTCTCTCGATGACATTCTGTGCAGAAGAATGCTTCATGTTAAAGAATTCTCATATAGTTGTTGGTGAATTACCTCCTCCACGCCATTCTGAAGATATCTTTTGTTATATGGCGTAAAGAAACCCTATGCATTTGGGTACCCTGTTGGGGTTGATGCCCTAAATCTCGTAGGGTCCTATAGTTTGTAATTGTAATATACAAGCATTTTATTTATGTAATAAAATATGTGATGATTTATTTTAAAATTAGTTGCATTAACCACAAACTCATAAACTAACATCCAAGATTATCTTGTAGCTTAAACATGTATGTAGAGACATACGGGTGGATCATGTTTATGTGATAACCTAAATGGTCTGTAGTAGATGGATAAGGATGGATACCTTATCCTGGTCACACTATGAGTATGATCTGCTTTATTAGATGTTACAAATGCTGTAAAGTGACATAAATGATTTGATCCTGATCATTCATGTGGAGACATGTGAACAGAAATATTCTATACAAAAGAGTTTGTATAAGATCAGACCATGAAATATTTAGTCTCATTATATAACGCCATTTATAATAGACTTACATTTCACCAGGATGACTATAGGTAACATGACCTGAATCCTGAATGAGTTGTGAACTCCTGCCTATGAGGGCGGTCATTTAATTTGTATGGGTGAGAGTGACCAGATCGCCGATCCAACAAGCCTACCATTCTTCGGATTCGTTTGATTGGGGAGCTGGGAACACAGCTACACAAGAAGGAATTCACTCATTCTCCAATGTCGGGGCAAGTGATAAATTGCTCCCTTAAGGGCTGATTCTGGGGCTTGAACAATGTGGTCCATACACTCTCCTGGTCCGAGAGGGGTTTCATCATAGTTGGATTGTTATTTATTGTTCATTAGAGGGATTAGTGGTACTTAAGGAGTTAGATGTAATCATAGGGGTGAAATGGTAATTTTGGTCCAGCCTTACTTACGAGCAATTTGTGAAGGGTCGTCGTACTGTTGATTGGTTATATTCAATGGACACAGAAATATATATGTAGCGCGAAGAGTGCAACTGTCAGTCTTTAGTAGAGTGCCCGACAGTTAACGGATAGTGAATAATTTAATTAAAGAGTTTAATTAATTATTCACGTACCATTGGAGCTTCAAGCTACAGGTCCATGAGGTCCCCTCAGTAGCTTAATGGGATTAAATGAGAATCATTTTTTGGATTAATTTGAATTGTTCAAATTAATTGAGGGAATTAGTTATATATGATATAATTAATTAAATTTTAATTATATGTGTTATAGTTACTATAATGTATTTGATACATTATATTATCAACTATTTATGAGAGAAAATAAATATTTGAATATGATTCAAATATTAAATATATGAATTAGATTCATATAATTAAATTTAATGTAAATGTGATTTATATTAAAAATCATTGTTGAGAAAAAATTTAAACAATAGGCTATATTGTATTTGATGCAATATAAAAACTGTAGGTTATATGTTATATGTGATATAATATATAGTTATGTATATATGTATAATAAATTAATTATTATACACAAATAGTATATTAATTAATTTAAATTAAAATTATTTTTTAAATTAATTATTTTTGTTTTTTGAATTATTGTGAGGTAATTAACTTCCCTCCCCATTTTTTTCTCCACCCACATATTATGTTGGTGGTTGATAGAGAGGGTGGAGAATTAATTTAATTTTCTTCTTCTTCTTCTTGCAAAAGAGAGAAGTAAGACTACACAAGAACAGTTCTATGAAAACAAAATTCGAATCCTCCTTCATCTCTTCCTCACATTTTTCTCCTTCCCTCACCAAAATCACCATAGCACCACACCTTCTGGATTCTCACAAGAGAATACCGAGGTTTCTTTTTTGATTGTGTCCGGTTGGAGATTTGGATTTCTTTTTTGAAGAACTTCTTCAAAGATAAAAGTTTATGAAACTCAAATTTAATTTATTCTTCTGTAATTTTTTAAGCACACTGTAATTGTTGAAATTAAATGCATAATTGTGAATGTTTCTCTGTAAAAATTGAATTCTGTAAAAATAGGGTTTGGGATGATCCTTTTCTTCCGTTCAAAGACCCTTCAATGGGATCCTTCATACCCGACATCACATAGATAATAATACCCCCTTGAACATCCAACCGTTTCAAACCTTATATTAGAAATACAATGAGTAGGGAGAGATAATATGTGGAGCTAGTTACCCTTCGGAATCTTAAGTCCGTTAGGTCATGATATTGCATCTCTGATAACTCGAGAGTCAACTACAGGTCCTTCCTACCCTGATAAGATGAATATGAAGTCACCATTTGTATTGCAAACACAGAGTACATTTGTTGCAATTTCACCATTCCTCATCCTATACATTTGGCGATAAGTTGTACTAACATTTACCTTGATGTACAAGCCACCTAACACACCCAGAAAATTTTGTGGTGGAACAAAATAAGAAATATTCATGTGCATACATTCACCTAACAAATAAGTCACATCGAACTAATATTATTTTAGTTGAACTGTACCTCGAACCATTTCCATCTCTGATCTGTACATGAGTTTGTGATCGACAAAGGTTTTTTTAACAACACGTCGTGTAATCTTAACACCGCTAATAAAACAGTATTGAAATGCCTAGGAACAGACTCACTAGACTGTACAAATTCTTTTTAAACTATCCGGTTCTTAACGTTGTGGGCTAAGATATGTAAGAACATGACAACCATCTCCTCTTCATCTATGATTTCAGTTTTGACTATTCCGCTAGTTGTCTTAAGTAAATGACATAGAATGACAAAACATCTTCTATCCATTCTTGTACTTCAACGACAACATAAGTCAGATTCATCAATGAGTCTAGTTGCCTAATGCGATGTCTACTGTCGTGTGATGTGTTTTCTATCCTCTTATAGTCATTCAGTAATAACTCTGGTGTTAAAAGTAACTGATGTTGTGATGTTGCGAATGCGGTTAGTATCGTAACTAATTCTTTTGGGTCCATTATGTACTAAAAGCTATGGATCTGGTCCTGAAAGAAAAATTTTAGATCATAAAATAATTAGAATACTGGCTTTTTTATGTTCCTCTTCTTATGTTCTCCCTTTACATTCTTTTAAAAACAAATACACAATAGATTAGTACTCTATTTTTTAATTCACGTCTAGCAAACTGATTTTTTATGTTCTTTTTCAATGCCATATTAAACAACATTGTTTTTTAGGTCTCCGTTTTGAATTTTCTTTTAAGTCTAGCAAACTGATTTTTTTTTTTAAAAAAATTATTCCATAGTAAACAATGGAGACTTACAAAACTGATTTTTTAAGTTTTTTTTTATTCCATAGCAAACTATTCTTTTTATTATATTATTGATTGAGACTCTTTTCTTAAAAAAACTGATCTTTATGTTCTTTTTTAATGCCATATTAAACAACATTGTTTTTTAAAGGCATATTTTTATGTTCTTTTGAGCCTAGCAAACTGATTTTTTGAGTTTTTTTTCGTGGACTTAAAAAACTGACTTTTTAATTTTTTTTTTTATTCCATAGCAAACTATTTTTTTGATACACTATTGATTGAGACTATTTTCTTAAAAAATTGATTTTTTATGTTCTTTTTAAATGCCATATGAAACAAATTATTTTTCAAGTCCCTGTTTTTAGGTTCTTTTGAGTCCAGCAAACTAGTTTTTTAGACTTAAAAAACTGATTTTTAACATCGTTTGTTTTCCATAGCAAATTGTTTTTTTTTTTTTTTTAATTACACTATTGATTAAGACTCTTTTCTTAACAAGCTATTTTTTCATGTTCTTTTTTTTCGTGTTATTCTAGAAATGAATGTGCTATAGATTGGTAATCCTTTTTTAATAAATAATATAGCAATATGATTTTTTATATTACTTTTTCATGTCAAATGAGTACACTACAGGTTGGTAATCTTTTTTAAAAAAATTGGTTTTTTGTGTTCTTTTTTTATGCCGTATTAAACAACACAAATTTTTATGTTCTTTAAAAAAAAAATATTGTCATTCCTCCAAACATAGTAACAAGTATAAAGTCATGTTATTCATCTAGATATGAACAAGAATGAAAAATATTCATCTAACTATAAATTCATCCAAACAATTATAAATACGAAACAAACATATATTATTATTTTCATCATACAAATAACTATAAACAAAAATATATGAATATTCATCAAAATTACTATCGGTTCATGTTAACGAATCTCACGCAATGCTCAATTATGCCAATAGTCCACCCTGACAAGAGCACACAAAAAATAAACAAATATAAGAAAGAAAAATGTGTAACCTATCCTTCGAAAAGAATTACATAAACCATAATAATGACACATAGTTATCATCTTAACAAGATATAGTTGGTAAAAAGTGTTTGATGTGGCTGATTCATAACAAGATCAACCCTAAAACAAGTTACAATAAAGAACATTAGTACTACACGAAAGAAGTTACAACAGGGAGGCACTAGTCAACACCCATGATAAAAAAAAAATGTTGGAGAAAGAGGGAAAAGACATACCATTTGCATTTATAAAGTAGATGGAATGTGTTTGTCCTTATAGTTGAAGGCAAGTGAGACCATAATTATAAAGTGCAAAAAAGAAAAAAGAAAAAAGAGTGGAATAAAGTCTAAACTCAGAGTTCTGAAATTCATTCATTGAAACTTGAATTTCATATGATACCATGAATAATGGTAAATAAGAAATCAACAATGTAGATAAAATAACCAACAATTGATTTTAAATCAGAGACAGACAATGATAAATCATTTCATTCAAGGAAGAAGAATTGAAAATCAAAGAGGAACATTAGAGACAATAGAAATCAAAAGATGTGCAGAAGTTCATTGTAATGTGAAATGAAACACAAGATAAAAAAATATTGGAGGCAAGAGAAATGACATGCCAATTGCATTAAGTAAGTAAATGGAATGAGTTTGGGCCAAAGTTGAAGTGAAGTGAGACCCATATATAATAGTTGTGTGAACTATTGGCCCATGAAATTTTTTAGGTGAGATCCATATATAAATAATAGTCAATGATTTTGATAAAAACCTACCCAAGAAATAGTAATGAACAACCACTGTCAATCAATATACAATAAACCATCCTTAAAAATGGGATATGACAATGATGAATATAATAAACAGTATCCTACAACCGCTGTCAATCAATATATAATAAATCATCCTAAAAATAGAGGATATGACAATGATGAATACAACAAATAGTACCTAACAACCACGGTCAATCAATATACAATAAACAATGGACAAACAGAGGGAAAAGTTTCAAAATGGATGAGCAATGGACAAAAGAGACTGAAATAACAAACAGTGGACAAATAGATATCAAAATTTACGAAAATGGTCAACCAATGGACAAATTAAGACCAAAAGTGATAAACAATTGATAGACAGTGACCAAAATGGACAAATGGTAGACCACTGCATAGAGAAAATCCATCTTCCTTCATCAGTAAAAATCATCAAATATCCTATAGACAACACAGTGATAAGTAAGCAGTAACATTAGAATCAACCCAAGAAGCAGCAGCCCAAAACACATATTTCTCCATTTTGCCATAATTTAGAAAATGGACAAATAATGGACAAACAGAGACGATAATGACAAAACAATGAACTTGAAATGAAATTCGGAGCAAAACAATGAATATGAAACGAAATAATGGACAACAGTAGACAAATATAGAGCATAATTTACAAAATTTTGAGCATTGAAAAAAAAAGGGACCCAAGCTCCAGAACTTGTCCTTCACCCTCTACCACTCTCCAAACGGTAACCTCCACCCCCACCAAGCACAATCGTTCCTCAACCAAACAAATTAGGCTGAAACGACAGAGTGAGAAGATTAAATGATGCAGCAAAGGGAATCAAAGGTTTGGAGCGACAAGGGATAGTATTCATTTGGAACGGCAAAGGTAAGAATGAACGAACACGTTTAGAACGACAATGAGAGGAAGGAAATCAAACAAAACCCCAATCAGAGATGAAGAAACACGAATCCAGATATGTAGATTTATAGATCCGTGAAGGGTCTAGAAGAAAACATGCAAGAAGAGTATCACCATAAACATAGATCTATAGATGTGTGAAGAGCTAGACAAAATAAAGTTAGGGGCTAAGGATCTAGATCTAGTTTTGACATCGATGGAACTGATGGAGATGAAAAAAAAGGAAACTAGATCTGAAGACGACACCAAAACCAGATCTAAAGATGGAGAATAAAGAGAGAAGGAAGAACATCATTGATCTAAGCATTTCGTTCGATCGGAGAAGAAAGAAGACAGAAGAGATGAAGGAGAAGAAAAGGGAGATGTTGTAAATAGTGAAAAGGCACACATCGTGGAGTTGGGAACAGTATTCCCTAGGGTTAATTTTGAACATAATTTTAGGGCTCCAACTAACTGTATTCCCTAAGGTTAATTTTGAACATAATATTGGAGCTCCAGCTAGGGCTATTATAACACACCATGTAGAATTAGTATGGCAACCCTAAAAGGAGTGAATATGGTTGAATCAAACTAATTTAAAACTTTTTACTAATGTGGGCCCCATTAAACAAATTAACAAACTTTCAAGCACCCAAATAATTTAAAACAATAAATTCAACTAGCACAGTAATTAAAACCAATACTTTTAAGCACCCAAATTGATTTGAATAAAAAGATTGGTATGAGATATGTGAAGATCAATTCAACCTACCTAAATAAACTTAAACAATTAATTTAAGGAACAAATATTGCAACTAAATTCATGCAATAAAATATAACAACACATTAATTGAAAAATTAAAGTAGGAGAGGGATAGAGAAATTAACATAAAATTTTTTTATTGTGGTTCGACACAACCGACCTACGTCCACTTCTAAGGTTGGCATCGGGGTTAGTGCGGGCTGGACTCCCCGTTCTCGTGGGGGTGTTTCCCCCATCCCGTTTATATATATTGAAAAAATAAAAATTTAATCGGGGACGAGGACAGGGCGGGGATACCCTCCCCATCCCCAACCCGTTCCCGATCGAGGACCCAATTAGGATCCTTGGTCAAGCTGGGGATTCCGCGCCCTGATCGGGGCGGGGACCCAACCCCGTGGGGATTTTTGCAAACTCTATCCACTTCCCAAGCTCCTCTTGGGTACTTCACTAGAAGTCTTTGACTCTTTCCACGACTTAGAGTCGAACTACTACAACATTCTCTTTTTGGGCGCAAAAACAAACCCGATCTTTTCCACGGTTGAGGATCAAACCGTTACAACGACTCTTTTTCCGGGATCAAGAGCAACCCTTATAAAATGTTTGTAAAAATAAAAAAGCACACTTGACACTCTCTACAAGAGTGGGTTTACAAATTTAGCACTCAATGAATCAATCATCACAACATAAAGTATCTCTTTCAATAAGAAGATGAAAAGAAGAAAATTGAATCTTGGAGAGAGAGCAACAATGGTGGCTTAATGAGTTATGAAGGATTGAAAATAATAAAAATTGTTGTTGTGATTTGGAGAAGATGAGTTTAAATAGAGAGGAAAAATTGTTCCAAAACCACATTTAATATGGACAATTGGATCTTGGAAAAGAAAAATCAATGGTGGAGATTTTAAACTCAACTAATCGTTAGACACAAACAAAATATAATATTAAATTCATTTTCTTTTTTTAAAAATCTAACAAAAAGCAAAAACTTATCATGTGTCCAGAACTAGCTGTTAGTCATAAACATAAAATAATATTATAATAATATATATTTTTTAAAAACATTTCTTTTAAATCCCAACAAAAAAGAAATGTCTACATGTGTCCGAAACTAGCTGTAAGACACAAACATTAAATAATATCAAATTCATTTTCTTTTTAAATCAATTTTCTTCTTAAAACTAATCCAAAAATCAAAAGTCCACCAGTGTCACTTCTCTATTGCTCCAAGTGGCATATTCCAATCGGTTCAATTTGATGAAAAAGATTTGCCACGTCATCAAGTCGAAAATTTTCTTTTAAGCTTTTTTTGGCCATATCTTCTTCGTTTGAACTCCAATTTGAGTGATTCAAATTTCGTTGGAATCATTATTCCGAGCTCTACGCAATAAATACTTCAAATATTCAAATCGTTAATGAATAAAAACAGGTTTGTTATAATCAAAATATTAATTAATTAATTAATTTGAGATTAAGGATAAAAAAAGCCAACACACTCTACCCCACTCCACTCTTGAGCCCAAACAAGCCCTTTATAATATACACACGTACACATACACAAAGAATCCTGATTAAGAATGGATTTGACACAAGTTTTTAAAATAAATTAAAATATTTTATTCATAAACTTGATGAAGTTTATTTTCACAGTAGTAGAACTTTCAATTTTATCATTAGCTTTGATACATGTAATTTTAACTTTCAGTTCACCCACCTCCACTTACTTTAACCAAAAGAACACGTTTTATATTTCTTCGAATAGATTGGGAAAACTATTTTTCTCAATGATTCTTTTAGAAAAAATCAATGTAAAAATGGCTGAACACTTATTCAACTTTTAAGTTTTAGTTCAATGTAGGACGGAGAGATTCAAACATCTAACCTCTTGATCGAAATAACATATTTTATCCTAATCAAACTATGTCATTTTAGCTTCAACTTTGAAGCCAAAGGCCGGCAACAATTATCCAAATATAAAATCCAATTCAATGGAATTGAAAGCTCAGGATAAACATTTTCGACTGACTTGGCTTTGCAAGTTAGAGAATATATGACCTGCTATTGTCCACGCTGTCTAAGACGAACTTGGCTTAGCAAAAACAAGGTCCAAATCTTCATGGTTACGAGAAAATGCATAGTAAATTCAAACATCAATGCAATGTCCGAAGTCTGAATCATCTAAAAACAAAATGTGTTTCTCATGATCAAGGAGGTGAAAAGATAATCGAAGATTTTGACATCAATCAATCTAGACAAGAAAATTTCTAATATTATGAAAATACCATATTTTCTTTATTCACACAATATATATTTATCTTTATAAGTATTAGTGGACCCTATATTAGTGTCAATGGTCACCCTTATTCTAAAACATACTGCCACATAATAAATAAAGAAAATATGAAAAACCTTATTAATAAGAATATAACCCAATCAAAACTGTAACGCGCACTAGAATGACTAAAATATTCCATTTCGTTGAGCACTTTCAAACACCCAGTACCTAATTGAAGAATGCCTCTCAACATTCGAGTTTGTGTTCATTAAAATCTGTATTACGAATGGTTGCTTTAAGACTATGAAACTCTCAGGTGCCATTAATTTTTCTAACCATTTTTTAAGTTTAATATCATTTTAGTTCTTAAACTTTCAACTTCATTCTATTTGATCTTTGAACTTCAATAATAATAGCAATAACAATAGTAATCATTTTGGTCTTATTATATTATTCTGTAATCTAATATCTACTACAAATATTTATCTCATCCTACATGAAACATGCTCACATTAACATGCTATTATACATCCTCTAAACTATGTTATTAATCTGTTGAAGTTAAAAGTAACTATGTTATTAATCTGTTAAAGTTAAAAGTAAAAATAAGAACCAACTTAGTTAATTTTAAAAAATTCGACAAACCATTTATATTTAAAAGGGAAATTTTCATATATTAAAAAAATATCAAACTATTTACATAAATAACAAAAAAAAAAAATACCGATAGACACTGATGGACTTCAATCCGTTTTTATCACTGATAGACACGCACAAACTTCTATCAACCTCTATAAAAAAAATTACAATTTTATTATTTTGTGTAAATAGTTTCCCTCATTTTTCTATTTCTAAAAATCTCTATTTAAAAATTAGGCGACTAAACTATAACAAATCTAAAAGCTCAAAAACTAAAATGAACATTTTAAAAGGCGAATGAAATGAAACTTTAAAAATGACTGACCAAAATGTGATTAAACCCCATTTTTTTCATCCAAAATCATGTTTTATATACAACTTTAAAATAAATAAATAAATAAAAAAGAAGAAACTCCTTGTTACATGATACCTTGCCTAAATCATTGGCACATTTGCTAGCAACTCGTAATAAACTATCACAGCTGCAATAAATTAAATTACTTAAATTGAACACATCTGAAATTGAACTAAACTAATTAATTATAGCCAACTACAAATTTCAGATGGATGCCTAAGACAAGGGGAGTGGTGGCGGCTATTCTACACAATAATTCACCGCTCAATACAATACCCCCGTGGTAATACAACTTTAGAGGCAGAGAGAGAGAGAGAGAATATATATTTAGATATATGTACCAGAGTTTGGGAAATTGTAAATTAAAAATCAGGTTGTTCAGATTTAATAGGTGCACCTGAAGATGATCCACAACTTCCATTTTGTAGGTAAAGGCTGTTAGCCACCAGGGAATCACTGACTAAACCAACGTCCGCGTCGTCAAAATTTAGTGTGCCTCGGAGTTTCCGCGTACTACGTGAAGAAATAAATCAAATTAACATATTAATGATGTCATCTTATTCATGAAAAATCCTTAGTTCTAAGTTCTTTTGATAACCATTTCAATTTTTAGTTCAAAGCTTCTATTGAAAACCATTTCAATTTTAGATTTTTTTTAAAAGAAAAGTTATGTAGGTTTATTTACAATTTCTTTATCGAAGTTCTCATCTTTTTCAAAGAAACACATGAATTAGTCCAATTTCAATAATATTAGAAACAGTGTTTCAAAACTAACTTTCTAGTTTTCAAGAATTGACCAATAGAAAATGGATAACAAAATTAATTTTCAAAATAAAAATCAGAAACTAAAGGCCTAAACTCCTAGACGTGTTTGAATTGAAACATACCCATTCAAACGGTTGTTTATGGCAGTAAGGTCTTTCGAAGGGCTTTGAAACGCATGGGTGCTTTCTCCGACGCAAGCATAGTAGCTTTTTGAGCTATGTGAAATCAATGCATCCATCTGCATACATTTTTCAAAATTTGGTTAAATATTACACAAATATATGGTGCTACTACTCATGGTAACTTATCACCATATGATGTGGCTACAGGGAAAAAAACACAAAAGACGAAATCAAAGATATCGCAGAACTATATCCGGATTAAATGTCTCAAAGATAAACAACTTGTGACAATGACATGCCAATACAGAGTGAAATATGAATAAAGCACCATGCTACGGGTCCACTAAAAAGTCCACACCTTTAAAAACAAGTGCCGACTTTGGACCATTAGTTTAGCATGACTTGCTATATGGGATAGGAATCATCTATCAAACGGACAAGGGTATGACAGGAATGAACAAGTTTTTCTTCAAGTCTTATATCAGAATACAGATTATTGCATGTTATTTTAAGGTTAAAAAAGATGCTACAATAGCCAGTGAAACTAGTAGCATGAACACTGAAAATTATAGCCCAAGTTAATTTTTTTTACTCTTTTTGACATGACCAGGTGGGAGATTGAACCTCAAACCTCGAGGTTGATTATGCAAATTTATGCTAGTCGAACTATGTTCAAGTTGGCATCATGCGTTAAGTTAAAAGAAATAACTACAAAAATAAAGTAAATAATTTTTTAGATTATTTACAGACTCAACTGTACAAGATAGGTAGGACAAGATAAAGTTAAAGAGAACATTTAGATGATATAGTGAGCTGATCTATCCATATGATGAAAAATATATATTCCCATCCCCATTCCTCGTAATGGAGGCATGTGTCATATGCCAATTCAGCCAAGTAGTGAGACCAAAAAGAGACAGACAGAGAGAGACAAATCAACTAGCAGTACAAAGATAAATATATTGAATGTATGATTATACAAATACCTTCGATGATCTTAATGGAGAGACATAGACATTATGTGCTGAAGATACTTTCTTTGGAGACATATCGGGAAGACTTGGAAAAGGAGATATCTTGGGTGATCCAGGACACGGTGCTAATCATTAGACAATAGAAAACCAAAAAGCATATTTAGAAATGATATGCAAGATACTAAACTGCAAATAGGACATCATCATTACAGTTAAATAAACTTGATCAGGTGTACCGTCGCTGTTGTTGTTGACTTGAGGAACCCTATCAGTTTTCATGGTTGATCCAGCCGGGCCAATCTCAACAAGCAAAGGTTTTACAGAAGGAATAAATATTTCATTGTAGAAGGTAATTATATCCACATGATCCTGTCCTGATTTCTGAATCCAGAGCATTCAAGGAGTTAGACTTGCCGTTCCACTATGCATTTATTCATTAAACTCTGTTTAAATATAATAGATCAAAAAATAAAAATAAAAAACAGCCTACCCCATTACGACGTGCTGAAGACCAGTCAACAAACACATTGCGGAAGACTTGTGGTTTACATTGTGGTTGCTTCCTGTAGTTGTATATGATTTCCCTAAACGTGAGGCTCAATTGAGATATCTGCAACATTGTTTGTGTTAAGATAAAATAAATAAAATGAACCGAAAGGCATCAAAATCTCTTCCAACATCCTTTAGAGCAAACCTTTGCAACACCATAGAAACAACAAAGGATGATCTGGTCGATGTGACGATTAAATAATAGTGGTGTCTTCTGACTGAGTATCTGTTGGAAAAGGCAGTAGACATTCTCCCTGATCTGATGAGATAACTGCAACCTTTCCACCATACCGTTGACTCTTACGGCAGCCAACTTGATGATCTAAAAGTAGAAAATAATATGAGGCACTTATTACCAAATGGTTAAAGGAAGACAGGACAAATAATAATAATAATCACAGATAATGGTGATGGGAAGGGGAAACAGAAAAGTAAAAGAAGTTATGAAAGTAATGTTGAAGATGACCATCATAACTTTTGTCACCAGGCTGAGCGATCTCACATTTTCAACATATGAATAACAAATGCAGGTTACACACACACAAGTCATTTACTCCCCAAATTTCAATCACATTGAGTAATAAGTCAAAGTAAGTTGATCGACTCATCATGTTTCTTACATTGTCATCTTACTATTCTTTAGAAATCACGAATTAGAATGTCCTAAAATGTTTTTATTTGCTTTTATTCTCTTTATACCACAGTAGCGAGAAGTACACATCCTTAACCTTCTCACATATTTAAAATATCTTAAACAATCATATATGTTAACGACTGACCACTACATTTCCAATCAAAATCCAGAAGATCATGTTTTATACCTTGCTAAAGAAAATGTTAATTCCAGTTTCAGCACACGTTTCTCCACCACCTCCAGGATTAGGCCGAGTAGGACTGAAAATAAAGTTATAACGCATGGAAATAATAGTTAGGGAGTAGTCAAAAGATTGACATTTAAGCAGTAGCACTTAAAAGATGCTGATTATACCTTGCAAATGCCGACTGTAAAGGAGGTGGCAGAAGCTTGGACTTAATACTACTGAAAGCCACGAGTCGGTCCTTTACTGGAGAAGTAAAGGAATTCCGCTCCACTAGCACACTTCTTAAATCTGTGCACAATCTTTTGGGTGACCTTATATCCCCATTCTGACCTGAAGGATAATCATATAAATCCATGTTCATAACTGAGGGAAAGGAGAGAAACATATTTGATAAATTAAACGCAAGCTTTTGGACTCAGAAAAACTCTGGGCAGTCAAAGACATTTCAATCTATCTAGAATAAAACACAAAATTTGATTATTTCAGTAAACGTTAAAATGACAACTAGATTGTTTTCTGCTAATGCTGGATTTTACTGTTAAATAATTGTATTTTAATGACATAAACCAAATATGAAAACAAGAGTATTCACTTACCCGGCAAACTCTCATGCTTTTGCAAATTAGGCATGGTTGATACACCAATACCAGAAAAGTTAATTTGAACAGCAATGGCATCCAAAGACGGCATGGGTTCAGCTAATAAACCCAGACGATTAATTTCGGCAGCAAGGGCAGGTTTAGCAACAATCAGGGAGTTATACATTGATGAACCTTTTTCCCATACCATGCTCTCTAATAGCCGTTCTTCCAAAGAATTAAGATGTCGCCTCAATTCTCTAGGTAGCGATTCTTCATGTCTAATGAAACTTTCTATCACCTTACTAAGGTCAAAAGCTGTTATGCCAGTTCTTTCCAATACTGCAGGGAACAACATTGTAACAGTTTTATGAGTTGCCAAAACCAATTCGGCAGAACAAGCCAGCATACATCTGTGGAACCTCTCATTAGTCAGCAAAGAGGTCAAATTAGTCACATGCAGCATCTGAGACTCTGCTCTGCACATTGCTTCCAGAACTCTATAATATAACTTCAGTGCTTCTAGTCGTCGCTGTTCTGCCCAGATGTTATCCATGAGGTTTGCACTTGGTAAATTTCCAGCGATACAGCGCTCTCCTAGAGCACTATTTGGAAATATGGCCTCAAGTATAATATGCGCCCTGCGGACTACATCATTAGTTACATCCCTATCACATGAAGCCAAAAAGCGCTCCATTTCTGCTGAAGGTTTTGCGGGAAGTGGGGAAATAACAGTTCTGAGCCACTTTGCCGTTGTCATGGCTGTGCTAACAGGCGTGGCAGCAAGTTTGGCGTTACCACTATTTAGAGTGCCATTGGCATGTGAAGCAGGAGAGCGAAGTGGAGACATTGGACTGGTTATTGTCCTTGCAGGTGAGCACATTGAGTCAAACTTCCTCTGAAGAGATTAGAACCAAAATCATAATCCAATAGGAATAAAAGAAAATAAACACTGATGTCGGTTGCAATGGGGTACAAAAATTTGCAAACTCAAAAGAAAATACCTTGATGCCACCCATTGTAACAGCACCTGCTGACAAGCTACCTGACCCAAGTAAACTGTCCTCGTCATTAACAAATACCCGCTCATCAAGCTCACCTTTATTACAAATTGCATCTTCATAGTCCTTTTCAAGAATTTCTAAACTGGATGAAAGAGATGACTCCTCCATTAAGCCACCAAAGTATATCAAACCCTCTGCATTAAAATGCAAAAGGAAAAAAAATGAAATTTTATGAAGGGCGTAGAGTGCAACTAATTCATCAAATGAAGCACACTGTAACTGACCAGTGTCAATATTCTCCAAGCTTTTACTGTTACACTCAGAAGCCAAACGAGGCTTCTTCTTCAAAATATCTTCTATCAAACTATTTGCCTTCTCCATAACTTCCCTCAGTTCTTCCTCTGAGGTGTCATAGACATTACATAGTGATCCAAGGAGATCCACTCCTTTTACACCTTTCTTAACTGGACAAAATATAAACACGGTAAGCAACTTCAAGAAAATATGAGAAAACAAATACAGATAGAATATTACCAAAGCGTTCAGAGTCAAGAATGCTGAAGTTTCTGAAACGAACTGGAACATGAAGAATTAAAATAGCCTGTAAGAGAGTTTGCTACTTGTAAGGTTGGGCAGACATTTGTACATATATTCAACATTACATTACATAAATCTGATATGATTCTACGGTACCATAATTTTAGCCCCCTAATTATTGTGTACAAGTTTTAACAATGGAAATAACAACTTAAGAACAGCAGTGACCCATTTATGCCAATTAGACCATTCCTTTATCCCTAACTACTATGGTCATAGATTCATAGAGGAACAAAACTCACCAAAATGGAAACCAAACCATTAGTGCAAGTCACCAAGTCCTTAAAACGACTGAAAGCATGTACACGAAGTGCCAAAAACAATAACCATCCAAAACGATGGTAATCAGATAAGTAACCAGCAGGGCAGGATATAGCTGACTGCTTTTCAACATTAGCATCATTGGTGGAGAAGAACTCTCGGTAGACACGCTTATAATACCTTGAAACATAGGTGTGATATAAAAATTTGTACAATGCAAACAAACAAAAAGACGCTATGACCAAAGAACTAATTTAGAGGCCCTAACAAATCTTACAAATCACAGAGAAAAAATAATAATAATAATAATGATAACTAACTTGCTTAAGAGGCTCAAATGCACGAAGTTAGCCTGCAACTCCTTTGCCTGCTTAAATGAACATATACGAGAAAAACCATAAGTGACAACTGAAAGAAAATACATTCTTGATTAAAAAATACATAATGCCCCTCAAAATATATGCCAAAAATTACTGTACCTCTAGTCTATTCTCCCAGTCTGCACCATAGAGATTACTCAATACTGGACCAGCTTTAACAACAAACTGAGGCAGCTCTTTAAAAAATTCTACAATGCTGTATGATAAGCAGGACAAGAATAAATAAATAAATAATAAGGTCTACAAAAATTGAAGCTACTAAGAAGTGAGGAGGGGAAAAAGGATCCATGACAATGTACTTCAGCTTGCAAACTCTCAATATGTGGCATAAAGTGAAGCTGTTGTTCTCAGATCCCTGATGTGAACTCTCTGAATTCTTATCTCTCAGCCTCTTCACAGAATATAAAACAAAGGCAGACCAAAAACGTTCGGCTTCTTCAGGCTGTTAAAGTAAAACTTGATTAGATTTCAGGGAAATTTCATCAAAAAGAAGAAAAAAAAATCATCCTCGAAGTTGCTAAAAGAAATATACAAGTCCACTCCCAATTGCTGATATATTTGCAACCAAAAGGTGCTTCGTCTCTCTAAATAACTTCAATGCTTGATTAAAACAATTCTCATCCAGATGTAGTCCATTCTGCAGCAAACATTGAATTATAATAAAAATTGACGTAAATGAATTGACTTGGATAAATCTACAAATGACGTGATCCTAGAAACACAGATTAATCACGACTAGGAAGACATTTGGGGGAAAAAACACCTGACACAATCCTGAAAATTGAACG
Organism: Benincasa hispida; assembly: GCF_009727055.1. NCBI lineage: Eukaryota > Viridiplantae > Streptophyta > Magnoliopsida > Cucurbitales > Cucurbitaceae > Benincasa > Benincasa hispida. Next base: position 37,671,544 of record NC_052355.1, on the reverse strand, counting down.
TCAGCAGTGTCTGTTCCACCATCTGTATGACAACTATTTGTAGCTGATGGCTTCGTTTTCTCCACGTTTTCCATGAGTAAAGTCCTAGCTGATAAATACAATCCATTCAGTCAATTAAGAAATAAAATTTAAAACCGTAAGAACAGATATTGCGAAGCTAGTAATTTGGGCGCCAATAACAGTTCAAAAATACAAAGACTGCAAGTAAAAACCAATCGTCTAGCACATAAACCCCCCGACATTCATCAAACGAGTAGGCTAATTCACACAAAAAAAGGAACCCCCCCCCCCCCAAAAAAAAAAAAAAGAACACAAACTGATTACTAAACAAGCTATTTCCTACAAAAGTAGAAATACAGGAAGTTCCATGCTCATTTTCTCAGCAAATCCGCAACCAATTTCCCAAATCACCTCTATTTCCTCCAGAACGCCCATAATAAAAGTTTGGAAATTAGTTTATATCAGGACTGACAAGTAACCAAGGAATTCATAGTACGAAAAGCACCACAGCATTCGACAGCAGAGGGAGCATAAGCGCACCTTAAAACCCACGAGAAAAAAAGAGAAGCAAAATTTCTTGCCACGGGCTTCGGAAATTGACAGAAATCGGTCGGATCTCTAATTGAACTTCCACCAACTTGCAGATCCAGTAAAGAAACCCGTCCAGTGGCCGGCTTTCTCCGTGGAAACTGAATCAAATGAGGATTCTTGAAGGGCGAAACTATGAACCCTATCTTCTCACTCTATCGCTTGCTCTCTCAAAATTTCCCTCGTTCCCTTCTCTCTCTAAAATTTTGGGGTTTCTCTCTCTTCCAGGAAAACCCTTTAGAGTGGCCTCGCGCGGGAAAAACAACAACATGTCATGATACCATGCCCGACATACATACATACATATCTACCCAATTAGAGAGCGACGCGTGGAATACGTTAGGTTCTTTTACCGCCAAAAATTCCCACCGTTACGGGATTCGCTGAGAGACACTGGGGTATGAAGAGCCAGGTAAACGCCGTTATGGGCAGACGACCGAATTTACATTTTTGTACTTTTTACATGCGCTAAATTACCAAACTTTGCTACAAATTTTTAGGTTACAAATTTGGTCCAAAGTTATAAGTCCATGTGGTTTTTAGATTAGAATTTCATCTTTATAATTTATAGGTAATTTACTAAAAGTCTTTATGACTTGAGCAAATTCTCATAAATAGTATGATTATTTATAAGAGTTGTATCGAATTCTATTCTTAGAATTTTAGAAATTTAAATTTAAATTTAGAGTTAGATTAGAGCTTTTGTATCAAATTTGATTTTATGGCGTAGTCATACCATTTTTATTTTTATTTTTTTTTTTACAAAGGATGATTTAGTTCAACCTCATAATTCTTTTTCCGTTACTATATTGACATTTTTATTTATGTGATGATGAACTAGTATTTTTTATTTTGTTAATTGTGATAATTAAAGACCGAGTACAAGTATAAATAAATACAACCATTTTGAAGCTTAGGATAGGTCAGAACAAAATTTGAAGTCATAAAAACTAGGGTTCTAACTAGTAACATTTTCTTTTTTAGTCTTACGTATATATATTTTTAATTTAATGTTTGCTTCCTCTCAAATTTTTAATTATAATTTCTACATTTCTTAAATCAATAATTGAGATTGCGAACAAAATACATATATAAAAATCATTGAAATTGTGAATTACCTTAATAACTGATGCATAAAAGGACGACTTAAAAAGTATTTGTTATGTTCGATTTTATTATTTAACCTTTTTTCTTTATACTTAAGTCATTTTACCTCAAGTAAAAGGTAATAAATCAATGGTAATCCAAAAAGTGGGTCTCATTTTAATGCATTTGTAGTTGTTGGTTATCTAAAATGAAATCGTGCAGACTGATTGAGGAATTAAAAGGTGCTCAATCTAATTGGGTTTGAAAATGAAATGAGAGCCACTTTCTGTTTAAAGATAATTTTTAATGACTTCCCAATTTTTGTCCTCACATGTCGTCAATCATGGTTCTATCATTGAGATTGATTGGCAATGGTCAGATATGCCATTTTATCGTTCGTTTATTTTTAAACGATTATCGATCTATCGTTGTATACTGTCGCTAATCATAGTGATAAATTTTGTCTGCCTTATTTTTTTGTCTCTTACTCATCTCCTTACATTATTGCATTGCATTAATTTGTTCAATACGTGTAGGCTTTGGAAAATTTACGTAATAAAAGAGGGAAGAGGTTGACCGAACAAAAAAAAAAACAAAACAAAAAACAAGTACAAGAAGAATAATAAACACTACTCCAAGTCACTGGATATGATCACTAACGCACGTCTAATCCTATTCTCACATTTCTTCGTGTCGTTGGGTCCTTCGACGACACAACGTCTTTTCTGAAGGGATCGATTCCCGCAGCGGAAGCGTCTTGTATGAGATCGTCTTGCATTATGTAATTCGATTTTTATAATAAACAAAATCGTTGTACTAGACGGAATAGATAAGCACGTAAATTAGCATGCTATTAGGGAAAGAATTAGAACAGTTGTTACTTTTGTACATTCTCCAAGTGCCACAAACAATCCTCTCCAAGGTTCCAATGAACGAATCTCCAAACAATCTTGATCACGAACAACTCCTTAAGCAATCTCGAACACTACCACGAAAGTTATCTCGTTATTCTTTAGGATTCCAACAGAGTGATAGGTGGTATCCAATTATTGGGAGAGGGAGAGGAGGAGAAGGTTTTGGAGAGTAGAGATGATTTATGGCTTATAAAAGATTTTGCATAATAATACTAAGGAGTTGTGTATTGTCAAAATTTCTCTGCCAAAGAATTGTGTATTTAGTGGTGTGTATTCCCAAAGGGCCATGGAGAGTTTTTATATAGAGAATGGTCAAACATCTTTCCCAACATATTTCTTTTATATCATTAATTAAATTACGTTTTTAATTATTTAGCTTGTTTAATTAAATAACACTTATTCAATTAATTAGTCTAATTAAATAATACTTATTTAATTTGCACAAATAAATAATACTTATTTAATTTTAATTTACATAATAATTAAATAATTATTTATACATTAAACCAAATTTAATGTATATATTTAATTATCATATACATCCAATATATATGTGCAAAACCTCTCTATTAATTAATTATTTGTGATCTAATTCACTTGAATTAATTAATTTGAGTCTTTTCAAATATTGCTTTCCAATTTGATTATAGATCATATCCATGATTAATTATATATCAATTACGTTAATATATGGTTTCCTCAAATTAATTTAAGCAATTCAAATTATCATTTTTAAGTATCTTCTAGTGAGCTAACGAAGGGATCTGGTGTTGAGAATGTCTTAAAACTCGCAGTTCGTAAATTTCGTGTTAAACATTTTATTTATCAATAAAATATTATTGAGTATTTTATTCAATAAAGTTGTTGATAATACATTCTATTATGAAAATTCAATAAACAAATATGTGGCTATATTATGAATACTTTAACTTTATGTAGTGACAGAAATAGGATCAAGTTATAGTATATATCCTAAATGGTCTATAAATATATGGATGAAAAAATGTATCTCATGCTGGTAACACTATTGGATGCGGCCCATTTTGTATGCTGATACAAATGATGTGATCCACATATCATTCATGTAAAGACACATGAGTGTGGCATCCTATGCAATGAGTTTGCATAAGACTGGACCTCGAAATAGCCATTTTGCTTTATAATGACCGTTTTCTATTAAAACTGACTATTTCATACTAAAATAACCTAGGATAACTCGATCTTAATCCTGAACTAGCTATGAACTCTTGTTTATTCGGGGTTATTCTTTGAACTGCATATGTGAGAGTAGTCCAACAACACTGCTCAATAAGCTTCCCATTTTGGGGATAAGACCAGATAGATAGTTGGGGACATAGCCTTGCAAGATGGAATTCACTCATACCCGTCATAGGGTTAGCAGATAGGTTGTTCTATTAAGTGTTGATTCTTGATCTTGAACAACGGGGCCTCGCCCTCTCTTGATAAAGAGACACATGATTCATAAGTGATATTATGAATCAATATGTTCAAATAGAGGATCAGTGGGAGCTTAAGGAGCAAAATGTATTCACAGGGGTAAAATGGTGATTTTGACTCAGATATAAATACAAACGACCTGTGAAGGATCGACTTACCAATTATGATTAAAATGGACATAAATACATCTACATTGAGAATAGTGTAACTATTGAGCTATAGTGGTATGTCTTGATAATTAACGAATAGTAATCAATTCGGTTTTAAGAGTTTAACCAATTAATTACAAATCGTTGGAGCTCATGATATATAGGTTCATTAGATCCCTCTACTTGCTCATAAATTGGATAAATAAATTGAGTATTGTTGGATGAAATTTGAAGTTTGGGTTATGAATTTGAAATGTTTAAATTCAATTTAGGGGTTTTCAATTGATTGTACACGATACAATTAAAACGTTTAATTTAGTCTAAATTAAACAAAATTAGAGAATTAATTAATATTTAAATTATGATTTAATATCATTTATATGAAATTGAATCATAATTGCTAGAAGGTGTTTTATTAATTTAATATTAAGATATTCAACTACTAATTTAATTATAAAGTTTAATTAAAAAATTGAGATTAGTTTTATTTGAAACTAATATGAATCAATTTATAAAACTAAAATTTAAATAAATAGTTTATTTAAATACAAAGTCATACTTTAATCAAATATGATTAGATTAAGTTTGAGTGGGTTTTCCCCAAATTTTGGAAAAATCCACTTTGTAATTTAATGGTTAATCACCAAATTCCACTTGGATCATATTAAATTGGTGAAGCTAGAGCTGACCTCCATGCGAACACCTTCTCTATGTAGCTTTTCAACTTATAAATTAGAAGTGCATGCAGAGAATTGTGAAAAGAAGTTGTGTTCTTTTACCTGAAATACTGCTGCTGTAGAAACCCTAAAAACCCACCAAAGTTCATCCAAAATTCAACTCAATTTGAGTGTTTCCACCACACAATCCTTATTGAGATTAGTAGAGAAGATCTTGATGGCGGTCTATTTGTAGATTCAAGCTCAAATTCGTGGATATTATGCTGAGTTCATGAAGGGTTCTTCAAAGGTAATGTGTAACTCAAACCTTCTTATAAACTTGTTATGAGTAGCATGTTTTGAACTCAAATTAAAAGTAGTTAGAGTACTTATTAATTATGAATTCTTCCATTGCATGTTATATAACTCCTTCAATTGGTATCAGAGTATGATCTAAGCATTCAATTGTCGTTAATTTGAGTTTGGTGGGTGAATTTCTAAACATGTTTGAGTTTGTGACTTATATGGTATAAATACAACTTTGACATTTTTTTTTCTCTTTGATTTCTTTGTTAAATTTGTAGTTGGCTCTTGTTTGATGATCTTATATGTGTGCTCAAGAGTTTATAATTTATTTGGAGTCATTAGAGTTGAAATTAAGTTGTAATCGAAGAAAGAAGTGAAGAAGGTCGAGCTGCAGAATTATGACATTGAGCTTATGTCTAGGCGCATTGCAATGCTGCTCATATTTTTATCAAGGATTGAGTTTCAATCGAGCGTCGACGAGCGAGTTTCAAACCAGTCGAGCAGCGTGCATCGAGTTTGAACCGGTTTGACGAGTTTTGACCAGCGAGTTTGAACCAGCCAACTGTCGAGCAACGAGTTTTCAACCGAGGACCGAGCGAGGAAGAGTGAGACCAGCCGATTCGACCAGTTTTCCTTAGGATCTATCCGGTTCGGCCTCAAATGATTTTTGGTTGGTCCGATTCAAGCAGTTTGGGTTCGGTGTGGGTCGATTTGAGCGGTTCTTTCCCAAATTTGAAGCTGTTTTTTATACAATTTTATAATAATTTAGTATTTTTGATTACTTAGAATGCCAAAGTTGAACCATATTAGTATTATTTAATTATTTTATGCATGTGATGTGTATTATTTTTTAATTAAACATGTCTGTGCATATCGTATGCCATATAGATTTAAAATCCCATCATAGGTAAATATGTAACATGCATTATTGTATGTTATAATTAGTTATAATATATAATATGCATGTTTTAGGGTTTGTTAAAAATTGATGTAATTGTTATATTAATTTTGAATACTTTTGAAGCATGTTATGGTTTAATAGAGCATGTTTATTTTATAAGTTTGTTATAAAATGGAATTAGACTTTAAAATCCATAACAAAGATAAACAACATGCCCACTTAGGTTAACAACTTGTTTTAATAGTTAAGATAGATTGTTACCTTATAAAATTTGGTTACAGACTCAAAACAATTCATAAACCTGTCTACGGCTGGGGATATTTAGATTGACAGTTTACGTAACACCTCCTACCTGGGGATTATGGCCGAAGTGTTGAGCGTTGTTGACTGATTTTATGAGCTTGCGTGAGCGGTGTGAGGTTTAAAACTAGTTTAAACGCTTAGACATCGTAGGTTAATATCCAAATATAAATGATATACTTGGATAAAAATCACATAGATTTAGGTTGTTTAATGTTAGCCATATTAAACCTAAGTAAATAAATACCCAAATATTTAGAACACTTTAGTGGGAGATTAACAATATATTTGATATATAGCTATTAGCTCTCACGTCCCCAAGAGTTCACGTCGTGAGATCCGTACTCGGCTTTGTGTCGCTTTTACCGCAATTACTCCATTCGGAAAGTGTTTGCATGGATCAATAACAAGGTGAATGGGAGAAGTAGTACATAGTAAGTGGGTGAAGGAAATATGTTAACATTGTTCTACGGTCTCCTCCATTATTTTGAACCGTGAGATTTCTATATTGCGTCTGCTGTCATTTTTAGGTGGCACTAGCTAGTTGTTAACCATGACGATCCCTACGAAGGGTTGTAACATAGGATTCAGAACAACCCAAGCTTCAGAAATGAATAAGGTCTTATAGTTCCGTCTTGGATATCGTCTTCCAACTTGGGGACATATTCATACCATTCTATAAGATTTGAAAATGGTGGGACACACTTACAAGAATTACTAATTGTTAGTAAAGATCTTGACCGAAAACAGTAACCAAATGAAGTATAAGAATAAGAGTTATTTTGGATATAGTATTTGGTTGAGATTGTCTTGCTTCGGTGAAGGAATTTTTTGACTGCCCTGCGGTAGCAACTATTCTAAATCACTAAAGTATTGTTGCAAAATAAATAAAGGAAAATAGGTACTTTATTTCTTTGCTAAAATTAGATTTAGATGCATAAAGTTTAATAGAATTTATTTAAATTTTTTTTTCAGCAATGTCGAATTCAATAATACAACTACTCGCTTCTGATAAGTTTAATGGAGAAGGATATCCAAACTGGAAATCCAATATAAACACGATATTAGTTGTGGATGGTCTGAGGTTTGTGTTAATGGAGGAATGTCCTTCGATTCCTAATTCAATAATGAATTGAAATATTCGGGACATCTATGATCGGTGGGTTAGGGCTAACAAAAAAGTTAGGGCTTATATCTTAACAAGTATATCTGATGTATTTAATAAGAAACATGAAGTAGTGCCGACTGCCCGTGGGATAATGGCATCGCTCTAGAAGATATTCGGGCAACCGTCATCCTCTGTTTGACATGAAGCCATTAAATATGTTTATAATACACACATGAAAGATGGTACCAACATCAGAGAACATGTTCTCGATATGATGGTCCATCTTAATGTTGCTGAGGCTCATAGGGTGACAATAGATGTAATACCCCGCACATTTTTTAGTAATAATATAATTTTAGTAACTTTATTATTTGAAATTTTAGTAATTGTTATTAGTTGGAGGGCATTTTTGGAATTTTGGACTTCAAGTGTAAGTGCGGGAATTTAATTGTTGGCGTGAAATTATTCAAATTGGAAATTAATGGCAGGAATTAATTTTATTTTGAAACGGAAGGGAATTTAATAGTAAAACGGAAAGGAATTAAATGTAATGGAATTTAATAGTAAAATAGAAAGGAATTAAATGTAATTATACTTAATTCCTTTATTATTATTGTTTTTTTTAAAAAAAAAAATCAAACCCCACCTCCCATCTGTTAGTTTTCTCCTTTCAATGAACAACGACAATGCCCACGATCTCCAACCAATGTCCTTTGCTGCCGTAGCATACAACTTCAACTGCCACAACGCTTGCGACTTCTAGCAACTTTAAGCAGCATCTCGCATGATCAAAACACCCTAACAATAACGTTTTTCCCCTTTTTGACAATTGTTCGATAGTTTCCTGTTCTATTTCGACATTAGATTTGAGTTGCCCACTTCTTAATGTTTGTTTGATTCTAAGTTCCATTGGGCAAGGAAGAGGTTGAGCTTTTAGTTTCTAGAGTTTGCGATTAGAGGCAAGTAATCTTACTACTGGAACTGCCCACGGGCCACATAGTAGATGTATACTAGCATGATAAATGAATGATATGGCAGGATGATAGCATGATAGACTGATAGTATAATATGATCAAAATATGTTATGGTACGAGATTTGAATTATTTATTTATGCACATAGACACTTGAATGCTAGCATGAGATGGTATGTGATTCCATATGGTTGTATTTGATATGTTGACGTTGAGGATTGTAAGACTAGTTACAAGGATAATCTTGACTATTCTAAGATTTAATAGACTGTTTAGAAAAGATACATGAGCATGTGATAATATGACTGAAGCACGTTAATGTATGAGCATGATTTAGAATTTTATGAAATATATTAAAAGGACGATTGGGCATGACCCTAAATTATGAGTTAAGCGACACCACTACGGAAATGTTTTAAAGTTAGGTGAAAGTTGGAGCATTTTGTTGATGTGCTTATTGATGTGATTATTATGAAAGTAACGTAAGTTATATGATGTATTATGAAATTTCAAATGTTGATTGTTACATGAGTTAGTGCGTGAAAGTGATGTACTAGAGTGGATCCATTAATACTAGATTAATTACATATGTCGAGGTTAACTAGCCCGACCTTGATCAGGAGATTTTATAGGATTCATGATTAGGTGAATGTTATATGTAATATGAAGTTAGATGCAATCTCTTTTCCTTTCCAGACTATGTGACTGCATGAAAGTGATGCACGTCCAAAGGTGCAAGTACATGAAAGAGATGTATTTGAGCTGGTGTGTACGAAAGTGATACATATCCAGAGGGTACTGGGGTGTACGAAAGAGGTACATACTCAGTGGGTTATGTGTATATGAAAGAGGTGTATGCCTAACCATGTGTACGAAAGAGGTACGCATCCCTACCTTTATAGAAAGGATCTAGGGTGTACGAAAGAGGTACAGAGGATCTAGGGTGTACGAAAGAGGTACAGAGGATCTAGGGTGTACGGAAGAGGTACATATTCAGTGGGTTATATGTATACGAAAGAGGTGTATACATAACTAGATGTACGAAAGAGGTACATATTCAGTGGGTTATGTGTATACGAAAGAGGTGTATACGTAACCATGTGTACGAAAGAAGTACACATTAAGTGGGTTATGTGTATATAAAAAAGGTGTATGCATAACCATGCATATGTAAGAGATTGTGTTTCCTTCGAGATTCATCAGAGGTTGTGGATCCTACGGAACTTACTAGAGGTAGTGGACATAATTAACTACAGTATGATAGAAATAAGTTTTTCATGCATGTATGAGTCCCATGAGGACTAGAACAGTTTATATGTTTCACCAAAGGTGGGTATCTAGAGGACATAGATGCCTAGCCTGACCTCATTAGTGGGGTTACTTACTGAGTATTTTATACTCATTCTTTCTCATGTTGTTGTTTCAAGTAAGGGTAGAGATGCACTGGCGATGGACAAGTGGAATTCGTGATCGAGCCACTGAGACTAGTTTTTACGCTTCTGCATCATGAGATTTAGAGTTCTTTTCATGTCTCTCTTAATTTTTAGTTTTGATGTTTAAAACTTACATTTAAGAATCGTTTTTCAGACTTATTTATTATCCATTATGATTTATGGGTACCATACTATTGATTTAATATTTGAATTTAATGAAAGACTTTTGAACTTACCTTATTTAATTAGCATTTATTTCTCCATAATCGAGTGTCGTTTTGAGTTCCATGCATGCATGTATTTAGTAACGGCCTAACTTAAGTCCTAGGGGGTCGGATCATTATAATAGATGAAACCAGTCAAGTCAGTATGATATTAAAATCTCTTCCGAAGGGTTATCTAACTTTCCAAACTAATGTTGTTATGAATAAGATTAGTTACAATTCGACAACACTGTTGAACGAACTGCAGACTTATCAGTTTATGATGAAACTTAAAGAAAGTGAAGTAAATATTATTTCATGACCTAAAAAGTTTCTCAAGGGTTCTTCGTCTAGAACAAAACCCGCTGATAAAAAGAAGTTTATTCCCTCTTCTTCAAAAGACAAAAAGTGTACAAATGAAGAAGAAGAGTAAAGGGAATAAGAAAACCACTGCAAAGGGAAATGTTTCTTGCGGAGAAGATAGGCACTGGAAACATAACTACCCAAAGTATTTAGCTGAAAAGAAAGTGGAAAAGGCAAACCAAGGTAAATCAGATTTACTAGTAGTTGAAACATGTCTAGTGGAGAATACTCACTTAACCTGGATATTAGATTCGGGTGCCGCTAATCATGTTTGCACTTTTCTACAGGAAACTAGTTCTTGGAAACATCTTTCTAAACAAGAAATGACTTTCAAGGTGGGAACAGGAGAAGTCATTTCGGCTGAAGCAGTGGGAGATGTCAAGCTATTTTTTGGAGAATCTTTCATCTTACTTAAAAATGTGTTTATGTACCTAAGATGAAAAGAAACTTAATCTCCATTTCCTGCCTACTAGAAAATATGTATAGAGTATCTTTTGAATTTAATGAAGTGTTTGTTTTTTCAAGAGGTGTTCATATTTGTTTTGCAAGACTCGAAAATAACTTGTACATATTAAAACCAACTAAAGCAAAGGTCATTCTAAATATAGAGATGTTTAAAACGGTTGAGACTCAAAATAAAAGATGGAAAATTTCTCCTAACACCTATCTTTGGCATCTCGGATTTGGTCACAATAATCTCAACAAGATTGAGAGATTGGTTAAAAACGGTCATATAAATTAGTTAGAAGAAAGTTCTTTACCTCCATGTGAATCATGTTTTGGGGGAAAAATAACGAAAAGATCTTTTTCTGAAAAAGGTCTTCGTGCCAAAGAACCTCTCAAACTTATACCTTCAGACCTCTGTGATCCGATAAATGTAAAAGCATGAGGTGGATATCAGTATTTTGTCAGTTTCATTGATGATTACTCTAGATATGACTACATTTACTTGATAAGTCACAAGTCTAGAATTCTTGAAAAGTTCAAAGAATTTAAGACCGAGACAGAAAACTTGTTAGGTAAAAAAATTAAAACACTTCGATCTGATCTAGGCAGTGAGTATATGGATTTGCAATTCCATAACTATTTAGTAGATCATGGAATTCAATCCCAACTCACAGCAGTTGGAACACCACAATAAAACGGTGTCGCAAAAAGAAGAAATCGAACCTTGTTGGACATGATCCGATCAATGATGAGTTATGCTTAGTTACCTCAATCCTTTTGGGGGTATGCAGTACAAACTGCGGTATATATTGTGAACGCCGTTCCCTAAAAAAGTGTTTTAGAAAAACTGCATGAGTTATGGAAAGAACGCAAAAGTAGTTTATGTCATTTCCGGATCTGGGGATGTCTAACACATGTGTTGGTACAAAATCCTAAGAAACTGGAAACACGTTCGAAATTATGCCTCTTTGTAGGATACCTAAAAGAAACAAAAGGAAGATTGTTATGATCCCTAAGAAGATAATATGTTTGTATTGACAAATTCTACATTATTGGAGGAAGATCATATTAAAAACCATCAATCTCACAGTAAACTAATATTTCAAGAAATGACCAAAGATACTGCAGAAAAATCAACAAAAGTTGTTGATCAAGCTGGTCCATCAACAACTGTTGTCGCCTCGTCAAGTCCTTCTCAAGAGTTGAGTATGCCTCGGCGTAGTGGGAGGGTCATTTAGCAATTTGAATGCTATATGGGTTTGCCAGAAACTCAAAACATCATATATGACGACGGATTAGAGGATCCATTGACCTTTAAATAGGCAATGGAAGATGTTGATAGGGAACATTGGATAAAAGCCATGGACGTAGAAATGGAGTCAATGTACTTCAATTCTGTAGGGGAACTTGTAGATCAACCAAATGGGGTTAACCTATAGGTTGCACATGAACCTACAAAAGAAAACTAGACCAAATTGGCAAGGTGCAAACCTACAAAGGCAGACTTGTGGCAAAAGGTTTTACCTAAAGAGAAGGGGTTGATTATGAAGAAACATTTTCTACTGTTGCCATGATAAAATCTATAAGAATACTTATATCCATTGTCACATATTATGACTTGAAATATGGCAAATGGATGTCAAGACAGCTTTTCTGAATGGTCATCTTGATGAATGTATTTTTATGTCTCAACCAGAAGGGTTCATTGAACAGGGACAGGAACAGAAAGTCTGTAAGTTTAAAAGATCCATTTATGGATTGAAACAAGCTTCAAGATCCTGGAATATAAGATTTGACACTGCGATAAAATCTTATAGCTTTAAACAAAATGTTGATGAACCTTGTGTATACAAGAAAATAGTCAACAAAACTGTAGCATTCTTGGTGCTTTATGTTGATGATATCTTGCTCATTGGGAATGAGACAAGTTTCCTTGCTGACGTAAAGAGATGGTTAGCATCACAGTTCCAAATGAAAGTTTTGGGGGATGCTCAATATGTTCTAGGGATTCAAATTTTTTGAAATCAAAAGACTAGATCCCTAGCACTATCACAAGCATCTTATATTGACAAGTTGTTGTCAAGATATAATATGCAAAATTCCAAAAAAGGTATGTTACCTTTTAGACATGGAATTTATTTGTCAAAGGAACAATGTCCTAAGACGCCTTAAGAAGTTGAGGAGATGAAAAGAATTCCATATGCATATGTAGTTGGGAGTTTGATGTACGCAATGTTATGTACATGTCCTGACATATGCTTTGTAGTTAGAATCGTCGTAGGTTCCAATCCGATCCAAGACACAGTCATCGGAATGCTATAAAAAACATCCTCAAGTATCTAGGGAGAACGAGCGATTATGCGCTTATGTATGGACCTAAGGATTTGATCCTTACTAGATACATCGATTCTGATTTTCAGACTCATATAGATTCTTGAAAATCTACTTTAGGATCAGTTTTCACTCTCAACGGAGGAGCTATAGTTTGGAGAAGCATTAAATAGAGTTGTATCGCTGACTCCACGATGGAAGCAGAATGCGTAGCTGCATGTAAAGCCATTAAATAAGCAGTATGGCTACACAAATTCTTGGCAGATTTGGAAGTAGTTCTAGATATGCACCTACCCATCATTTTGTATTGTGACAATAGTGGTGTAGTTGCCAACTCCAAAGAACCAAGGAGTCACAAACGTGGAAAACATATTGAAAGAAAGTACCATTTCATTAGTGAGATAGTATACCTAGGAGACATGATCGTCACGAAGATAGCCTTAAAAGACAATCTTGTTGATCCATTTACGAAGGCCCTCTCAGCTAAAGTGTTCGAGGGCTACCTGGTTGGACTAGGACTACAAGCAACATAATCTAGGGCAAGTGGGAGAATATCTACGGTATTATAGCTGCCCTAGTTTATGTATTTTCCCTCTATGTTTCTCAACATTATAAACATTGTATATATTTGTATATTTATTCTCACTGGAGTTTTAGTCCAAGTGGGAGATTGTTGGGAATGTCCTAGAACTCGCAGTTCGTAAATTTCGTGTTAAACATTCTATTTATCAATAAAATATTATTGAGTATTTTATTCAATTAAGTTGTTAATATTGCATTCTATTATGAAAATTCAATAAACAAATCCGTGGCTATAGTATGAATACTTAACTTTATGTGGTGACATAAATAGGATCGAGTTATAGTATATAGCCTAAATGGTCTATAAGTATATGGATGAAAAAGAGTATCTCATCCTGGTAACACTATTGGATGCAACCCATTTTTTTATGCTGATACAAATGATGTAATCCACAAATTATTCATGTAGAGACATATGAGTGGGGGTATCCTATGCAATGAGTTTGCATAAGATTGGACCTCGAAATAGTCATTTTTCTTTATAACGACCGTTTACTGCTAAAACTGACTATTTCATACTAAAATAACCTAGGATCACTTGATTACTTAATCCTGAGCTAGCTATGAACTCCTCTTTATTCGGGGTTATCTTTTGATCTACAAAGGTGAGAGTAGTCCAACAACACTGCTAAATAAGCCTCCCATTTTGGGATAAGACCGGATAAATAACTGGGGACATAACCTTGCAAGATGGAATTCACTCATACCTGTCGTGGGGTTAGCAGATAAGTTGTTCTCTTAAGTGCTGATTCATGGTCTTGAACAACAGGGCCCCATCCTCTCTTGGTAAAAAGGGACATGATTCGTAAGTGGTATTATGAATCTGTATGTTCAAATAGAGGGTCCGTGGGAGCTAAAAAGCAATATGTATTCACAGGGGTAAAATGGTGATTTTGACCTAGTTGTAAATACGAACGACCTGTGAAGGATTGACTTACCGATTATGGTTACAATAGATAGAAATATATCTATAGTGAGGATAGTGCAACTATCGAGCTATAGTGGTATGTCTTGCTAGTTAACGAATAGTAATCAATTTGGTTTAAAGAGTTTAACCAATTAATTACAAATCGTTAGAGCTCATGATCTATAGGTCCATTAGGTCCCTCTACTAGCTCATAAATTGGATTAATAAATTGAGTATTGTTGGATGAAATTTGAAATTTGGGTTATGAATTTGAAATGTTCAAATTCAATTTAGGGTTTTCAATTGATTGTATACGATACAACTAATACGTTTAATTTAGTCAAAATTAAATGAAATTGGAGAATCAATTAATATTTAAATTATAATTTAAATATTATTTACATGAAATTGAATCTTAATTGGTAGAATTGGTGTTTTATTAATATAATATCAAGATATTTAATTAAAATGTTTAATTAAAAAATTGAAATTAGTTTTATTTGAAATTAATATGAATTAATTTATAAAATTAAAATTTAAATAAATAGTTTATTTAAATACAAAGTCATACTTTAGTCAAATATGATTAGATTAAGTTTGAGTGGATTTTTCCCAAATTTTGGAAAAATCCACTTTGTAATTTAATGGTTAATCACCAAATTCCACTTGAATCACATTAAATTGTTGAAGCTGGAGCTGGCGTCCATGCAAACACCTTCTCTATGCAACTTTTCAACTTTATAAATAAGAGGTGCATGCTAAGAATTGGGAGAAGAAGCTGTGTTCTTTAACCTGATATACTGTTGCTCTAAAAATCCTCAAAACCCACCAAAGTTCATCTAAAATTTAGCTCAGTGTTTCCACTATACAATCCTTCTTGAGATTAGTAGAGAAGATCTTGATAGTGGTTTGTAGATTCAAGCTCAAATTCGTGGATATTCTACTGAGTTTGTGGAGGGTTCTTCAAAGGTAACCTGTAATTCAAACCCTCTTATAAACTTGTTATGAGTAGCATGTTTTGAACTGAAATTAAAATTAGTTAGAGTGCCTATTGATTCTGAATTCTTCCATTGCATGTTATATAACTTCTTCACCTGGTGCACTTGTAGATTAGAAGCTCAAGTGATATGAGATTAATTGGTTAAATTCATTAACCAAGTTAATCAATATTCGTTAACTGTGTGTACAGTCCACTAAAGACCCACAGCTGCACTCTTTTCACTACAGATATATTTATGTGTTCACGGTATAGACCAATACCAGCAAGTTCACAATTGTTCATAACTCTAACTGGGTCAAAATACCGTTTTAGCCTTGGATTACCTCTAGTTCTTTAAGTACCAGGCCCATCTAATGAACAATCTATTTATGGTCCAACCAATAAATAGAAACCCTTCTCGGGCCAATGAGAGGGTAGGACCCTTTGTTCAAGTCCCGAAGACACCACTTAAAGGAAGACTCATCTACTTACTCTATAGGAAGGAATGAGTGAATTCCATCTTGTATTATCATATTCTTAGCTCTCTATTGGATATCGTCCCCAAAATTGTAGGCTAATTGGGTCATTAATCTGGCCACCCTCACTCATACAAATCAAAGAATAATCCCTCGTGAACAGGAGTTCATAATATACTTAGGATTAAGGCTAAGCCGCCTAGGCTAAGCCGCCTAGGTCATCCTATTGAAATAGAAACCTAACTAGTCAACAATGTTACATCTAGTGGTTACTATTTCGCGGTCCAATCTTATGCAAACTCATTGCATAGGATACCTCCACTTATGTGTCACCTACACAAACGCATTGGATCATTATGTTTGTATCAAATACAAAGTGGGTCGTATCGATAGTGTTACCAGGATAAGGTACCCAACTTTATCCCTATACTATAGATGCTTTAGGTTGTATCTTGAACATTGATCCATGTATGTCTCCATATACAATTCAAAACCCATACGACAACCTTGGATGTTAGTTTAATGGATTTAAGGTTATTTGGAAAAAATAGACAACAAACAATAACATTTATTGATTTAATATCTACAACTCTTTATTGATGATAGTCAAATAATATTTATTATCTACGAGTTTTATGGTATAAAACCCAACAAACTCCCACTTTAACAAAAACTCTATTCAGTGGGTTGTGCACAATCTAAAAGGTGGGATCATGCTAAATACAATAAACTAAAACATCCATATACCTATTACACATTTCCCACTTGCCCTAGATTATCCAATGTACATTTCTCGTAGACCTAGACTGTCTAGATGACCCTCATACACTTTAGCTGAGAGAGAGCCTTTTTAAATAGATCAGTAATGGCTACTGCCCTACTATTGTCACAGTATAAGGTGACGGGCAAGTCCATGTTTGGAACCACTTCCAAATCACTTAGGAACTTTCTGAGCCAAACTTCTTCATTTTCTGCTTCACAAGAAGCCACATACTCAGATTCCTTAATGGAATTTGCAATACATCCTTACTTGGTGCTATACCACACTACAGCTCCCCCGTTCAGGGTAAATACTAATTCTAACATGGATTTCTTAGATTCCTTGTCAGTTTGAAAATTAGAGTCGGTGTATCCTACAAGGATCAAATCCTTAGCTTCATACACTAGCTTGTAGTCCCTCGTTCTCCTAAGATACTTGGGGATGTTCTTAACTGCTGTCCAATGGTCTAACCCTAGATTGGACTGGTACCTACTGACAATTACCACTACATAACAAATGTCTGGCCTAGTGTAGAGCATAGAATACATTAAGCTACCCACATTTGAGGCATAGGGAATACGTCTCATGCCCTCAACTTCTTGAGGTGTCTTAGGACACTTTTTCTAAGTGTCAGTATGGTACCCTACATCATTCCCAATGAGTAGGATATCGTCTACTTAAAGTACTAGAAAAGCTACTTTATCTTTGATGATTTTCTTGTAGATACAAGGTTCACCAATGTTTTGATCAAAACCAAAAGACTTGATCGTTGTTTCAAATCTAATGTTTCGAGATCTAGATGCCTGTTTCAACCCATAAATGGATCGATTCAGCTTGAAAACTTTTTGCTCCTGACCTTAGGCAACAAACCCCTCGGGTTGAGGCATAAAGATATTCTCCTTAAAGATTGTTGATAACGGGTAGAAATTCATGTTATCATTATGCTAAGTTCTTAAACAATGTTTGATTGCGTTGATGAAATATGTTAAATTGCGTCCATTAAGCATAAAATCTATAATACTGCGGTCGTATGCGTCCTACGCATTAGAACAGTTGATGTTTATATTTTCGTGCAGAATATGCGTTAACGCAATACAAAGATGGCGATCATAGGAATTCACTGGTCGAGCGCAACTTCACTACAAGACTTTGCGTTGATCGTGCTTGCAAACATTCGCCCAAGAAGAATCACCGCAACTTGGTCAGCGCAACATGGTGGGCACATCCGGGTGAAAGGATAATTAAGAGCGATGAGACAGAAAACTAATGACAGTCAGATCCAAATTAAGTGGATAGCTGATAACAGTCACAAAGTAATTCAGCTTTACTGGTGATAATTATTCGACGTGTCAATCAGGAATTAAAGCTGTCCATCTGTACAGCCGGGAGAGAGAAGTCGCCTTTCACCATGGAAGCTCTATAAATACCAAGTGCATTCTTCAGAGAAGGGGTTAAGCAGTCGATTAATTCATCACTTTACAAGTTTACGCCTCTGTCCATAGATTTCTTTCATTTTAAGGCGGACACGAGGAAGAAGGTGTGCCGATAGATCATTCCGGTAAGCTTGGGAAAGCACCGGAAGCTCCAAGACAGAGAGAGGGCCGACGCTTGTTGAAGCGGGAACATTTGTAGATCATAACAGAGATTCAGTATAAAAAGCCTCGGTCAGTAAGGAATTGATAACAGGCTCTCTACCTTTACTTTCCATTGTCATTTTGTACTCAACTCAGTTATAAGAATGGAATTTCTTTCTCTATATCTGTTCACTCTCTGTTATTCATGCATGAGTAGCTAAATTAGTTGAATGGGTTGAGAAGCAGTTAGCTAGCATAACGAGGGAATCTTCATTCTTTGCGATTATCTTGTTTATGTATGTTGCATTCGTCTATTAGAGATACTTAGGAGGGTAATCTAAGGACAGGATCTAGGCTTGGGAAGGTCATGTTAGAATCTAGGTTTGAAAGAACCAGGTTAGAACCCATAAACGAGAGATAGGTGCTTAGGAATGAGCATTATTTGTTATTAACGCATCGGCATCTTAGCGATAAGATATGATTGTATGCGGTCACCTTGCTTTCATGCATTTTACATCAACGCATAGGACAAGAGTAGAGACTTAGGGATAAGCTCTATGGACATTTTGCATTCAACACATGCATCCTAGACTTAGGAGCATCGCATTTACATTGGGAAATGACTTGCTGTGCATAGTTGTCAAATGATCGCAAAGTTTGATGCATTCCCGAGTAACGCTAACTAAAGATCTTCTCAACCCGTTCATTGCATACTCATTGCATCTATCAATGCAACTATCTTTCTCAAATCCGCCACCTTTATTTACTTCTTTTTCATCAGCGCAACAACACACCCAACACTTTATTTATTTACTTGGTTACCACAGAGTTTTCATAAACATTATCAACGCAACTATTTTCACAAGTCCATGTGTTCGACCCTGGACTTACCAGAAAACTCAGGGAAATTTACACTTGAATTCCGCTGGGGAAACTTGAGTGCACAAAACAATCCATCAACGTATATCATCCATATTTCCATTCAATAAAATAACGCATCAAGTTTTTGGCGCCGTTGCCGAGGACTTCGGCAAAATAGTTGTTAACGGTAATTTTTGTGATTTCTTTGCAGAACTCTCAATCTCTGGCGAACTACAACCCGGAGATTGAAAGAACATTTCGAAGGAGACTACGAAACCGCTAACAACAACCATAATTCGATAAAGAAGAGATGGCGGAGCAATTAAAAAAAGTAGTCTTGACATCCATTTTCCATATCTCATAGTCATGATATGTTGCTATAGACAAGAGAATTCTTATAGACTTAAGTATAAAATCAAGGGAAAAATTTTCCTCATAGTCAACCCATTACCTTAGGGTATAGCCCTTTTCTACAAGTCTAGCTTTGAAGGTATGTACCTTTCCAACTACAACTCTATTTCTTTTGTAGATCCATTTACACCCTATGGGTTTGACCCCTTCAGGTAAATCTATAAGTTCCCATACTGATTTGGAGTACATAGATTCCATTTCAAGGTCCTTGTCTATTCCATTCATCGCCTGTTTATGGGATAATGGATTCAACACCATCATCTGGTATGACAACCTGAGTTTCAGTTAAACCTAAGTAGAGGTCAGATTGTATCACAATCCTCCCATTGCGTCGAGGCACTCTCAACGATTGCGAAGGACAAAACTGACTCGAAGTGGTGGCTCCTTCATTAACTCATGATGAAAGACTAACTTTATCAACAACCTTTGTTGATTCTTCAGTAGTTTCATTTAATACTATTTTACTACGTGGTTGATGATCTCTCATATGGTCTTCCTTTAAAAATGTAGCTTTTGTCGATACAAACCCTTTATTTTCTGGAGGATCATAGAATATATCACCTCTCATCTCCTTAGGGTAACAAACAAATTGGCACAATCTTGAACAAGCTTCCAACCTCTTAGGACTTGTCACTAACACATGTGCAAGACAACCCCAGATTCTGAAGTAATGTAAGCTCGGTTTACGCCCCCTCCATAACTTGAAAGGTGTTTCAGAAACACTCTTCGTGGGAGCATTGTTCAAGATGTGAACTATAGTCTCTTCTGTATACCCCTCAGAACGAGTAAGGCAATTTAGCATAGTTCATCATAAAACGAATGATATCTAATAAGGTTCTACTTCTCCTTTTTGATACACCATTCTGTTGAAGTGTACCAGGTGCTAAGAGTTGGGATTGAATTATATGTTTTACCAAATAGTTTTGAAATTCTAAATTCATATACTCTCCACCCCGATCAGATCAAAGTGTTTTAATTTTTTTTACCTAATAGGTTATCAAATTCAGCCTTATACTCTTTGAATTTTTCAAAGGCTCCAGACTTATATTCCATTAGGTATAAGTAACCATACCTTGAATAATCATCTATAAAAGAGATGAAGTATTCATACCCTCCTCTAGCCTTTACATTCATCGATCCACAAAGGTTCAAATGTTGAGCTCTAAGGGCTCTTTGGCTCTATAACCTTTTCCACTAAAAGGTCTTTTAGTCATTTTTCCTTCGAGATAAGATTCATATGGAGGTAATGAATCATCTTCTAACTTACTTAGAAGTTCATTCTTTACCAATCTCCCGATCCTATCGAGATTTATGTAGCCTAATCTCAAATGCCAAAGGTATGTAGCATTGTTACTTGGAGAAATTCTATGCCTTTTAGTTTGAGTATTAGCAATTTTAAACATCTCATAATTTAAAAGTTATTTTGATTCATTATGTCTTAACATATATAAATTATCTTCTAGTTTAGCTGAACAAATAATCACACCATTTTTCATAACGAATGCTTTATTCAAATTAAAAGAAACTGAATATGATTGCTCAATTAAACAGGAAATAGAAACAAGGTTCCTCTTCATCTTGGGAACAATGTATAAGTTTTTAAAAACAAAGATCTATTTCCAAAAGACAACTTAGAAGCTCCCACTATACGAGCTGAAATGGCGTTTCCCATTCCAACCCTAGGCGTCATTTCACTCTATTTTAACTGCTGAAAAGAACTAATTCCCTGTAAAGAAGAACAAATATGATTAGTGGCTCATGAATCAAGTATCCAGACATCATAGTCATTCGCCACTAAACAACTTTTCAGAATTAGTAAATAATATTTACTTTCCTTCTCTTTCTTCTTTTCAGCAAGGTACTTGGGGCAATTGCTTTTCCAATGACCATCCACATTACAGTGGAAGTATTTTCCCTTGTCAGCATTAGCTTTGCCCTTGCCTTTACCAGCAGTGGGAGCCTTCCCTTTTCCTCCTTATTTTTTTTTTATCTAGATCCTCTTAGTGCCAGAAGTTGAAGAAATAGACTTAGTTCCAGAGGATGAACCCTCATAGAACTTTTTTGGAATGGGAAATATTTGTCTCTTCTTCTACTAGTCCCTTATCTTTCATAAGAGACTAAAAAGTTTATAACTTGTTCAGAAGGATAGTCAGATTGTCCTTTATTTTGTTCATTACTGCATTGTTGCGGAACTGAAGAAAACTCTTCGAAAAAGATTCCAAAATAAAGGACCTGACTCTGCTCATCTATGTCCACTTCGTTCATTTCGATGACATTGAAATGGACCATCAGGTCGAGAACATGTTATCTCACTGTTTGGCTTTCTTTTATGCACACATTATAAATGTACTTGAGGGCCTTGTGTCGGGTATGAGAGGATGGTTGTCCAAACATTTCCTGGAGGGACTCCATGATCTAACGTGCAGTCATCATGGCCACATGCTTCTTGGTAAGAACGTCATACAGACTTGCCAAGATGTACACTCGGGCCTTATCATTGGCCTTTGTCTAACAGTCATAAGCATTCTTTAACACTTGAGATGCATTTTGAGTGGGGACTGAAGGACATTCCTCCGTCAAGACAAACCGCAGATCATCAACAACCAAAATCGTATCCAGGTTAGATTTCCACGTCACATAGTTTTTACCGGTTAATTTCTCATTTTTAAGCAAAGATATGAATGTGGAAGACATGCTGAAACCTATAACAATCAATCGACCTTATTAGTTATTTTTTTTCATAACCCATTACTTAATTATCCAATCAATTTAGTAAAAACATATCAAATTAAAGAACCCTAATTAACTATTGATTTCAGTTTTTGCAACGATACTTTAGAGGTTTAGAGGAACGACCATCGAAGGGTGATCAACTACTCCTCCCCTGAATTGAGACAATATCAGCCAATCACTAATACCAGAATAACTTTTATTCCTATAGTTTTTAGTAACCGTTGTTTCGGTCAAGGATTCATATACTGACTTCACTCCTCTCATAAGTGTGACCCTAAAATTTTTGGATCCCAGAGGTACACTTCACAGGCTACCGAAGGGAAATACAACTGTTGAAGATTAAGCTAAGAAACCCTTCATTTCTATAGTTTGCATTGTTCCGACCCCTATGCTGAGGCTCTCTGAAGAGCCAGTTGCTCTAGGACAACACGCATGTGGACCAGGAATCTCATGGTGCAACCTAATGGAGGAGACCATGGGATATGTTGACACGCGTCCCTCTCCCACTTACCGTGAATACTTTCCCCATTCACATTATTATTGACTGATGCAAACACTCTCCGAAGGGAGGCTGTTGCAAGGGAGACACGAAATTGAGCATGGAGCTCACGATGTGAATTCTTGGGGATGTGATAGCTAAAATTTGATATATCATATATACCAACTTCTTCCCACTATAATATTCTAATATTTTATTAGGATTTCATTATACTTAGTTAAAACCCCGACTAATGAATTTTTTCTAAGTCCT
The DNA here is from genome assembly GCF_009727055.1 of Benincasa hispida. Lineage (NCBI taxonomy): Eukaryota > Viridiplantae > Streptophyta > Magnoliopsida > Cucurbitales > Cucurbitaceae > Benincasa > Benincasa hispida. The sequence goes on along the minus strand of NC_052355.1, from coordinate 37,648,295 downwards.
TTACATTTGTTCAATATAACATTTATATTGAATGATTTAACAATACTTGATTTCATTTATTAAACTCTTTTAATAAAATTAATCATTTATTGCATGCTTATAAAATATTTGCCCAATTCACCTTCCAGATTAGTTCCCAAGTTTTTTGTTTTCGTCAGCTTAAATACCTCTTCCTAGACATAACCTTACTTAGACAAAGGTCCCTTATGGGCAATTATTTTATAAATTTAATCTTTTATTGAAATTCATTTCAATCTTATTAAAATAAATTAAAAAGATTAACTTATTCCTAACCCCATTAGAAATAACATAAGTCAATTTTAAACCATTTAAAATAAATTGGACCTATGTTTGCATGTAGTCTAGATTATAGATTTTAATCTATTTCATTAATACTATAAGTCTTTATAAATTAATAAATTATTAAATCTAAAAAAATTTGAAGCATTCACATACATCATTCTACTATTTATTAGAATAGTTTTAATATATAGTATGATGCATGGACATGCTTAGGTTAATCATATATCACTAACATAACACTTATATTATGATACATGAACATGCTAATTCAATCATGCATCTATGAAATATAACCCTTTATATATAATTATGATGCATGTACATGTTTATCCTAAGGTGAGTATTTTTTTTAATCTATATGACATACAATATGTAATATGAATTCAAAAAATAATTTAAAACATATATCCAATGCATAATTAAATTAAACAGCAAAAATTGGACGGATTTTGGCACCCTAAAACAAAATTAATTGATTAAATTAATATAACCATTATATTAATTTAATTAATTAACATATAAATTAAAAAAATACATAAGATAAATTAGGTTAAACTAGCAGCCGTTGTGTTCCACACGCGCCGCTTAGAGTACATCAATTCTCGGAGCGTTACAACGTTGTGACTATAGTGCTTTGCCTCTGTCGCTCAGCGTTGCAACGCTGCTATTCAACTTGCTCCAAACACTTCCATTTCTTTCCAATCTCTTCAGTAACCATTGCTCTATCGATTGATACGGACTTATAGACTCGAAGCATGAATTAAATTGCCCAAAAATATAACGGGCCCTTACAATTTAATCAAATTAAAAAGTAATCAACTGCCAAAACCGAAAACATCCAATTTTGCCAACCAATATTCAAATCATTCATAATGCAGAGTAAACCCACATCTAAACGATTTTATTTTTAAAAATACGAAGAACGAAGATGCAAGGAATTGGCTCTAATACCAATTGAAGGGATCGAACCCCACAGCGGAATCTCGTGTGAGATCGCTTTGCATCCCACGATTCAATTTTTACAATAAACAAAATCGTTGTATTAGACAAAATAAATAAACATGTAAATTAGCATACTATTGGGGAAAGGATTAAAACGGTTCTTACCTTTGTAGATTCCCTAAGTGCCACAAACCATCCTCTCAAAGGTTCTAATGAACAAATCTCCAAATGGTCTTGATCACGAATAACTCCTTGAGCAATCTCAAACACTACCACGAGAGTTACTTCATTATTCTCTGGGATTCTAATAGAGGGATAAGTGGGATCCAACTATTGGGTGAGGGAGAGGAGAATAAGGTTTCAGAAAGTAGAGAGGATTTATGGCTTAGAGAAAATTCTACACAATAACACTAAAGAGTTGTGTATTGTCAGAGTTTCTCTGCCAAAAGAATTGTGTATTCAGTGGTGTGCATTCCCAAAGGGCCATGAGATGGTCTTTGTATAGATAATGGCCAAACATCTTGCCCAATATATTTTTCTTTTTTATAATTAATTAAATAACATTTATTAAATTATAGCCCGTTTAATTAAATAACACTTATTAAATTAATTAGAAATAACACATATTTGATTTTAATTTGCATAATAATTAAATAACTACTTATACATTAAACCTAATTTAATGATATAGTTAATTATGATGTACATCCCATGTATATGTGCAAAACCTTTTTATTAATTAATTCTTTGTGAATCTAGTTCACTTGAATTAATTAATTTGAATCTTATTCAAATATTGCTTTCCAAATTGATTATAGATCATATCCATGATTAATTATATATCAATCACATTAATATATGGTTTCCTCAAATTAATTTGAACAATTCAAATTATCCCTTTTAAGTATCCTCTAGTGGGTTAACGAGGGGACCTAGTAGACCTGTAGATCAGAAGCTCCAAAGGTATGAGATTAATTAGTTAAACTCATTAACCAAGTTAGTCAATATTCGTTAAAATTGTGTACACTCCTTTAAAGACCCACAACTGCATTCTTTTCACTATAAATATATTTCTATGTCCACAGATATAGACCAATACCAGCAAGTTAGTCCTTCACAAGTGTTCGAAACTCCAACTGGATCAAATTACCGTTTTACCCTTGGGATACCTTTAGCTTTTTAAGTACTAGTGCTCCACTAATGAACAATTTGTTTGTGATCCAACCAATAAACAGAAACTCCTCTCGGGCCAATGAGAGGGTAGGGCTCTTTGTTCAAGTCCCGAAGATACCACTTAAGAGAACACTCATCTACTTACCCTCAATGAGGGAAGGAGTGAATTCCATCTTGTATTATTATGTTCCTAACTCCCCACTCAGTCTTGTCTCTAAAATGGTAGGCTTATTGGGTCGGCGATCTGACCACCCTCACCTATACAAAGCAAAGGAACAATCCCTCGTGAATAGGAGTTCATAATATACTCAGGATTAAGACTAAGTCACCTAGGTCATCCTATCGAAATAGGAACATAACCAGTCAACGGTATTACATCTAGTGGTTACTATTTCGCGGTCTAATCTTATGCAAACTCATTACATAGGATGCCCTCACTCATGTGTCACCTACACGAACACGTTGGATCATTACGTTTATATCAAATACAAAGTGGGTCGTATCCATAGTATTACCAGGATTAGGTAACCGACCTTATCCCTATACTATAGACTCTTTAGGCTGTATCTTGAACGTTGATCCCTATATGTCTCCACATACAGTTCAAGACCCATCAGGCAGCCTTGGATGTTAGTTTATTGGATTTAGGGTTATTTAGACAAAATAAACAGAAATACAAACAAAAACATTTATTGATTTAACATCTATAATTCTTTATTGATGATAGTCAATTAATAACATTTACTATCTACGAGTTTTAGGGCATAAAACCCAACATTTTTCTCCCTTCTTCTTTCTCCATCTCTTTCTCCTTACTCTTCTATTATGGAAGGTCATCGACAAAGTTGAGGGAGGCCTGATGAGGGGTATGGCTGGTTCACACTCAGTTAGCTCCGTGGTTGAAGTTGGAGTGAGTGATGGTAGGGGGGTCTCAGTCTGGAGTACTTGCAGCCTCCTTGATAACTTATTGAATTACAAGTTATTGGCAATTAAAATTAGACCATTCTTCCTTTGAGAGCATAAGACGTACCCATTCATAGATAATTCTATAAGAATTAAGCTAAGTATTGCATAAAGCATGTTTGCGCCCAATATATTAAAACGTGGTTTAAATATTACTTAACTTTGCATGAAATGATTGGACACTTAGTTGTATAAAATACCAGTTTGGTGCATAAGAAGTTCAAAGCATGGCCAAGATAAAATCATAAAAATTTCGAAGCATGGCAAAGTTCAAAGTACAATAAGTTTAACAAGTTCAAAACATGGAAATTAATGTTCAAAGCATGATTTGCTTTGAACTCAATTGTCATGTTGGCGCATAGCTAATGAAAGCATGATTATTGGGTGCATAGTTATGTCTGCTGGGAGCATTGCTCACTTTTACTTTAAAGTATAGCTCACCCTTGGTCTGGCGCATACTCCCATCTTGCGATCACCACATCATAAAAAGTAAAAAGAAATTATGGGACCACTTACATCTCTGGTGGAAGCAGAAAAGGACATGTTGCAGAATGATAGTGAGATGTAAAAAAGCAGAAGATACATGATAGTTTCTTGTTGGGAGCATAGTAGTATACAAAGGGGAAGACGTTTCTCTTCAAGTTCATTAAAGCGAAAGAGTCCTCGAATCACCATCTCTTTTTCTCTCCACTTTTCTCTTTCCAATCGTTGCCTTTCATCAACTTTTCTCTCCACTTTACTCTTTCCAGCCGATGCACGGTAAATGGTGCGAATGATTACCGTCACTCCATCAACATCATATGAAATTTTAAATGCACGATAATTTTGACGGTAAAGGTAGAGCTAATGCGAAGGTAAGTCTGTGAACATCTTACGTGTTGGGTTTTATGTGCTAAAACTCATGGTTTGTAAACATTAGAACTTATTCTGAGAATTCAATAAAGTTGTTGTTGAATATATTGTTTTTTAGAAATCCAATAAACCTAAGTCCTTTGACTATTATATGAGTACTTAACTTTATATGGAGACATACAAATGGATCAGGTTCGAGTAAATAGTCAAAATGATCTATAGTATATGAAGAAGGTTGGGTACCTTATTCTGGTAACACTATTGGATGCGACCTACTCTGTAGTTGTTACAAAGAGTTGTAAAGTGCTACATACGAAGTGATCCTAAGTCGTGCATGTTGAGACATGAGGAGTGGGGGTGTCCTGTGCAAATGAGTTTTGTGTAAGATCGGACCACGAAACCTATCACTCTTACTTACTTAACGTTGTTTACTATTTAAGGCTGAATATTTCAAAGTGATGACTAGGTAACTTAACCTTAATCCTGAGCTAACTATGAACTCCTGTTTGTTCGGGATTATCCTTTGATCTGCAAACGGTGAGAGTAGACTAATTTCCTCTGCTTAATAAGCTTACCATTTTGGAGATAAGACCGGATGAATAGTTGGGAACATAGGTGCAAGAGGAATTCTACTCCTACCCGATTAGGGTTAGTAGAGAGGTTGTTCCATTCAAGTGCTGATTCTGGGTCTTGAACACAGAGGCCTCACCCTTTCATTGGACTGAGAGTGATTCGATTTGTTGATTGGATCACAAATCAATTGTTCATTAGGGGATCAGTGGAACTTAAGGAACAAGAGGTAATTTCGGGGGTAAAACAGAGATTCAACCCCGCTGTTATTACGAGCAACCTATGAAGGGTTAACTTACTAATCATGGTTCTATCGAGTGGATATAATATATCTACAATGAGGGGAGTTCAACTATGGGCTTGAGTGGAATCACCTATTAGTTAATGAATGGGGTTAGATCGGTCTAACGAGTTTAGCTGATTAATCTCGGATCGTTGGAGCCCATGATCAGTAGGTCCGTGAGGTCCCCTTACTAGCTTGTAAATGGGTAAGCTTTAGGGTAGCTTGAGAAATTAATTTGAAACGTTCCAATTAAATGAAACAAAGAGAATAAATATTTAAATATGATTTAAATATATGAAGATGATTATTGTGCAAAAAAATTAATTTAATATTTGATATTAAATTAATTAATTTTTTATATTAATTTATGAAATTAATTTTAAGAAAATCAATTTTGAATAAAAATGATTTAAAATAATTTTTGTTTTAAAAGAAAATGGAAAAACAATTTGCATGGTTGCACAAAATGGAAAATGGATTTTCTCCATTACCATCATCTTTATGCTCACACAAAAACCATTATCTTCTCTATTTTGATTCTCCAAGCATAAGCTGCAAGCCATGCACTCCATTTCTTTACACGTTCATCTAAATATATAAAGAAGATTGGAGTTGTTGGAGGAAAAAAAAAAGAATACTGGTGTGAAACCAAAAATCTAATATTTTGAATCAATGAATCTCTCCCCAAAAATGAAGGAAGAGACTTTATTTATAGAGAAAGATTACAAGTTTGTTTCAAAACTAACAAACTAACTATAGTTAAAGTCAAAACTAACAAACTAACTATAGCTAATTAAAGAAGTAAGCCTTGTAGTTACATCAAATCCACCCCCTCAAGATTGGACTCGTCCGCGAGGCAATTAGGATGCTAAATGGAAGTTGTCCGGAGCAAAATAAGGCTTCAAGTCAGCCACGTCGAATACTGGATTAATGTGTAAATTTGTTGGTAATTCAATGCAGTATGCATTGGTGCCATATTTCTCTAATACTTGAAATGGTCCAAGTTGTCTATCTTTCAATTTGTTGTACGTACCAGTAGGAAATCGAGCTTTGCGTAGGTGGATCATTACTAGGTCTCCTACCTCAAAATTAACTTCTCTTCTAGACTGGTCTCTAGCTTCTTTATAAGACAAGGTAGTTTTCTCCAAACGATCATGGACTTCTTGATGAAACTTTTGAATTCTTTCAGCCAGACTTTCAGCCTCAATGCTAACATCCACTACAGAAGGCAAGTTAGCAAGATCAAAAGTTAGTCTTGGAGTTCTGGTGTATACAACTTCAAAGGGGCATCTTCCAGTTGATCTATTCTTCATATTATTAAAGGCAAACTCTGCTTGGGCAAGGGATAAATCCCATTGTTTCGGTTTTAAGTTACTTAGACAACGTATAAGATTTCCCAATGTTCTATTCGTAACTTCTGTCTGCCCATCAGTTTGGAGGTGTGAGTCAGTGCTAAATTTCAATGTTGTATCAAACTTCTTCCATAGTGTACGCCAAAAATGGCTAAAGAATTTGACATCCCTATCAGATACAATGGACTTGGGCACTCCATGAAGTCGAACAATCTCTTTAAAGAAGAGACTGGCTATATAAACTGCATCATTTGTCTTGTTGCAAGCAAGAAAGTGAGTCATTTTACTAAAACGGTCCACTATCATCATTACTGCATCATACCCTCGTTGGGTTTTTGGAAGACCAAGTATAAAGTCAGCTGATAAGTCTTCCCAAATGGTTGTGGAAATAGGTAATGGTGAATATAGACCCGCATTAGTGCTTGTGCCTTTTGCTTTTTGACAAATAGAACATCCTTATTTGTGTCCTTCTGAATTTGTGGCCAATAAAATTGAGCAGTCACTAGTTAAAAAGTTTTATTTTGACCAAAATGTCCAGCCAATCCTATATGAAAATCATAGGGATAAGGTCAATAAACAATTGTTTTATTTGTGGCCAATAAACAAAAAGTTTTATTTGTGTGCTTTTTTTAGAAGAGCTTCTCGAAGAGAAACAATTGTTTTCCCTTGAATAAGAAATGATCCACTATATGAAAATCATTAGTCTTTATAAAGTGGCTGCAATTATACCATATCTCAACAAAATCAACATTTTCTTTATATAAGCATGGGAGATGAGAGAAAGCAGTTACTTCGGTGGCTAAGATAGTAAGGAGAGAATTCTTTCGACTTAGAGCACCAACTACTTTATTCTCCTTGCCTGATTGGTGTTTGATCACAAAGTCAAACCTTTGAATGAAGGAAATCCACCGTGCGTGCATACGACTGATATTCTTTTGAGATTATAGGTACTTCAACGAAAAGTGATCCGTCAACAAGAGAAATTATTTAGAAAGAAGATAGTGCTCCCATAGTTTCAAAGCTCTAACAAGGGCATACAATTCTTGTTCATAAATACTCCAGTTCTGCCTTGAATTACTGAGTTTTTCACTAAATAACTCAATAGGGTGCCCTTGCTGTGATAATACACCTCCAATGCCCATCCACAGGCATCCACGACTATTTCAAATGGTAAAGAGAAGTCTGGTAGCTTAATAACAGGGCTGGAACTCAACTTTCCTTTGATACATTCAAAGCTACTGTGTTGTTTCTCTCCCCAATGGAAACTGCCTTTCTTTAGACAATTAGTAATAGGTGCTACGATAGAGCTGAAATCCTTGATAAATTTTCTGTAAAATGAAGCCAAACCAAGGAAGGCTTGAATGTCTTTTCCCGAGCATGGAGTTGGCCATTGGATAATAGCTTCAATCTTCTTTGGATCAACTTTAATTTGATTGTGACCAATAAAGAAGCCAAGAAATGTAATTTTCTTTACTAGAAAAAGACATTTCTTATGATTGATATAGAGCTTGTCGGTTGTTAATGCTTGAAAAAGGCTTCGATGGTGCTGTAAATGCTCCTCAATGTTCCTGCTATACACCAAAATATCGTCAAAATACACTACGATAAATTTGTTAAGGAAAGGATGGAGTACTTGATTCACGAGTCTTATGAAAGTGCTTGAAGCATTTGATAGCCCAAAGGGCATGACTAGCCATTCGAACAATCCTTCATTGGTCTTGAAAGCCGTCTTCCATTCATCACCCGGTCATATTCTATTTGGTGGTATCCACTCTTCAAATTCACCTTAGAAAAGATCAATGCTCCTCCAAGTTGGTCAAGTAGATCACTTATACGAGGGATTAGAAAATGGTATTTCACAGTGATTCGATTAATGGCTCTACTGTCTACACACATTCTTCAGCTTCCATCTTTCTTTGGAGTTAGTAGGGTCGGGACTGCACAAGGGCTTAAACTTGGTTGAATGTACCCTTTGTTGAGTAACTCCTCGATGTGTTGGTGAAGGATTTCGTATTCCTTTGGACTTATTCTATAGTGAGGCAAGTTTGGTAGTGTAGCTTCTAGGATTAGGTCAACGTGGTGTTGAATATTTCTCAATAGGGGCAGGCCCTTAGGTTCTCCTTTAAGGAGGGGGAATTCATCGAACACTTCTTGTAACACCGGAGTGTTCCCATTCTCTTGTATTTCCTCAGACTTATCAACAACAACAAGTCCTAATATATATTCTTCTCTTTCTTTCATCAAAGTTTTTCCACTAATTGTTATAAACAAGTGGTTGCTGTCTTCCTTTTTCACTTTTACGCCTTTATCATTCTTCTTGTTTAGTGGAAGTAAGACCACTTTCTTGCCCATCCAATTAAACTTGTATGTATTCTCTCTCCCCTTGTGTAAGGTTTGAGTATCATATTGCTATGGTCTCCCTAATAATATGTGACATACATCCATTTCCAATACAACGTATACTATTTGGACCTTATAGCTATTACCAAATGAAAGGGGAATGGTGCAAATTTCACTTACTTGTGCCTCGCCACCTTTCTTTACCCATGCTATCTTGTATGGGTTTGGATGAGTCTCCACTTTGAGATTTAGAGCCGCCACTAGCTTTTTGGAGACAAAATTCTCGCTACTTCCATTGTCTATGATGACATTACATACCTTGTTGTTGATTATACACCTTGTTTTGAAAAGATAATGCCTTTGGGGGTTCAAATCCTCTTTAAGAGTGATTAACATTCTTTGGAGAACACAAGAGAGTCTATCACCATCATCCGGTTCAATGAGCTCGGCTTCTTCATCTTCTTCTTCACTGTTTTCAGCCATCATTTCTTCTTCCTCTTCTATGTAAGCTACAGTTTTTCATTGAGGGCATGCATTAGATAGATGACTAACTTGGCCACATTAAAAGCATTTGCCCAAAGAAGGCCTATTGTAGGGATTTTGAGCTCTCTTCTTGAATGTGGTCTCGATCTTCTTCTCTTCACTTTCTTCTTAATTTTCTTTATCTTTGTCTTTGGTCAAGGCTGGTGGATTTGGAGGATTTGGTGCTTTACTTGCAACACTAACCCTTTTGCTTGTGGAGACTTCCTAAGTGGATCTTCTTGATGAATTCTTGACTTGGATTTCGTTCATCTTCTCCACAGTTTCAGCAAAAGAGATAGCTTCAGTAAAAGAGTGGAAAGGTTGTAGTTTTACCTTTTCTTTGATATCCATGCGTAGACCTCCAATAAACCTTGCAATCAAATGTTGCTCACCCTCCATAAGGTTTGTTCTTGGTACTAGTCGATGGAATTCTTCAATGTAATCAGCCACCGATTGTTCTTCTTGTCTACAATTTTGATATTGACTATACAAGGTTTGTTCGTAATTAGAAGGTAGGAAGCATTCCTTCATTAACCTTTTCATCTTTTCCCACGAATGAATTGGTCTTCTGTCAATTCTTCTTCGATTGATCTCAAGTTGATCCCAATAAGCTGAGGCGCCAACTTTTAACTTTAATGCCATGAGAGGCACTTTCTTGTGCTTGAGAGTGTTCATGTATGTGTAGAAATTTTTTGTGTTCTTGATCCAATCAAGAAATGCTTCAATGTCTCGCTTCCCATTGTAACTTGGCAAGTCAATTTTCATCTTGAAATCATTGTCCTTATGTCTCTCTCCCCTTCCTCTTCTTGGCACAAAAAATTCTTTTTCTTGATCATATCCACCAGATGGATCCCAATCTTGGTTTTCTTGATATCTTTCTTGGCCAATTGGTTGTCTTCTTATATCTTCATGGTGCTGTCTTTGAATTCTTGGATGTCTTTCTTGAAATATTTCTTGCTAGTTTTGGCCATTTCTTGCCTATCCGCCGCCTCTTCTTCCTCTTCCTCCCCATTCTTGATCAACTGGTTGAATATTCTCTCGATTTTGAGGTGTGGTTGCAAGCATTTCAACTCTTCTAGCAAGGGTTTCCATGCTTTCTTGAAGGTTTGTTAAGGTGCCATGAATTCCCTCCAATGAGTTCTCAACGGAAGCAAGCGTGGGTTGAGGTTCTTGGAGAGAGGGTGGGAGTATCTTCCACCTCTTGTTCTTGCCCGTGTACATCTCCTTCGATTGGTTGATGGGCTCTCCTTCCCGCCATCGGTTCCCAAATCTTGGAGTGCTCTGATACCAATTTTGGTGTGAAACCAAAAATCTAATATTTTGAATCAATGAATCTCTCCCTAAAAATGAGGGAAGGGGCTTTATCTATAGAGAAATATTACAAGTTTGTTCAAAACTAACAAACTAGCTATAGTTAAAGTCAAAACCAACAAACTAATTATAGCTAATTAAAGAAGTAAGCCGTTTAGTTACATCAAATATACAATTTTGAAGAGAAAAATATCGGTGAAGAGGAAACTGTCTTCTTCAATTTGCTACTGTGGGCTTTTCTTGTTTCTTCACATCTTCAAGCTGTTCTTGAGTCCCACAACTCTGCCTAAAGCTATAAAGCACCGACACTCCCCGACATGTGTCCGACACGCCAGCTGGCGTGTCAAATATTTTATTATTTTTTTAAATTTTCGACACAACGGAGACACTGGTAGGACACGAGTGGGACACGGTTGGGACACTTCTGGACATGGCGCTGCAAAATTAAAAAGAAAAAACAATAAAAGCTTATAAAACTAAAGTTAGCAGCCCAAAAGCATCAGCCCAAGCCCAAAACTTTTAGGATTTTGTGTTTTTTATTTTAATTTCTCAAAATATATTATTCCTTTCCACTTTTCTTTTCTTCAAAATATCAAAACTACTCGAGTCCCCATGCCCAAAACGCCACACCTCCACGCCCACTCGATCGACGGCCGACCACACATCCACGCCCAAAACTTCATGCTAGCTACACCTCCACATTGGACCGTTAGTCATCTTATCTATGGTTGTGGTTGTATCTTGTATGGTTGCTAATGGTGTTTTTAAATGGAATATTTCCCAATATGTTTATTTCACGACATATATTTAATTTTTTTAATAAAAAAAATAACGTGTCCTCGACGTGTCGTGTTCTACTTTTTTGAAAATTGGTGTGTCGCCGTGTCGGTGTCGCTGTGTCTCCGTGTCGCGTGTCGGTGTCTGTGCTTCTTAGGCCTAAAGCTCCAAAAGCATGGTAGGGAAGCCTTTGAGGTGATTCACGTTGATATCAAGTGAAGACAACAGCTGAATAGATGTTTTTCTTGAAGAGTTCATCAAAGGTACGTTCTGAAAACCCATTTTTTATGAAGAACATGCTTTTGTTTTTGCCAAAATTAGTAAATTAGAATGCTTATGGATCCTTGATACTTTCGATGTATGTTTTTTAACTTTTACAATTGGTATTCGAGCATCTTTTAAGCTTTCAATTCGATCTAATTTTGGCAAGGTAGGTGTTTTTTCATGAGATATATGAAACTGATGCACTACTATGGTTTTCTCTGTTTTGGTATTTTAATTCTCTTTAATTTCTCAATTAAATTTGTAATTGGCTCTTGTTTGATGAGCATTTATGTGTTAGCAAAAGTTTGTAATTTATTTAGAGTCATTAAAGTTGAAATTAAGATGTAATTGAAGAAACAAGTGAAGGAGGTCGAGCTGCTGTTCCAGAGTTTTCAGCTTCTGCTTAAATTTGTTGTTGAGGTCCAGCTGCTAAACGATCGTTTAGCTCCATACGTTACACAATGAGAAGAAAAGCTATATGATTGTTTAGTAATATGTGCTAGTCGTTGTGATGTTGAACGCTAAACAATCGTGTACCTGCGGGAGTTAAGCGATGCATTCATTTGCTATACGATAGCATTACGCAATCGTTTAGTTTTAGTCGTGGGAACTAGACGATACGTTGATTTTGCTAAACGATGGCGCTGTACGATCGTTTAGCAACGATGCGTGCTAAGCGATACAATGAAGTGCTACGCGATAGCACTAAGCGATCGTTTGGTCGTGGAGCTAAGTGATCGTATAAATAAATGTTATGCGACGCGATGATGTTCTATATGATGGAGCTATGCGATCGTTTAGCTGCGGCGGATACTAAACGATGACTTGAATGCACTGGGCGATGGTGTTATGGGATCATTAAGTACCATGCGATGGAGCTAAGCGATTGCACTACGATGGAACTAAGCAATCGTCTAGTTCTATGTGATAGAGCTAAATGATCGTCTAGCGTTCAACAAACACTATGCAATCGTGTACTTCCTCTCAACCCAAGGCGACAATGCTAGATAATTACCTCCCAGCATTACACGATCGACCTTAGCAGCATATTGGGGTTGGACCGAGAGCAACCGATTTACTCAAGGTTCAATCCGGTTCAGCCTCAAATGGTTGTGGTTGAGCCAGTTTAGGCTTTGTTAGTCTGGTTCAAACTTGTCCAGCCCGATTCAAGTTGTTTTGGGTTCGGGTTGGAGTGGTTCGAGCGGTTCAAAGACGGTTATGAAGCTGTTTGTAATAGTTAGCTATCTATTTGCTTGTTTATGCCAAAATGAAAACCATAACAGTTAGTATTTAATTGTTTATGCATGAGATGTATGTGATAATTAAATAAATACATGTATATGCATACAGTTTGCCATGTAGATTTAAAACCCCACCGTAGGAAGCATGATACATGTATTAAAAGTATGTTATAAAGTGTTATAAAATATAGTATGCATGTTAGAGTTTCTTTTATTTAATATAATAGTTATATTAGATATTGAATGCCTTTGTTATTTGTCGTGGATGTTTAGCATGTCTAAAATTTTATAAGTTGTTATAAAATTGGTTAGACGTTTAAAATCCATAACAAAGAACAGCTGCATGCTCCCTTAGGTTAACCAGTTATTTTAATAGTTAAAATAGGTCGTTAAACTTGTAAAACTATGGTTACAAACTCAACTGGTATATAATCCTGTTGAAGGCTGGGGGTATTTAAGTTGATGGTCTATGAAACACCTCCTACCTGGGGATTATAGCCGTGTTGGTAATCAGTTTTATGAGCATTCGTGAGCGTGTGAGGTAATAAAATGATTTATCACCTAGACATTATAGGTTAAATCCAATTATAAGAGTTATATTTGGATAAACTACTTAGACTTAGGTTGTATGAAATTAACCGTCTTGGCTAAGTAAAATACCCAAACATTTAGAACATTTCAGTGGGAGAAAAAAGTTATTAGCTCTCATGTCCTCAAAAGTTCACACCGTGAGATCCATGCTCGGCTTCTTGTCGATTTTACCTCGACTGCTTCATATGGAAATGTTTGCATGGGTCAATAACAAGGTGAATGGGAGAAATCATTCATAGTAAGTGGGTAAAGGAAATGTGTCAATATTGTCCTACGATTTCCTCCATTAGTTTGAACTATGAGATTCTTATGTTGCGCCTGCTGTCGTTTTTTCATGCGGCACTAGCTAGTCGTTAACCACGCGATCCCTATGGAGGGTTGTAACATAGAATTCGGAACAACCCAAGCTTCAGTAAAATGAATAGGGTTTTATAGTTCCGTTTTGAGTATTGTCTTCTATTTTGGAGGCATACTCATACCGTTTTATAAGATCTGAAAAATGGCGGGTCTACACTTATAAGACTTACTAAGTGTTAGTAATAATCTTGACCGAAAACGATAACTAAATGACTACCGGAATATGAGTTATTCTGGAGATAGTATTTGGTTCAGAACTGTCTTGTTTTTGTAAAGGAATTCTTGACTGCTCCACAGTAGCATTTGTTCTAAATCACTTAAGTATCGTTGCAAAAACAATGATTATGGGTACATTATCACTTTGCTAAAACTTGATTGGATTTAAAAGTAGTTCACTTATAAAATTTGTTTATAATTTCAGAATGACGAGTTCTACTATACAATTGTTGGCTTCAGACAAACTAGTTGGGGAAAATTATGTAAACTAGAAATCAAATTTGAATACAATACTCACGATAGACAACTTGAGATTTGTCTTAATGGAGGAATGTCCTCCCATTCCTAGCTCAAATACCAATTGAACTATTCGGGAAACGTCTGATAAATGGACCAGGGCTAATGATAAAGCCCATGCTTATATTCTCGCCAGCCTGTCTGACGTTTTGGCGAAAAAACACGAGGGTATGAACACTGCCAAAGGGATTATGGAATCTCTAAGAGGGATTTTTGGACAGCCGTCCTTCACGCTGAGGCATGATGCTATCAAATACGTTTACAATAGTTGCATGAAAGAGGGGACCAATGTTCGTGAACATGTCCTGGACATGATGGTCCACTTTAATGTGGCTGAAGTGAACTGTGCTATGATGGATGAAAGAAGTCAAGTTGGCTTTATTCTAGAATCTCTTCCGAAGAGTTTTATGCAATTTTGTACCAATGCCTTGATGAATAAAATCGAATACAACTTGACAACTCTACTTAATGAGCTGTAGGCTTTTCAGACCATGTTGAGAACTAAGGGTCTAGAACCAGTACCAGAAGTATTGCTTCTGCTGAGAAGAAAGGAATGTCCTCCAAGCCTGAAGTTTCCTTGTCTTTGCAGACTAAGAGTATTCCAGCAAAGAAATTCAAAGGGAAAGGGAAAAATCCTACTGGTAAGAAGAGCAAGAAAACTGCTGTAGAGAAAGGAAAATGTTTCCACTGCAACGAGCTGGGGCACTGGAAGAAAAATTGCCCTAAATATCTTGCAGAGAAGAGAGCAGAGAAAGGCAAATAGGCTACTTAGATCCCGGAGACCGTTTTCTCAGCTCCAGTAGAAGAAGTTGCTGATGAAGATGTAAATTACCTGTTTTTTTTTTAAATCTTGTAATGAACCTTTTGTACATATTTTTTGTTATGAATGAATTTTTTTTCAAGAAATATGTTTGTTTTATCTCATAGCAACTTCTATTAAGAATCAAATTATTAATAGCCATCAGCAAATATTCAAATATTTAAATGACTAATATCGAAGTATAATGAATTTAAGATTTCTAGCTCTGACTGTTAACAAGAGTTGTTAAGGCAGGTCAGATCATCTTAATCAAAGAGTTGAGAGTACCTCAATGTAGTGGGAGAAAAATGTGTTTCCTAGCCATTATTGAGAAATAGATGAATTCCTCATAAGAAACCTATTTGTATACTAATATGTTTACAATAATTCTCTCGGCTAAAGTGTTTAAGAATCATCTAGTAAGACTAGAAATAACAGAGGTTAATAACCTAGGGCAAGTGGGAGAAATATTAGGTATGAGATACCAAATGGTAAAACCATGGGTATGGGATGCCCTAGTTTATTGTATTTCTCTATAAAACTCGGAAACTCAGTCTTATATATCGGATATATAAGTTACCATTGGAGTTTTAGTCCAAGTGGGAGTTTATTGGATTTTATGTCCTAAAACTCGTGGTTTGTAAACATTAGAACTTATTCTGAGAATTCGATAAAGTTGTTGTTGAATATATTGTTTTTTAGAAATTCAATAAACCTAAGTTCCTTGACTATTATATGAGTACTTGAACTTTATGTAGAGACATACAAGTGGATTAGGTTCGAGTAAATAGTCAAAATGATCTATAGTATATGAATAAGGTTGGGTACCTTATTCTGGTAACACTATTGGATGCGGCCTACTCTGTAGTTGTTACAAAGAGTTGTAAAGTGTTACATACGAAGTGATCCTAATTCGTGCATGTTGAGACATGAGGAGTGGGGGGTCTGTCTCTTATACACATCTAGATGTGTATAAGAGACAGGGCCTAC
The DNA here is from genome assembly GCF_009727055.1 of Benincasa hispida. NCBI lineage: Eukaryota > Viridiplantae > Streptophyta > Magnoliopsida > Cucurbitales > Cucurbitaceae > Benincasa > Benincasa hispida. Next base: position 37,632,152 of record NC_052355.1, on the reverse strand, counting down.
TCTGTAGTTGTTACAAAGAGTTGTAAAGTGCTACATACGAAGTGATCCTAATTCGTGCATGTTGAGACATGAGGAGTGGGGGTGTCCTGTGTAAATGAGTTTTGTGCAAGATCGGACCACGAAACTTGTCACTCTTACTTTATAATGTTGTTTACTATTTAAGGCTGACTATTTCAAAGCGATGACCTAGGTAACTTAACCTTAATCCTGAGCTAATTATGAACTCCTGTTTGTTCGAGATTATCCTTTGATCTGCAAACGGTGAGATTAAACCAATTGCCTCTGTTCAATAAGCGTACCATTTTGGGGATAAGACCAAATGAATAGCTGGGAACATAGGGTGCAAGAGAGAATTCACTCCTACCCGATTAGGGTTAGTAGAGAGGTTGTTCCCTTCAAGTGCTGATTCTGGGTCTTGAACAAGAGGCCTCCTTTCATTGGCCTGATAGGGATTTTATTTTTTGATTGGATCACAAATCAATTGTTCATTAAGGGATCAGTGGAACTTAAGAAACAAGAGGTAATTTCGAGGGCAAACAGAGATTCGACCCAACCGTTATTACGAGCAACCTATGAAGGGTTAACTTACTATGACCTAATGACTTTTTTGATTGAAGGTTTCAACAGGGTGTACTTTGACTGTTTATTCTTTGTCATTATGTTGTCTTGTGTATGGGTGCTTAGGTGCTCTTGATGGAACACATATCAAGATCCACATTCCATAAAGTGAGAAACCAAATTACAGAATTTGTAAGAATAAGGTTGCCACAAATGTGTTGGAAGTTTGTTCACTGAACATGCATTTCATATGTCCTACCTGGTTGGGAAGGTTCCAACTATGATGATCTCGTGTTAAGAGATGCCATAAGTAAGAGGAATAGTTTAAGACTCTCTAAGGTATAATTCTTACTTCAAATAAACACATTCATCCCTTTTTGGCAATTATTATTGAAATAATCGAATTCTGCAGTGGAAGCGATTGATTGCCTTTGCATTGATTTTGGTTCGAATTAAAGTATAAAAAAGGAAACATTAAAATTACAAAAATATCAAACATGTTGAGGTACATTAATGGTTAAGCATGATTTTAGAGGAAAAGAAAAAAAAACCTTTGTAGTATTAATTAATGCACAACAAATTCTCAAACATCTCTTCTTGAAAGAAGCCTCCAAGTGGTCTTTCCTGCTATATCTCTGGCAAAGACCCACTTGTGGGAGTGGTATTTGGAAAAGCGAAGGGATTTGGGAGGAGGAATAAAAAATACAGAGAACCGTTCTCTTTTGTATGATTGAGTAGAACTTCAGTATGCGTAAAAAATACAGAACTATCTTTATTAATGAGTTGCACTCTCCCCATTCCCTTGCAATGCATGGGAGTTATTTTATTAAATTAAATAAAATTAATAATTGATTTTAATTTAATTAAATAACAATGAATTAACTAACTAAATATCTCATGTTTAATTAAATATATACAATATTACAAAAACTATATTACTTGACATTTGCAAAAATTCTTGACGTTTTTATGAAAAAAAACGTCAAGTAATAGGCGATTTTCAAGAAAAACGTCAAGAATTATTTTAAAAAATGCAGAGGTTGTGCAATTTTCTAGATTGTTTACAAGCCGACTCAATAATACGTTTTCTTGGAAGACGAGAATGAGTGACTTCCATCTTGTATTATTACTTTCCCAGCTCTCCACTCGGTCTTGTCACCAAAATGGTGGGCTTATTGAGTCGGCGAACTGATGCGTTGTAAATGTGATGTGATTATTGTATGAGTTGCGGTGATGTGTTATGCGTTGCACATGCAAGTTTTCTTAGTAAAACCCAAGTATAAGCTTTACTAGGTTTCCTGGTAAGTCCAGGGTTGAACACAGGGACTATGAGTTAATATGCGACAGTAAATTTGATTCCTTTGCGGTGCTGAAAACAAATAAGTTGGATGGTGTTTTGATTAAGTATATTTCCTATGCGACGGAGTTCAAATAAAGAGTTGATGAAATCGAGAATACAATGAGTATGCGAGAACGGGTTAAGAAGGGGTTTAGCTAACACTTCCTAAGATTGCATTCAAATTATGCGATCATGCTACACACAAACAACAACATGCCATCTCTCAATGCAAATACCATAATTCCTATTTCTAAGATGCATGCGATGTATACGATAATATCGATAGGACTTATGTCTAAGCCTCTATTCTTTTCTATGCGATGATGAATGATGCACACATACACAAGATGACCGCATACTATCATATCCTATTTCTAGGGTGCATGCGATGCGTAATAGCAAATAAAACTTATGTCTAAGTTTCTATCTCTTGCTTAGGCGGTTCTAATCTGACTCATTCAAGTCTAGATTCTAATCTGACTCTCTCAAGTCTAGATTATTTCTTTAGACTACTCTCTCAAGTATCTCTAAAGGGTGAATGACGCATACATAAGACAAGATGATCGCATAAAGTGCAAATCTTAGGTCATGCTAGCTAAGTACTTCTCAACCCATTCAAAAATTTAGCTACTCATGTGAAGTATGGAGAGATTGAACATAAGTCGAAATGAGATTTCCATTGTCATATAAATTAAATGCAGAATATAGAATAACAATAGAATGTAGAGATAAGAAGCCTGGTAGTAATGTCTTGCTTCTTGTGGCCTTTTACATTGTCTTTTCACTCCAATTCGGTTTGGATGAATGTCCTTGCTTTCACAAGTGTTGGCCCTCTCTCCTTTTGTAGTGCTTCCCGATAGTCTCTCAATCTACTTGGGAATGATCTCTCGGCTACTTTGGCTCTTATTTCATCTCTGTCTTCTAAGTATGTATGAACAGACTAACGACTATCTATCTTCTATATGATCTAACTTGTTAACCTTTTTACAATGGTGGCCTCCGGTATTTATAGAGCTCAAGGTGAAGCAGCTTTTCTCTCCAATGATTGCAATGATGGGCGATCATTAAATCTCCTTATCTGATGCGCCGATTAAAGGTCACCAAAAGTTGAGTGTACTTCCTAAAGTGTGGCGTTAACAGCTTGTCAATTAAATTCAGATTCGACCGTCATCAGCTTTCTGTCCCATCATGATTTATTATGTTGGTCACTTGATGTAGCAGTCTCTATGCGGCCACCTTTTGAGCACTTCTCCAGAATGCATACGATCGCATACTTTCCAACGATCGCAATTTTTCAGTGGTGCGAAATGCAGAATTAATTGGAATTCGCAATTTTACTTGATTAACGCATTTTTCCTGCACAAATAAGTAATTGTGCTTATTTTGTGGGATGCCGTGCTCGCAATTTCTCAGATTTAATTTTGGACCTGGCTTTGTTTTACTTTACGTCGCATATTCCTCATTGTTTACTTATTTGTTTGTAATACATGATTTTACCCAGTTTACACCCTAAAATTTAAAACAATGCTTGTCCTCAAGCATAAACTAAAGATTTTCTTTAGAGAGCTAACCACCTTTTCCCTACCTAGATTTCTCGAGGTTTCTTACTCAATTTTATGAACCAAAATATTCTTAATTTCTATCCTGGTCTATTCCTAAAATATTTCTAATACTTAGGGACCGCAAGTTTAACCTTCAAAAAGACTTTACTTGTTTCTAGGACATCGCATGATTTATTTCAAAACTTTTTCCAACTGGGGTGTTTCCAAATGATTTTTATCCTTACGCAGTTTAGATATTCTTTTTATGACCTTACGTTGATCCAAGTTCTAGCCTTCGTTTTGGCTTGCCCCCATGGGTGTCATGTGAGCATCCAACTACGAGCAAGGCACTCTTTCTCAGTCTAAACTCATGCCCATTTTATTTGGCAGTGGAGTTGTGATCACTTGATTTATGCATTGATCATGATTCCCACCTTCGTTTTGGCTTGCCCCCACGGGTGTCATGCGGACATCCAACTACGAGTAGGATCTGATCTCAACGTTATGATTTTTTTTAAGTTTCTAAAAGTAGCAATGTTGAAACTAAATGTTGGCACCCTCAAATTTATTCACAGCAATGTCCTCATTACCGATAGATTGAAATAACTCATGCGATACTCTTAGGAAATTTCATAAAAATCGTTTTGAAAGAAAGCTGGTGGACCGCTAACTTTTAGAAATGTTTCATGAATTGACCGTCCAGAATTATGTTGACTTTAGTACATGCGGTCAGAAATAAAGGCATGAGTTTCATCATTGAAATCATAATTGGTACGGGGAAGAATGCGGTGACTAAATAAAGTAATCAAAATTTAATGATTGCTCCAAACTAAAGAGGATGCGATGATAAAATTAGCAATATTAAAATGAGATGCGAGAGTGCAAAATTTGGAATAAAAGAGTCAAAGAAAGATACAACCCCCAAATTTGCTCTGTTGCCTGCATCATCTGTGATCGAATCCTTCTTTACGGTGGGTTGATTTCTCAATTGCGATGGTCTGATTGAACTGGTCGCGTGTTTGATGTTATCACGTAGCTCCACTGCAATCGTTCACTACGATCGTTGCTAAAAATTAAGAGGGTAAAAAGTATGAAAGACAGAGTTGGAAATTCCAAAGAATAGTGTTTGTACAAAAAGGTAAAGTAAGTTCATGAAAGAAAGATATAAAAAGGATACCCAAAAAATGCGTCCCTATTGAGTTTATGTTGCCTATCAACGCAGGGACTGCTTGTTTCTTCTTCAATCTGGATTTTTCAAGTCCACGGAGGTTTTCTCTCCTTTTCTTGATCCTCTGGGATCTTTATCGCCTCAATCCGTAGCTTCTTCCCATTAATGCTCATCATGATCTCTCCCTTATGCACATCAATTCGAGCATGACTAGTCGATAGAAATGGTAGTCCCAATATGATGGGCGCATCTTCGTCCGTTTCATGATCCAGAATGATGAAGTCTGCCAGTAGAATGAATTTATCAATTGATATCAAGACATCCTTCAACTCTCCCTTAGGGTGTACTCGAGACCTGTCCGCAAGTTGGAGAGTCTCTGTTGTGGGCATCAGTTTTCCCACATTCAATTGTTTGAAAATTGAAAGTGGCATTAAATTTATACTCGCCCCAAGATCGCATAGTGCTTGACCGATGTAGACCCCTCCAATTGAGTAGGGTATCGTGAAGCTTCCTGGGTCGCACATCTTCGGTAGGATTATAGTGTTTGATCTTTGCGTTACTACCACCATAGTGATCTTTCCTTCATCATTCTGTTTCTTTTTCAATCTTTGTGGGAATGGTGGTAGCTGTACTTCTTTTTTTTTCGTGTTCTAGAGGCTTTGAGGTGGACGCAACTTCCAGTTTCATCGTCTCGGGCTCTTCTGCTTCTTGTGTCAACAGGTTCATGGATTCCATCGCATTCATGTTGGTCCTGATGGGCTCTTTCCCTTCTTCTGCTGTCATCTTTTAACTTAGCAGGGAGACTGCTAGGCATTATTCCTTTCCTGTATTCCCCGGGTTGCGAGGGAGCTCAGTTGAGCTTGGTAGTGTCCCTTGCGGTCTGTTTTTCAGTTCTCCCGCAATCTGTCCTAACTGGATTTTGAGATTGCAGATAGAATCGCCTGATTCTAGAGTACCGTCTTGTTCTTTTCAATATACTGCTTTAATAGGCTCTCTAGAGAGGAAGATGGCGGTGCTTGTGAGCTGTTGGCTTGATGTTGCAGTTGACCGTTCATTCAATGGAAAAATCCTGACGGCCCTTCTCTTGGTGCCATAGGTTGATAACTTTGTTGTTGATTACTTTTCCAAGCGAAGTTGGGTTGGTTTCTCCCCTCGAGGTTGTATGTGTTAGAGAAAGGATTGTTCTTTACGAAGTATATTGACTGCGGGTTCCTCGGACATTCTTCCATCAGATGTGATTCTCCACAAATAGCACAACTCCTGCTCGTCTAATCAATTGCGTTGACCTGACCTCTTTGCGTTCCAGGGCTATTAATTGCGATGCCCTGTAATAGATTAATCATCACATTCATTTGATTCTGTAAAGATGCGATGGCCCCTGTGTTACCTTCTCGATTTTTTAGTCATTGATCGCTTTTGCGCCAATCTTCATGATTGTTTGATTTGCGATCCAGGATATTCTTTGCCTCCATAAGTTTTGTCAAGTAGACCACTAGCTGCTGCCACATTGACAGCTATCTGCTATGCAGGGTTCAAACCGTGATAGAATATCTCCATCTGAAGATAGTCTGGTAAGCCGTTGTGCGGACAACCTCGCACCAATCTCTTAAACCTTGCCCAGGCATCACTGAGCGATCATCAATTTCCTGGTCAAAATTTGAAATCAGCTTCTTCATTCTTCTACTCTCTGTAGGAGGGAAGTATTTCTTCATGAATTCTCTACAACTTGTTCCCACGACGTTATCTCCCCTGGTTCGAGAGAATAAGCCCATTTCCTTGCTTGGTCGCATAACGAAAATGGGAACAACGTTAGTCGAATTTCTTCAGCTGAGATGTTTGGGAATACAAAAGTATTACAAATTTCAATGAAACTCTAGAGATGGGTGTGTGGATCCTTACCACGCCTTCCACCAAACTATCAGGCTATCTGAATCATCTGCAACATAATCATCTTTATCTTAAACCTCGATCCGTCCAGAGCTGGCCTCATGACCCCTGGGGAGAAATCATAGAGGTTAGGTGATGCATAGTCCCGGATGGGTCTATTGCGGTTGTTCACTAGGAGAATGGAGTTTTCCATGATGTTGTTTGCATTCGCGGCTCTTTCTTCTGGTTGTTTTGCCATTCTGGGATTTCTCTCTTGTTGTTGTTGGCGGTTATCTCTCTGTCTTCTTCGGAACGTTCTTTCAATCTCTGGATCGTAGTTGAGCTTAGGAGCGTGTCCTTCACTCATGCGACACCTGCTTCTTCCTTTACCAAAGGAATGGTAGTACACAGAGGTTGAAAGCTGCAAAGAAAATAAAAAAGTTACTGTTAGCACAATATGTACTGCCGTAGTTCCCTAGCAACGGCGTAAAAAACTTGATGCATTGTAAATGTGATGTGACTATGGTATGAGTTGTGGTGATGTGTTATGCATTGCACATGCAAGTTTTCCTAGTAAAACCCAAGTATAAGCTTTACTAGGTTTCCTGGGAAGTTCAGGGTTGAACACAGGGACTACTGAGTTAATATGCGATGGTAAATTTGATTCCTTTGTGATGGTGAAAACAAATAAGTTGGATGGTGTTTTGATTAACTATATTTCCTATGCGACGAAGTTCGAATAAAGAGTTGATGAAATCGAGAATACAATGAGTATGCGATGAATGGGTTAAGAAGGGGTTTAGCTAACACTTCCTAAGATTGCGTTCGAGTTATGCGATCATGCTACACACAAACAACAGCATGCCATCTCTCAATGCAAATACCATAATTCCTATTTCTAGGACGCATGTGATGTATACGATAATGTCAATAGGACTTATGTCTAAGCCTCTATTCTTGTCTATGCGATAATGAATGATGCACTTATACACAAGGTGACCGCATACTATCATATCCTATTTCTAGAGTGCATGCGATGCGTAATAGCAAACAAAACTTATGTCTAAGTTTCTATCTCTTGCTTATGTGGTTCTAATCTGACTCTCTCAAGTATCTCCAAAGGGTGAATGATGCATACATAAGACAAGATGATCGCATAAAGTGTAAATCATAGGTCATGTTAGCTAAGTACTTCTCAACCCATTCGAAAATTTAGCTACTCATGCGAAGTATGGAGATATTGAACATAAGTTGAAATGTGATTTCCATTGTCTTATAAATTAAATGCAGAATACAAAATAAAAACAGAATGTAGAGATAAGAAGCCGAGTAGCAATGTCTTGCTTCCTGGGGCCTTTTACATTGTCTTTTCACTCCAACTCGGCCCGGATGAATGTCCTTGCTTTCGCAAGTGTTGGCCCTCTCTTCTTTTGTAGCGCTTCCTAACAGTCTCTCGATCTACCTGGAAATGATCTCTCAGCTTCTTTGGCTCTTATTTCGTCTTCGTCTTCTAAGTATGTATGAACAGACTAACGACTATCTATCTTCTATATGATCTAACTTGTTAACCCTTTTACAATGGTGGCCTCCGGTATTTATAGAGCTCAAGGTGAAGCAACCTTTCTCTCCAATGATTGCAATGATGGGCGGTCATTAAATCTCCTTATCTGATGCACCGATTAAAGGTCACCGAAAGTTGAGGTACTTGCTACAGTGTGGCGTTAACGGCTTGTCAACTAAATTCGGATTCAACCGTCACCAGCTTTCCATCCCATCATGATTTGTTATGTTGTCACCTTGATGCGCAGTCTCTATGCGGCCACCTTCTTGAGCAACTTCTCATGACCGCATACGATTGCATGACTTTGCGATCGCAATCTTCTCAGTGCGCGCGGATGCCAAATTCCTTGGATCACAATTTTACTTGCGCCAATGCATTTTTCCTGCACAGGATAAGTAAATTAGCTGCTTTTATTCGATGGGTGCATGCGATCGCAATTTTTTCAGTTTAACACTTTTGGACATGACTTTGTTTATTTTTACCATCGCATTCCCTCATTGTTTTACTTATTTGTGCTGTAATAACGTGCATTTCTACCCGTTATTACGAACTGGCCACCCTCACCCATACAAATCATAGGATAATCCCTCGCGAACAAGAGTTTATAATATACTCAGGATTAAGACTAAGTTACCTAGGTCATCTTAGTGAAATAGAAACCGAACTATCAACGGCGTTACAACTAGTGGTTACTATTTCACAGTCCGATCTTATATAAACTCATTGCATAGGATACTTCCACTCACATGTCACCTGCACAAACCTATTAGATCATTGCGTTTGTTTCAAATACAAAGTAGGCCGTATCCATGGTTTTACCAGGATAAGGTACTTATAATGGGTAGAAATGCACGTTATTATAGTGCTAAGTTATTAAACAATGAAGGTTTGCGTTGATAAAATATGTTAGATTGCGTCCAAAAAGCATTAAGTTCATAATATTGCGATCGCCTGCGTTCATTGCATAGAAACAACTAACTTTTGTATTTTTATGCAGAATATGTGTTGATGCAAGGCGGATAGTGCAATCACAAGAAATCAATGGATGAGCGCAGCATTACCGCAAAGCTTTGTGGTGATTTGTGCTCGCAAACATCTGCTCAAGAAGGATTGCTGCATAGAGCCGGCGCAACTTGGTGGGCGCATCTGGGTGAAAGGCATAATTAATCATGATGGGACAGAAAGCTGATGACGGTCGAATCCGAATTAAGTTGACAAGCTGCTAACAATAAAAAGTACACTCAGCTTTTCGGTGACAAATATTTGGCGCATCAGTTAGAGAATTAAAGCCATTCCATTTGTGCAATCATAAGAGAGAAGCCGCATTTCACCCCAAAGCTTTATAAATACCGAAGGCATCCTTTAGAAAAGGGGTTCAGTTCGGTTAGTTCGGTTCTTTTTGTTCATAGTTTAGCCTTGTCCATAGTTTTTTTTTTATTTTTAAGAAGGCGGAGTGAGAGAAGAGAAGAGATGTTGGAAGATCACTCAGGGTAACTTGAGAGAGAACCCGGAGGCGTAGGAAGCAGAGAGCGGGCCGACTCTCACGAGAGTGAGACTATCTTTTGAACAAGAGTAGAAAAGACAGTGTAAAAGCCTGGGAAGCAAGAGATTGTTACCAGACTCTTTATTCTCTTCTTGCATTGTTATTTTGTATTTCTACTTTATATTTATACAATGGAAGTTCTTATTCTACATCTGTTCACTCTCTTAGCACGCATGAGTAGCTAAACTTATCGAATGGGTTGAGAAGAACTAAGCTAACATGACTTAGGATCTTCATCGCATGCGATTATCTTGTTTTATGTTGTGCCCATCACCCCTTTAGAGTTACTCGAGAGAGAGTCTAAAGAAAGAACCTAAAGACTCGAGAGAGCCAGGTTAGAATCTAGACTCAAGAGTGCAAGATTAGTTCTGCATAAACAAGAGATAGGGACTTAGAGATAAGCTCTGTTTGCCAACCTGCATCGCATGCACCCTAGAGATAGATTATGATATTATGTGGTCGCTTTATTTGTGTGTGTGTCATTTTGTCACCGCATGGATAAGAATAGAGGCTTATGTGTAGGTTCTATAGACTTATTTCATATATTGCATGCGTTTTAGCACTAGAAGCCATAGCATTCGCATCGAGAGATGGTTTGCTATTGTATGTGTGTTGCATGATCGCATAGCATGAACGCATCCTAGGAAGTGTTAGCTGAATCCCTTCCCAACCCGTTCACCGCATACTCATTGCACCTTCTGTTTTATCACTCTTTTTGAAACTCCACCGCATTTGTTTATTTTTTTTACCGCAAACAACAATCCAAATAACTATTTGAGTTACCGGATACCGTAAAGTCTTCGTGAAAATTACCATTGCATACCGTTTTTTCAAGTCCCTGAGTTCGACCCTGGACTTACCAGGAAACTCGGTGGGTTTATACTTGGATTCCAATGAGAAAACTTGTTGCTCAACGCAATTCCATCACCGCATTTCATTCCATATTTTCACCACATAAAATAACGCATCAGGTACCCAACCTTATCCCTATACTATAGACCCTTTAGGTTGTATCTTGAACAATGATCCCTGTATGTCTCCACATACAGTTTAAGACTCACTCGGCAGTCTTGGATGTTAGTTTATTGGATTTAAGATTATTAAGACAAAATATAAAACAACACAATAACATTTATTGATTTTTTTAGTAACTTATAGGACACCAAATCCTCTCATCCATTTACCTTTAAAGGTCCGGATTGGAAGATGCCGAGTTCACAAGATTCCTCATCTCTTGAAGCTTTGTTCAATGAGAGAGAGATCAGAGAAGCAGTTTTAGACTTGGGGAATCTCAAGTCTCCTGATCTATATGGCATGACTAAAGATTTCTATAAAAATCCTAGAACATCTTGAAGGTTGATATTATTGGGGTGTTATAGGAGTTTTTTAAAAACAAAATAATTAACAAGAGGTTCAACGAGACGTATGTTTATCTTGTCCTTAAGAAGAAGAAGGCCTCTAAGGTCAGCGATTCTAGACAAATAAATTTAGTTCTCGTTACAAGATTATTTCTAAATTGCTAATAGATTAAAAAAAGTTCTCCCCTCCATTGTGCTTATGTCCCAAGCTGTCTTTATGGAGAGACATCAAATCCTAAATGCTATTTTCACTGCTTCGAAAGCCCTTTAAGAATGGTAGGTGAGTGGGAAGAAAGGTGCCCTTCTAAAACTTGTTTTAGAAAAGGCGTATGACAAAGTTGATTGAAGGTTCTTAGACATGGCCCTAAAGTTTAAAGGGTTTGACAGGCGATGGAGAAAATGGTTTTGGGGGTGCCTTTCCTCAACCAATCATTGTAAATGGAGGACCTAGGAGTAAGATTTTTGCAAAAAGGGGGCTCTGCCAAGGTGATCCACTTGCCTCTTTCCTCTTTGCCCTAGTTGAAGATGCCTTGAGTAGACTCATTCACTTCTGCAATGAAAGATGGTTTATTATAGGCTTTTCTTTTAGTGATATGTCTTCTGATTTTACCCACCTTCAATACGCTGATGACACTCCCCTTTTTTGTTCTTGACAAAGTTAGTGCCAAATCGTGTTAGGCCCACCCCAAGGATATGCCCGACAATAGATCATTGCTATCCTATCCCCAAGTGGGCCCCAGGTTATGAGAAAACCTAGAATAGTATCTGACCAGACCTATTAAAGTCTAGCTAGCTTCCTAGTATCCTTTCCCGCCCTGAGGGTGAAGTTATGGTTACTTCACCCATCATTTCCCCAGATGGGTTGTTTCTTTTCGAATGAAATTTCCATGTAGCTTGCTATTTTATCAATGCTCCTCGTGTAGCTTCCTTTTATTCCTTATTTCTCCAGGCTCTCATCTACTCCATCTACTCTGGTTGGCCTTGGAACCAAGCTAACTATGACTCGACTGTCTCCCACGCTTACTTTGCATGCTTAGAAAGAATCCCTTCTTCTCGTCTTCCCATGCCATGTGGAGGAATCCCTCAATCTTTGCATGGTGTTTTCATACTATGCTTTTGAAGAGAATATCATAATATTCCTTGTCTTTTTCTTGTTTTAATCATCAACCACTTCAAGCTTTACTCTATATCACCCCTTGCATACTTCAAAAGCACGCCCGACCAAGTGCCTCGACTTCGGTTTGTTCATTTGACTCTCCTTCATGGATCCATCTTTTCATGCCATGTGAGGGAATCTATCTACTTTTGCACACATGGAATTGTCACATCATTCTTTGAGGAGAATCTCATAACTTCTTTCTTTTTTTTCTTTTTCTTTTTTCTTCCTCTTCTTTCTCTTACCAACATAAGCTTTACAAGAAGATAATTTTCAGCACAAGAAACCATTAGGGTGTCGTTATTAAGGGAGCTGAGAAGCTCTAATGCTGTTTTAACAGTCGAAAGCTAAAGAGGTCTACTTACTCATTTTCAGTTGAGGCCTACTCTAGTGGATGATATTATTAAAGGAAAACTAGGAGATCCAGTTCTCAAGAAGCTAGCAAAAGTAGTGAGCTTGAACCAGAGAGTGGATTATATGTTGAGGCAAGATGGAGCTCTGATGAGAGAAAACGGGTTGTGTGTTCCTAATAACTTGACTCAGAAGAATGCAATCCTGGAGGAAACTTATAGCTCAACTTATGCTATGCATATAGGAAGCATAGAGATGTATAGGATTTTGAAATACGAGATAGCAGAATATGTGGATAGATGTTTGATTTTCCAACAGGTTAAGCCTAAATGTCAGAGATCGGCATGACTTCTGAACCCACTCCTTGTTCTTGAATGGAAGTGGGAGCATGTGACGATGGATTTCTTATTGGGTTTGTCCTGAACTCCAAGTGGATTTGAAGGTATATGGGTGATTGTTGACAGGCTCACTAAGAAAACCCGGTTCTTGCCAGTTAAGGTAACATTTACTCTTTACAAGTTGGCCAAACTTTATGTGGATACAATTGTAAGTCAGTATAGAGTGCTAAAATGTCAGACAGGGATTTGAGGTTTACTTTGAAGTATTGGCCTAGTTTGCAAGAATCCTTTAGAACTAAGCTACATTTCAACACAGTTTTGATCCTTAGACGGATGGTCAATCAGAAAGGACTATACAAACATTGGAAGACATGTTATGAGCACGTGTAGTTTAAAGGAAGTTGGGATGCAGACTTGCCTTTGATGAAGTTTGCCTACAACAATAGTTCTCATTCCAATATTGGGATGACACCCTATGAGGCATTATATGGGAGACTGTATAGAACTCCTATGTGCTAGAATGAAGTGGGAGAAAGGAAGTTAATAGGACCAACGTTGGTCTAAGTGACTTCAGAGAATGTTAAATTAATCACGAAAAAGCTAAAGAAAACTCGAGACCGACAAAAAAGTTATGCGGACAAGTGACAAGAGAATTGGAGTTTGAATTGGAGACCAAGTCTTTCTTAAGCTATCCTCGTTGGAAGGTGTGTTACATTTCGGTAGAAAAGGAAAGCTAAGTCCGAGATACATTAGACCTTATGAGATTATTGAACGAATCAGACTTCCAACTTACAGGTTTGGCTTTACCAATGGAGTTGGCCAGAATACATGATGTATTCCATGTATCAATGCTAAGGAAATATGTTCCAAGTCCATCTCATGTTCTTGAGGCACAACCAATTCAGCTAAAAGAGAATGTGTCGTATGAGGAAGAACTAGTACAGATCTTGGATAGGAGAGAACAGATGTGGAACAAGATTATTCCATTAATGAAGGTATTGTGAAAGAACTATGGAGTGGAGGAGGCCACTTGGGAGATAGAGAACCAGATGGGAAGCAAATACCAATGTCTTTTCTCCTGAGGATGTTCGACTAAATTTTGGGGATGAAATTCTTTTAAGGGGGAGGTAAATTATAAACCCTAAAACTCAAGTTCCAAAGTATCTCTAAATTGAAGTTAACTTTGATTTTTTTATGTCTTAAGATACTTAGTGAATTTAACATTTGTTGATTAGGCATAATATTTATTGAGGTAAGGATTAGAAGAAGAATCTATCTAAGTGTTAAGCCTAGAGAAGGCTAAACTAGGCATTGGAAGAAGGTTACACATAAAGGGAATTAGCATGAAGATTTTTAGCTAATTGTTATAAGGAATGCAACTTGTGCGTTGATGCATAGGAGGAGCCATGCTTTGGTAGGCATGGGCAAGGCTTGGCATGGAGGTGTTGGCCAAGTCAATCATTGGAAAAGGTGGAGCCAAGCATTGAGGACAGGTCATGCATTGGAAGGGAGGAAGTTTGAAGCATGCGTTGGTTGTTTAGGTTGAGGTGACTGAGAGGAAGGTTGGCTAAGTGTTAAATTAGATAAGTATTAAGTAAATTAATTAAATTAAATTTTAATTAGTGGATTATGTGGCTGAATATTATGCTTAAGAAAAAACTTAGTAGGGTGAGCTGTCCTAATTAGGTGCAAAGAGGACATGCAATCGGTAGTATAAATAGAAGGGCAGAGGAAAGAGATCAATTTGCCCAATTTACTAGTGCAAAAAAGGAAATTCTTCAGCCAAATTTAAGCTTCATCAATGTAGAAAAAGATCAAGGATTGCCATGGTGAAATTTTGCCAAAAAAGCTGCTCAAATTTGAAGGAAACTCGAGCTTGGTCTGGGTTTTGGGAAAATCCGAGCAAGAAGGGAATTTTGATGACTTTTGAGCTTTGGAGGAGGAATTAAAAGCCTCAATTTGGAGGTAAGTAAGTTTAGAGAATATTTAAGAACTTTATGGAAGGCTACATTTTATTTGGCTAAAAATGATGAATTGAGTACTAAAAAGAAAATCTAGAAATTAGGTGTTCAAGATAGGGTTGTCAGCTAAAGGTTGAAGAAATAAGAGGCATAGAGGTGAGGCTGTCAAATGGGGGCAACCAGCATAGTGAACGCGCACGCCTTGCTTGCTTGCACACCAATCACGCACACTATGTGCATAATAATGACCGTTCGTATGCCTGTCCCAGCATATCGAATGTAAGCGCTTGACACGTAAACGCACAATGCTTAATGTACGCCCACAGTATCCAACACTTGGTCTCGCAAGTGCTCCATGCATTGCTCACGCCCACATGTTATTTGTCATTATACCCATTCGGAGGCCCATGTACGTGTATAGCCACTCAAGCAAGTTGTCTGCAGGCCCTGTGTGCACGCCTAAGCTTCCGGTGTGTGTCTTAGTAGCCATACCTATGTTGGTTGTGTGTTCAGCTGCCGAATGCTTGCTTTTGGCCTTAATTGGAAAGCTTGGTATTGGTAAGCTATTTTTGAGTCCAAATAAGAGTGAAAAGGATTTTAAAGCTATTAAATTATTAAGTAACGACTCTAAGCAATTTGAGGATTGATTAGAAGTTAAGAGAAAGGGGCTTAAGTATTAAGTATACTTGAAAGCTACTTAGTTCAAGGGTTAGCTAGAAAATTAACGAAGGGGTACTGATCTATTTTATAGGCCAATGGAGATTGGAAAAGTCTACAAACCCTGGGAGCTAATTTAGTATCTGTGAGTGACAAATGATTTAAAAATGATTTCTTTTGATGTTTTCAAAGCATGATTCTACGTGAAATGAATTGGTTCTTTTAATAAAGTATGGATTATGAGCTACATGTCTAAAGCTTCAATATTTATGGAGTTATGTTTTATGCAAGATATGATGGAGTCTATTAGCATGATTCATTACTCTATTATTTTAAGGAAAAGTTATGAGTCATTATGCTTTGCTAGTTATGTTTTAAATGCAAACCCTGATGTTTTTTTAAGTATTGCCTGTTGCTCTTGAACTAAGTATCCTAGTCTAGAGGCTTCCGATACTCAAGGAGATGAAGGTATTCGGGAAGTCATGAGGAAAGTATGATATAGGTCTTTGGGACCCACCTTCGCACACATATAGGTTTGGACCATGTGCATGGGTGCTTAGCCTTTTGGGGGCATTTCTACATGCACTGTGAGAGTTATCGATGCTGATTGTATTGAGATTGCTCTACATCAGTTAAGGTTAACGACATTAAGAGTATTGAGCTTGCTTTATCCGAACCAAAGTTTTGGGTACAAATTTATAAACTATTTCTGAGAATCCAAACATGTTTTCAAATTTCAATCTTTCTTAATATCTATGACTTATAACCATGGAAATGTTCTTTTGAATGTCTTATACACTTGAGGTTTAAGCATATTTTGACTCTAGTTTTAATTATTTCCTCCAAAGCATGTTTATATTTAATTACTCATTCACGAGGCTTCCTAGCTCAAGTTTTCAAATGTTTTCTTTCCCCAGGTAGCGATCAAGTTCTTGGCGCCTAGCTTACTACAGCCAGTTTGCAACTACCCCAGATTGTAAATAGATAAGAGTTTCTCCTAAGTCCTGAGTTTGGGTTTTGTTTATCCTAATGTTTTGAAAACATACTAGTAAGAGTTAAGGGAGGCTCCTGAGTGTGTACATATTATAAATATTTATGTTTGATAGATTCAAGTATGTGGTGAATAGTATTGTTGTTGCCTTAAAGGCTAATTTATGAAATTATGTATGTGGTATATACTTAATTAATTACCAAGCAAGCAGGTGAACAGGTTGAGCAGGTTATAGATGGAAATTGAATTTCATAAGAGGGTTGACTTTTATTGTCCTCCCGTCCCTTTCCAGATTAAGAGAGTAGCCTGGGAGTGGGTGTGACAGCTCCATGTGATAACAACATTAAATTTGTACAGAAAAGAGAGCTTGCCTACAAACAAAGAAAAATCTAGACACCAATTTTATGTAGGTTACACCCACTCTGATGCTTAAGTCAAAAGGTTAGAAGACACAAAAGTATATTTGATTTTAGATGGAGAACTTACTTGCCTCATGTGCTTCCCTTCCTCCTTATAGCTTTTGGTTGCATCTTGTTTCCTTTTCGAATTCCCTTTTCTTGCTTCCTAGTCTGAGTTGGGTTTTCTGTATGCTGGTTCGGAGTCGGTTTGGTTTGGGCCACAACTGAACGATTCAACTGGCCTCTTGGGCTTGATCTTTATGCCTTTGGGCCTTACTGGACTACATTCAGTAGATTGGGCCATTTGTCATAGGCTCGACCTTGGGTGAGCCGAGGTCGACCAACCCATTTGCTACTCAACCCCTTCTTCTGTCATTTCCTTCTCCTATTTTCCTTGTGCCATTTTTAACCTTGATTCTAGAATCCACCCATAATAGGAGGAGTTGTCGGAGCCCAAAGTTGGTTGCACGAAGGTGGTATTGAAGTTGATGGGGTGGTTGTCGGAGCCTGGTATTAGTCAACAGAGTTGGTCGTTAAAGTTATCATCAAAGGTGATTTTTGCTCGAGTTTTTAGTCAAAGGTAGTTGTCGAAGCCCAGAGTTGGTCACTAGAATTTGTTGTAAGAGGTGGTTGCCAGAACCCAAAATTGGTCGTCGGAATTGGTCAAGGGGAGGTGGTTGTCGGAGCCCGAGTTGGTCATCGAAGTATGCTGTATGAAAATGGACGTCGGAATTGGTTCTCAAAGTGTGGCAACAATTGTCGCCATCATCAATCGATGAATGGAGTCATTAAAAACATTGGGAAAAGGGAGAGTTGTGATGAATTGGGGTGAGTTGGTAATATAGCAACTCAACTCCAACTACATTTAAAATTGATGGGCCAAGTATTGAATTAGTATATTATACCAACACAACTCGACTCATGTTGGTAAGCCAAACACCCCTTGAGAGTTTCCAATGATAATATATTTTTTTTTGGATTTAAACATGTTTGCAAAACCTATTATTTTCTTTAAGAAAAACAATTTTAATAGATTATCGATATTTTCCTTTAAGATTTCTCTTTCGTTTAGACTTTTTTGGTTAGTTTATCTCTTAATTAAAATCTAAACTTTAATTGTTTTAATAGATAAAGTTTTTGCCATCTTTATTTATGATAGATTCTCTTTTTTAGATTTAGCATCCCCTAAAAAAAAGAGAGATTGACAAGCGCATACCCCTCCACTTATCGTATTTTACATTTATTATATAAATTTTAAGTAATGTTTGATAATATATATATATAATGTGGGCACTTGTTGATAGTGTAGGTTATGGTTTCAAATATTTTCAATGTAACTTTTGAAATTTAATTTATTTTAAAATGAAATTTTGGTAGGGCTTTTATCTCTTGCCCAATAATAAGAAAAAAAGACTTCAAATTTTTTTAAAGAAAAACAAGATAATAATAAAAAAAGAATCTAGATTTTCTTAAAAATAACAATCCTTAACTTAAATTTTCTAATTGCCACCTCAACAAAAATTTAAAAGAATGAAAAAAACCATAGTAATTTCTTTTGATTATAGATATTTCTTTTAATCTAAATTTTCACACTTTAGTCTCAACAAAATTCTATTGAACAGGTATAGTTAACTTTTCTTTTACCTAATTTTCAGATTTGCATTACTTAGTATATATTTATTTTAATTAATTTTAGAGTTAAAGTTACAATAATTTTCCATTTCCTCGTTAGGATATACATATCATAACATTTACAAGTAAATTTTAAACTTTTCTTAATCTTTATAGTTTTCATACTTTTAAATTTATGTAATAAATCTTAATACTTTTATTGATAATATTTTTACAGAGTTAACTCTATATAAATATGGATAGATATTTTAAAAGAAACAATAGAGATCATAGAGTTAACGTCTTAAAGAAAACACACCTCTAATTATGATAAATCTTATATAGCAATCAATTTAGGAGAACTAACTATAAATCCTACTCTAAGAACTAAAATTTCTAACAATAATGATAATATTTAAGATCAAGTTTGTAGAGTATACTTACTACAAGGTCTTTATCAGCTTTAGAATCATATTTTTCCATTAAAAAAATTTAGATCGATTTCAAGACACTTGTAGAGGACAATTGTAATATGTACTAAATTAGTAATCTATCGAGTTATGGATATATAATTTTTTTACATTTCTTTACAGATTTTAAATTACATAGTGTTCCTATACAAAATTTCTAGCTCCGTCACTGCCACAGACTATATTAATCTTTTGGTATTTATCCAATTTTTATATATTATATAAAACATTTAAAGTTAAGAGGACTCGAGCCGACCCATATTAAATCTACAACACCCAACGAACCCATGCTCTAAGGGAGTGAGGTAAAAATTGTAAGTGACAGGAAGCGAGAAAAAATTATCTTTTCCAGCTCAAACAAGATAGGTGAAGTTTATTTAAAGTTTATGTTTACATACATTTAACTGATTCACGCCTCATCTTTCCTTTACTACCCCAACTGCAGCAAGAGAAAAAGGGGTTGCAGTACAACACATCAGCAAGCATCATGCTTCAATTTGTAGTGTAATTGTTGAGGACCAATATTCATATAACAGATAAATACAGAAGTAAAACCTCTAAAAAAAATTCACATGAATTTCAATAAGCCTACGAGACACTCGCTACAGCTGAAGAGGATGGCTCTGTCGTTTGGGATTCATCTTGAACATCCGTTACTTCAGGAGCAGCAGTGTCTGATTGAATTTGTATCTCTGTTACTTCAGGAGCAACGCCATTGACTTGAGAGGACGATTCAGGTTCACTTTGTACAGGTGGTTGGACAATTTCTCGTGCATTGAACTTGTTAATATAGTAACTGAGTGAGGGTCCAGTGTACTCAACGGTTTTCACTTCAGGTGGTTTCTTACCAACTTGAAGCAATATAGATGAAGCCGCAGCAACCGCAATTAGTGCAATTCCACCAGCAATTGCCAGTGTGTTCTCAGCTCCTTCAGAAGAAGAACCTGCAGTCCCCGAGCTTATAGCACTTTCTGCTACATAAACTACTGGCTGCAAGTACATACAATTTAAGATGCCAGGGTGATTAAACATCCAAAGTAATAAAGAAAGAAAGAAAAAAGTGTAATTCAATCTTGTGAATATGTAACACCCCACTCCAGTTGATAACCATCTTATTTTTCGTTTTCTATCTTTTGAAAATTATATCTGTTCCCTCGCATTTTGTTTAGCAAGCTTTTTGGTAAGCCAAATTTCTATAACAAAAAAGGAGTTTTTCAAATACTACATGTTTCTCCAAATTTGACTTGATTTTCTAAAACAATTTTAAAAAGTATGTAAACCGACAAGAAAACTATAAGTAGGGGTAGTGCTTAAAAGCATAATTTTAAAATGCAAAAGACCAAAAATAAAATAGCTACAAATCGAGACCTAAGTTGGTGAGATAATAATATATGATATATCTTTCCCAAAAAAAAAAAAAAGTAGATCAGAAACAATCAACAACTGAGGTAGCTCCACACAACAAGAAACCAGCCAGATAAAATGGAAATATCTTGTTATCTCAATTACTCAATGATAAAACAACAACAACAACAACAATAAAATAATAATAATAATAATAATAAAAAATCGCATCCTTGTTGAGAGTGATCGTGAAATGGCATCAATTCATGAAAACAGACATGTACAACACTACTAAAATATGGCTGCTAAAACCTTCAGAAACAGAACAGCTTAACTAGATCAAGTTGAAAGTGATCGTGAAATGGCATCAATTCATGAAAACAGACATGTACAACACAACTACTAAAATTTGGCTACTAAAACCTTCAGAAACAGAATCATACAGCTTAACTAGATCAAATGAACGCCAACCCCGATCCCTGTATTCAAATTTTACTACAGATGAGCATAAGATGTCTGCTTAAGCCTTACAATACAAGTTTCCCTTTTATCCAGACATTCACAAGAGCAGATAATCCAGAAATAGAACTTTGATCCTCAATCATTGGAAAATTCATACTTACTTCGACGGAATATATATTTGTTTGTCCTGCAGTGTCCTTCTCTACATAGCCAGTCCACCCTTTTTTCCTCGGTGGGTATGTCCCAACCACTTTGGTTTTCTCCCCAGCTAGCCATTCCATACTTATTTTACCCACCTGCATTGCAATAGGCATTGAACTGTCAAGGCTTTTTGTACCATTTTCAAATTAGTACAACACAAATATCTTAAAATTTCTTGTGTGCCTATCATGCAATATCTCCATACCCAGTAGTACGCTGTAAAATCAAATATATTTAGTCATGAGCATAAGTTCATTCTTCAAAAGAAGGAAAGTAGTGTATTCAACTCTTGACAACTAGTTCTGGACTTAGAAACTAATTTTACCGAAACACCAAATAAATAGTGGAATCGTAAATCTAGTTTATTCCAATTTGAGTCTCAAAACTATATTTTTCCTTCTAAACAGTCGGATTAAGTGCGATTGAAGTTCAAATTGTAAAAATTCTACAATTCAATCAATCAAATTGATAAACACAAAGCACTCAGTTTAATAGTTTATAAATTTGTCATGATAAACAACAATTTAACAATGAATGTGTTAAAAGTTAATTAGGGTTTACTCCAATTATTATTTTTTTTTACAAGATTAACAAAATTAACGGAATAAAACTACTGGTTACAGCATACAAAGGAAGTGAACAATTAGCTGCCCCTAAAACATTGAATTACATGTTCTAATCAATTATAGCAAGATTAAGACAAAATTCAATCTGTCCGAAGGCATTGCGAATTATTTAACAACAAGAAAATGGACCAACTTCTTTATCTGGAGCACATTCGTCGACATTGCAGTCGGAATCTTCAGATGAAGCTCTGACCGTGAAAACTAGATTGGAAGCACTTTGATTGAAGAGCCTCTGAGACTTTCTAATGGCTTTATGGTTCGGAAACGAGCATGAATTTGCAGCAATCAGCGCCTGGGAAGCACAAGCCATCATTCCTCCAAAGCACGTATCGATTCCTTGGAAAACTCAAACTGCTTTGGACTTCAGAGAAAGGAGCTGAGAGTTCGAGAAGATTCAAACTGGTTGTCCTCAGGGTTTAGGGGATGGACGAGATATTTTTCCGTTGGATGACCGTTTTGTGGCGTGGGAATTGAGTGGGATTTGGAAGGACTACGTGTCCGGCCACTGTTGGTCCGTTTTGAAAATGGATTTTTCTATCCCCAAATACGTGTATAGTAAAACATTCCGATCTTAAGAATTTTCCTTACTTTTATCTTAAGAATTCCGATCTTGGTTCAGTTGGTTTGGTTCACCTACATAGTTGATTTTGATGTTTAATCGGTTCTGTTTGGCTCCATTTCTAAATCACTGTTCGTGGACTTTGTTGTAAACCTTTCTAAGATCTTTGTTTTCAGTTTAGTTGGTAGATTTTGTTATCAACTCTATGAGAATCTTTGTTTCTAATCAAGAAGTTTGTTTCCATTCTTCGTGATTTATGTTTCCAGCCTGCTTCGGATTTTTGTTCTTCATGGGTTCTTGACCAAATCTTTTGATTTGATTTGGAAGTTGCAAACTCAATTTGTTCGTCATTCTACTATCTTGAGTCTGAGGGAGGGTGTTAAAAAGAAATTTTGGTTTATTTCTAATTATTATTTTCCTTTTTTGGTATTTTCCATTTATGTATTTTCCTTTAGTAGTTTATTGATGTCTATTTATTCATATTGTAAAATGTTGATTATGTACACTGATTCTCGATAATATACAAAACTAATAATGTTAGTCTTTCAAAATTGATAGTTATTAGTGATAGATACTAATAGTTTTCCATCAACGGTTTAGCTTAATATTTCAAAGTTGATGGTTTTCTTTCAAAGTTGATAATTACTTATAAAAGTTTGTCATTGATAGCCACTAATGGCCTTAAGTGTTAATATTTCAAGGTTGATTCCAATTGATGAAAGTATATCAATGATAGCCATTGATAACTGATAGCAAATTGAAAGCTAATATTTCAAGTGTTAATATTTTAAGTTGTATTAATATTTCTCAAATGAAAGTTATAACTGATAGCAACTATTAGTGATATCAACTGATAGCACATTTATCAAATTGAAAGTTACCACTGATAGCAACTATCAATGATAGTTCTGATAGCAATTATCAACAGCTATCATTGATAGTTACTATCGATGATAGCTTTCAAATTGAGAAAACCGGGAAGAAGTGTGTGAAATGGTGGGTTGGGCGTGGGTTTTTAATATTTTTTTACCAATTTTTGTGCTATATATGCAATTACTTTATCCTTGTGTTACATATTCTATTATTTTGGACTTGAATGTCATTTATATAATTAGTCCAAAAAATATTATACTTGAATTTTATATTTTGAATTCAATTTTCACGTAGGCAGTTTTAGACATTTTTAAGATCACATCCAAATTATGGAAGTCCAGAAAAAATTATTATTCCAAAAATTAAGTTTGCCTACGATTTGAAAGTCCATGCAATACCACCTACCTCTAGGGGTAGTGTGCCTGTGGAAATATATATTCACTAATATAAAGTCAAACAATTACAACGTTGTACTTATCTGTAAATAAATGGCAATTATAGTGGCACTCGAATAGCCCAACTTAGAGAACGATTGCTTATGCTCTCCATAAGTGTGAGACTCTCTCTCAATGAAACTTAAGCTCCACCTAAGTGTGAGATCCCCTCAACTTCAACATACTTCGGTGAAGGAAATGAATCCTTAGCGAAAGTGAGTGTTTGCCTCGTATCAGTGATTTTATTTTGGACCATATTCAAAATCAGAGAAACAACATACTGAAGGATAAACATAAATATATAGCCTATAAGCATGCGATTAAAAAATTGTAGAGAAGAAGGAAAAGAGATTTTCACTTACCCTTGTAGAAAACTCTTCTTCAAGTTTTTCCCTCCCAAAAGTCACGAACACTGCCTTCACCAAATCTTCTATAAACACCACCACAAGGAAACCTTGCTATTCTCCGGCAAGGATGAAGTTGTGGGACTTCTTTAGAGATTTTGGTAGAAGGAAAAGGTAGAAGAATTTATGAGAGTTGAGAGAGTTTTATTCTTCTTGGGGAGTTTTCTATGTAACAATCATGTATATCTTTTGTCTCTTCTCATATAGAAAATTAGAGAGAAGGAGAAGGGAGTGACAATAACTCCCTCCCATATGTATAGAAATAACTCTCCTATAATGAGGAGTTATTTTATTTTAAAACATTATATTAAAAACTAACTTTATAATATAATATTAATAAAATAACATATGGTTTAATCATCCATTAATTAATAATTCATATGTTATGCATCTTAATTACATTAAAATGAAACTCTCTCTTATAACCTATAATTTTAATATGAATCTCATTCACATTTATTTTAACCTATAGTATTTATATGAATTCTATTCATGTAAATGATATTTGAATCTTATTCAAATATTTATCTCTCACATATTATATAGTATTAGTTATAAATCATATTTACAATCAATTATATATCATAATGTATCAATAAATATTATACTCTATATTAGTCTTATTAATATAAATAACACCTTTAATTCCCTTAAATAATTTGAATAATTCAAATTATTCCAAAAGCAATTATCCCTTGTTTTGTTCTTAGTGAGCTAACAAGAGGACCTAATGGACCTACATATTAGAAGCTTCAATGATACGAGATTAATCAATTAAACTCTTTAATTAGATTAATTAATATTCATTAACTGCAAGTCACTCTACTAAAGACCCACAACTGCACTCATTACATTGTAGATATATTTCTATGTCCATATATATATCCAATCAATAGTAAGTTAACCCTTCACAAATCGTTCGTAATTGCAGTTAGATCAAATTACCATTTTACCCCTATAGTTATATCTAACTCCTTATGTATCATTGATCCCTGTAATGAATAATCAGTTATAGTTCAACTATAAACTAGACCCCTTTTTGGCCAGTGAGAGAGTGAGACGTCTCATTGTTTAAGACCAGAATCAGTCCTTAAAGAAGCAATTCAACTATTTTCCCAACGACCGGGAAAGAGTGAGTTCCAATTATGTAGATGTGTTCGCAACTACTCTCTCGGACAAATTCCCAAAATGGTAGGCATATTGAGTCAGCGATGATAGAGTAATCATTGAAAATGTGGAAGCAATCAGAATCAACACTCTAATTACATTTAATTTGAGTTTTAAAAGCATGCATGAACAAAGATTTCAAAAGAGGGTTTCAAGAATATATTATCTATTTTCCCAACGACCGGGAAAGAGTGAGTTCCAATTATGTAGCTGTGTTCGCAACTCCTCTCTCGGACAAATTTCCAAAATGGTAGGCATATTGAGTCAGCGATGATAGAATAATCATTGAAAATATGGAAGCAATCAGAATCAATAAACACTCTAATTACATTTAATTTGAGTTTTAAAAGCATGCATGAACAAAGATTTCAAAAGAGGGTTTCAAGAATATATTATCTTTGATGAAACTCTTCAAATTATTGCTCCTATTCATGAAATTGGCCTTCAAATTCACAGTAGACCACTTGGAGGATTTTCTCTACTATCCTCTAACTCAGATTGTGTGGTGGAAACATTGAATTGAGACAATCGATTAAGGAATGGATGGGATTTTTGAGAGAGTAGCAGATTTTTTGGAATTCAGTTTGCATGAAGTTCTAAATATGTATTTATGTAGGTTTATCATGCAAGCAGTTCAAACTCAACATATTGACACCTCAATTAGCTTATTATAAGTGGGCTAAGTGTTTATTAAGGGATTAATCCAACAAATGTTGGATTAATCCATTAACTCTATTTTTTCTTATTTTTTAAATTCATTTTTCAATTTAATTTTATTTTACAAAAATTAAATTTAATCAAAATTGAAATATGAATTTCAATTTCAAAAAATTGAAAAAATATTTTATTTAAATAAATAAATAATTAATTAATAATTTAATATCAAATTATTAAATTAATTAAACAACTAATTTATACATGAATACTATTCATGTTAATTAATATTTAAATCAATATTTAAATATATTAATCTCTCCGATTTCGTTCAATTTCAAGAAAATTAAACGTTTTAATTGTATCAAATACAATTAATCAAAAACCCTAACTGAATTTGAATACTTCAAATTCGAAACCCTAATTTCGAATTTGAACCTTTCAAATCCGCTCAATTCATCAATCCAAGATATGATTTTATGAGCTAGTAAAGGGATCTTATGGACCTATAGATCATGAGCTCCAATGATTTGAGATTAATTGGCTAAACTCTTTAGATCGAATTAATCAATATTTGTTAATTATCGAGATACACAACTTTCGATAGTTGTACTCTCCTCATTGTAGATATATTTTTTTCCACTTTAACCATAATTAGTAAGTCGATCCTTCACAGGTTGTTCGTATTTACAAATAGTTCAAAATTATCATTTTGCCCTTATAAATACATCTTGCTCCTTAAGCTTCTACTGATCCTCTATTGAACAATTGGTTTATAGTCCAAAAAATAAACCATGACCCTCTCGATCATAAAAGGGCGGGACCCATTGTTAAAGACCAGGAATCAATACTTAAGAGAACAACCTATCCGCTAACCCTAAATCGGGTAGGAGTGAATTCCATCTTGTGGGACTATGTCCTCAGCTATCTATCCGGTGTTATCCCTAAAATGGGAGTCTTATTGAGCAGTGTTGTTGGACTACTCTCACCTATATAGATCAAAGGATAATCTTGAATAAACAGGAATTCATAGTTAGCTCATATTAAGATCGAGTTACCCTATATCATTGAATTTGAAATAGTCAGTTTTAATAGTAAATGATCTTATGCAAATATCCTTTGCATAGGATGCCTCCACTCACATGTCTCCACATGAATGATTTTGGGATCACATCATTTGTATCAATATACAAAGTGAGCCGCATCCAATAGTGTCACTAGGACAAGGTATCCAATCTCATCCATATATATATAGACCATTTTGGCTATATACTAATACTTGATCCACTTTTATATCTCCACATAAAGTTAAAGTATTCATATTATAGCCATTGATTTGTTTATTGGATTTTTTTATAACATAATGCAATATCCATAACAATTTATTGAATGGAATACTCAATAATATTTTTATCGATAAATAGAATATGTTTTCAATATTTACGAACTACGAGTTTTAGGGCATTCCCAACAAGCAAATCTGCCCACTGTGACCCATAAAAATCAAAGGATCGCCCTTATAGGCAGAAGTTAACAACTCACTCAAGATTAAGGTCAAGTTATCTATGATCATCCTAGTGAAATGTAAGACTCTTCAAGTAACAGTGTTATAAAGAAAGACTAATAATTTCGTGGTCCAATTTTATACAAACTCTTTATATAGGATATCTCCACTCACATGTCTCCATATAAACGACCAGGATTAGATTATTTTTAACATTTTACAACAATTGTAATAATTACAAAGTAGATCGTATCCATAGTGTCAACAGGATAAGGTACTTAGCCGTATACATATACTACAGATCATTCATATTATTACTTAAACATGATCCACTTATATGTCACCACATACATGATTAAGCTAAATTTAAATAACCTAGGATATTAGTGTATTAGATTTGTTAATACAAACTAAATGTCAAATAAAATAACACTTTATTTTATTAAATAAATAGATTGTGTCAAAATAATTTACAAACTACGAAACTCACAAGATTTAGGACATCAACCCCAACATTAGGCTCCCCTTAAGTACAAGAATATTAGTGAATGATTACTTAGGCCCTCCTTAAGTGTAAGACTCCTTCTCTACTAGAATCTTTCCACCTTCTTGTGAATATCTCTTCACATTATGAACTTAAGCTCCCTCTAAGTTAGAGAATCTCTTCTCAAGAGATGATGTCTTAGGCTCCCCTTCAGACTAAACAATCTTCTCAAGAAGCACACTTTAACACGAATAACGATACGACTTCAAGATCAACAAATATTTAGAATCAAAGTTCAACCACCATAAAAACCAAACTCATCTTGAACAAATCAATGAGATCTAGAGAATCACTAAGATCAACAATGACAAAAACTTTACAATCTCATAGATTGACACACTTATGTTTTTTCGACACAAACACAAGACACTGACTTGAATATTCTTTAAAACGACCAATCATAAAATTGACAAAAACCTCGTATATATTTGGGTAGGATTGATAATATATTCAAGGAAACAATAAATCAACTTTGCAAGGAAAAATATAGCAGACTATGAAATCTGGAAAATCCTATTGATAGATAAGGAAAAAATATTCTGCAAATTTTTTTGTTTATTACGTAACAATGTCATAGGCAATGTCACTTCATGTTGTATGACATATCATAAAGCACAAGAAAACACACCAGCAAATATGTATTACACATCAACATCTAAAGAATCAATCTCAAGGAAGAATTAGCACGACATTGAACATGTTACATAAACATGTTGCTCAAGTTTTGCCTATAATAAACAAGCTAATCATACTCCACTAACAAACACCCTAACTAAAGGACTGTGGGTCCGATACGTAAGCGGGATCATTCAAAATAAAACTTAAAGAACAACAATTATGCATATATCATAGAGATTTACAGCATGCTTATGAAACAAATAGTGAAGGAAATTAGGATTAGTCACACTTATCGTTGAAGCCAAAAACTTCACGAATTCATTCTCGATCCAGTCTCGAACTCTCCAATTGATTACGAACAAGTATAGTAACTCAAAATAGCCACCACCAAGAGGTAATCCTCTGTATTCTCCTTAGAGGTTGAGAATTAGCAAGAGGTGTGGGCTTTGTTATGATTTTGGGAGAGAGAGAGAATTTGAGAAGAAGAATTTTGTGTTCTTACTGGGAGAATTTCAGAGAATAACCCAGAGACCTTTTTGTGTAAGAAGCCAGGAAGAAGAAAAATCAACCTGTAACTTCTCTTCATTTCACACAATTGAATGAGAGAAAATAGGGGAAGGGAGTTATAACGCTCTCCTTAATTAAATTATTTATTAAATTCAAATATTTAATAAATAAATTTTTTTTATATATACATATATATATATATGTGATAATCAACTTATCATATATTATATATTGGATTATATGTTATATCGAATATAACACATAACCTATAGTTTTTATATTATATCAAATATAGTATAATCTATTGTTTGAATTTACTCAATCAATCATGGTTTTTAATATAAATCAAATCTATATTAAATTTAATTATATGATCTAATCCATACAAATATTTGAATCATAATAAAATATTTAAGTCCTCTCAAAATGAACTTTATATTATAATGTATCAAATAAATTATATTAATTATATCACGTATAATTAATTATTAATTATACCATATACAATTAATCCCTCGATTAATTTGAACAATTCAAAATTAATCCAAAATTAATTCTCAATAATCCCTGTTGAGCTACAGAGGGGACCTTATAGACTTGTAGATTGAAGGCCCAATGGTACTTGAATAATTAATTAAACTCCTTTGATTAAATTACTCAACATCCATTAATTGCCAGTCACTTCACTAAACATCGACAGCTGCACTCTTCGTACTATAGATATATTTATGTGTCCATTGGATATAACCAGTCAATAGTGCAATGACAGCTCATAAGTACAATTGGGAAAAGTTTACCATTTTCTCCTTGAGTTACATTTAACTTCTTAAGTACCACGGATCCTTCTAATAAATAATAAGTCATAGTCCAACTATAACCAAACCCCTCTCAGGCCAAGAGAGGGTGTGGTGCCACATTGTTCAAGCCCCTGAATCAGTTCTTAAGGGAGCAATTTATCTACTTATCCCGACGTTAGAGAATGAGTGAATTCCATCTTGTGTAGCTATGTTCTCAGTTCCCCAATCACTAATCCCCAAAATGATAGGCATATTGAGTCGGCGATTTGGCCACTCTCACCCATGCAAATCAAAGGATCGCCTTTATAAGCAGGAGTACACAGCTCACTCAGGATTCAGGTCATGTCACCTATGGTCATCCTGGTGAAATGTATGTCTCTATTATTAATGGTGTTATATAATGAGACTATTTATTTCATGGTATGGTCTTTTACAAACCTTTTTGTATAGAACACACCCACTCACATGTCTCTACATGAATGACCAGATCAGATCATTTGTAGAACTTTACAATTGTAACATCTACAAAGCGGGCCATATTCGTAGTGTCACAAGGACAAGGTACCTAGCCTTATCCATTTACTACAGACCATTTAGGTTATCACTTAAACATGATCCACCTGTATGTCTCTACATACATGCATGTTTAAGCTTTAGAAGATAACCTTGGATGTTAGTTTATTGGTTTGGTGGGTTAATACTACTAAATGTCAAATAAAATACCTTATATTTTATTAAATAAATAAATTATTTGCACTTTACAATTACAAACTACATGGCCCACGAGATTTAGGACATCAACTCTAACACTAACAATCTCCCCCTTTGGCTATTTTTTAAGGCAGAACAAATCATACAACAAAGCACGACAACATAAACCAAACAAGACTAGATCAATTACAATTAACCCAAATTAGATAAGGAACTATAGTGTTAGCATGTTGTACCAAACTCATTCTCCTCCTTTTGTTTGACTTACAAAAAAAAGCCAACGTTAACAATAGATTATTCTCCCCTTTGGTTAAGTAAGGAAGAAACTAACAACTGATTTAAACAATCACGATGCCTTGAATTCTCCATCCCCTCAGCAGAAATATAAATGGAGCCATTATAATATAGTTGACAAATACCCAGAGCCTTTAGCATTTGGCCCTGACATAGATAACTCATCTGCACAATTAACAGAAACCCTCAATAAATCAGTACTGTGCCAAATAAGGACATTCAAGGCTTATGATTGAGAGATACAGACATGCACGACGAATGCTCCAACATAGGGATAAATATGAGGAGCTCCATCTGAGACATCAATATCATCAGAAAGCAAAATACCTATACCTACAAGCAGTAGAATATTGTGGACACTGTTAAACACATGAAACTGTTGAAACGATTTGACATTGACAAATGTAACACCATGATCGATCACAACTAGTTTTCCATTCTTGAGCCAAAGTTTATGAAGCCCACCGGTGAAATCATTAACAAACTCTCTTATAGCAGGATGATGGTCCAACAGAAACATGGATTCTTCATATGAACTCTTCTGAAATCAAGACTGGTAATGTTATCAAAATTCCTTGGTAGATTTACAATGAACTCACAAACCAACAAAGAGTAGTAGGGGTCAACATTTAAGACAATTCTAATAAGGTCAATTTTAAGAATTAATTCAACAATCTCGAGACAATCTTAAGCTTGTTCAGAAAGCTCTTTGTCACTAGAAATTTGCCTCTTTACCACATATTGCCACAAACTAAAACTCTTCTCAGAGAGAATAGAGATATCAATCATAGGCACAACAGGAACAGTAGGAGGATATTTATCCATTCCAATTTTAGAAGATTGATTATGTGAGGGCTATCTTTCTCTGACGAACAGAAGCAATCCTAAGAAATTGAGGTAATATTCTCCTCAACTTTCATCATCTTCTTCTCACTAAAAGCACTCAATATCTATTGGGAAATATCCTAAAACTCGCACTTTGTAAACTTTAAACATATTCTATTTCACAATAAAAATGTTATTGAGATTTGTAAATTGCATTTATAGATTTCTAAATCTAATAAACTAATGAACCCATGGATATAACATGGATACTTAAACTTTATGTAGAGACATAAAAGTAGATCAAGTTTTAATATATAGCCAAATCAGTCTATAAGTATATGAATAGGGTTGGGTATCTTATCCTGAGGACAATATAGATGTGACCCATTTTGTATATTGATACAAACGATGTGATCCTTAAGTCATTCCTGTGGAGACATGCAAGTGGGGGCATCCTATTCAAAAGATGGTTGCATAAGACTGGACCACCAAATAGTCACTTTTCTTTACCGTTTACTGTCAAAATTGACTATTTCAATTTGATGACCTAAGGTAACTGGATTTCAATCTTGAGCTAACTATGAACTCCTGTTTATTCGGGATTATCCTTTAATCTGCATGGGTGTTAGCTCTAAAAAAGAGCTATTAGTTCTAGCTTAATTCGGGCTCATTATCGAATTTTACGTGTTTATTTCCCTATTTTGTAGGTACCGAGCAATCAAGAGGTAGAATTAATCATTTGGTGAAGAGCAGGGTTAATTTGAAGCAACTTGGAGTTGATTTGAACATCCAAACTTCAAAGGAGTTGAAATTACCAAGATTCCATTGAGTTCCACCGAGTATAATCAGCCATCGAGTATCATCGTGTAAAAGGTTGTCGAGTAATTAAGTAAAATGCTATCGAGTAAATTAGCATCGAGTACAAGTCAACGAACGTCGAGTATCGAGTCATCGAGCATCGAGTGGCAAGTTTTTAACAAAATGCTCAGCATTGCAACATTGCCCCAAGCGTCATGACGCTCCAAATTTCAACTTCGCCACCATTGCAACACAACCTGACTCTTCACTCCAACGCTTGTGGTCTTTCCTGTCGAGCGTTGCAATGCTGCAAAGATTTCTATAAATACTCCTCCTCAGCACTAGGTCAGAATATGCTGAACTTTGGAGGCCGAATTGATGGAGGCTAAAGTTAAACTTCATCCTTCTTCCTTTTCCTTAATTTTTTAGTATCTTTAGGTTAGTTTTTCTCTTTATTTTGGGTTGTAATTGATGGATTGAAGGTTTTTTTTTATTTGTCTATGAATTGAGAGGTAATTTCTATCTAATTTCTTTGAGCAAGAGCCTTATGTTTAATTTCTTGAAGGTTTTCTAATTAATTTAACTAAACTCTTGTGAATTCTTTGGATGGATTCATTTTAATACTAATAGAGTTTCGATAAAGTTTTCTGACAAAATAATTTGTTGAAATTCTTGTATGCAGAATGATTCTAGCCTATGCATATATTGATTGATTTAGTTGCACGTATTAGGATCATGTAACGATAAAAATTAGTCTTTATTATGCATGCACTGTGATGATAGATAATGTGCTACAAGCTCATGTCCCTGGCAACGGCGCCATAAACATGACACGATGTTTTTATATCTTATCTTACAGTATGTGAACAAATATGAATATGTATGAATGAACAACAAGCTCATGTTGCCATAAACTTGTAACAGTAAAAAAATGGAATGTTATTATGTGTTATCGCTTATGCACACTACTTCTAAATATGCGTTGTTAATGCTATGCTTGTAGTATGCGATAGAAAAATGCATGACACAAGTTTCCTTGCGTTGAAATCAAGTATAAATCCAACGCAAGTTTCTCAGAATAATCTGAGGTCGAACAGAGGGATTGTTTTCGTTAATGCGTTACTTTTGTGATACATGCGACCAGTTTTACAATAAATAAAAAATGGTTGTTTATACAGGAATTTAAATTGCGATGAAATAAAATTGCATTAATAAAAGAAAGTTGCGTTTATAAAATAAAATCCTAAACTAATATGATACACGATACACAATACACGATACATGATACTGAGGTCGAGATTGACTATGAAGTTATACAAAGGATCGTGGTATGCGATGGCAAGTTTTTATGGATGAATCAGAAATAGAAAGAGTAATTAGTAAAAATATCACAAGTTTGTCAATTTCGTTAAAGATGCAACTAAGGTTCCGCTTTCCCTTGGCGTACACCTCTCGGTGATCGGCCGCGTTCCCATATCTCTATGGTGAAACAAGGATGAACATGATGAACGCAAGGTTGCTTCCATCTCTGGAAGTACTTCTCGCTTTAGTTAATGCACTCTTCCAACCTTCTCTCAATAGGCGGAATAACATCTTCACTTCTGCTCTCACAGGTGAAGATGCCGTCGAGCATGCTTTAGCTAAACTTAATTATTTCCTTAACACAAATTAATTTATAGCACGCCATGTTTAGAACAAGTTTGTGAGGACTATGGAGAATCTGAGCATAAACCCGTCGATTTCCAAGTGATGGAATTAGAGGTTGAAAAATTTCGCCCTGTTCTACCATATGGTATATCGTATATTTTTTAGTTTTGTTCTTCTTGTTCTTAAGAGTCAGTCGAGCCAGTCGAGTTAGAGTCTTTATTTTTTGAAGAGTCAATCCTTGAGTCTTTTGATTTTTCTTTTTCCTTTTTTTCAAACAAAATTAAAAATACCAAATTTGACATGTCTGGTTCTCTTCAAAAGATGAGGAGCATTATAGCCTTACCGAGCTATATCAACTCATCTAAGAAGGGACCAGAGAAATATGAAAATTTCTTTGTGCCTTGACAGGGGACAGGTCATGTCGAGCAATCGACGTTAAAAATTTGCCCTTCCTGGAGGGAGGTAGGTGAAAAATTTACTGCTTTCTTTATTTTTTTTTTTCTAGATTAGCTTTCTTTTTGTTCTTGTTTTGTAAGGATGACCTAGAAGAGAGGAGAGCATCTTTTTAGAAGGCGAGCCTACTACCACTACCATCTCGTGTGCGACATTCAGGGAAGGTTTTTTGTTCCCTTATTTTTTGAGCTATGCTTGAAATACATTGGGGACAACGTATTATTTTAAGTTGGGAGTGGGATACTCGTTGGGTAGTATGTTGTGTGTTTGATTGCCTTCTTGCCATTTTCTCTGTTGTTATCATGATAGTTTATGACACACTCTTCTTGTAATGAAGTTTGCATGATAGAACGTTAGGACAACATGTTCATGATTTTAGCCCAAATTTAAAAAAAATTTCTTGTCTCTCATGCATCTTTAAGTCATTGTTTTGCGAAATTAAAATCTTACATGCTTAGAATTAGGTTATCTAATTTATATTTCTGTTGTCACCCCAAAAGGTCTATCTTTGACTTTAGAGTAACTATACTTGTTTTAGAGTAAAACTAGACAAAGTGGATAAAATAGGGCCTACTGTGAATAAAAAAAAAAAAAAAAAGAGAAAGAAAAAATAAAGAAAAACAAATTAATTGCAATTCTGAAAAAAATAGAAAAAAGCATAAAAAAAGAGGCATTAGTCGATGTTCCTGCAAAAAAAAAAAAAAAATAGTGTATGTGTATACATGGATAGAGTGAAAAGAATTACATCTGCCGTGTCTAGTTAGGGCCCGTAAGAAAAGAGTGATAGGTTCTTGACAGTAGGGTGTGAAAGAATTAAGTTGGGGGTGTTTGTTAGCTCTAAAAAAGAGCTATTATTTCTAGCTTAATTCGAGCTCGTTGTCGAATTTTATGTGTTTATTTCCCTATTTTATAGGTACCGAGCAATCAAAAGATAGAATTAATCATTTGGTGAAGAACAAGGTTAATTTGAAGCAATTTGGAGTTGATTTGAACATCTGAGCTTCAAATAAGTTGAAATTACTAAGATGTCATCGAGTTCCACCGAGTATAATCAGCCATCGAGTATCATCAAGTATCATCATGAAAAGGCTGTCGAGTAATAAAGTGAAATGCTATTGAGTAAACGAGCGTCGAGTATCAAGTCATTGAGCATCGAGTAGTGAGTTTTTGATAGAATGCTCAACATTGCAACGCTGCCCTAAGTGTCATGACGCTCCGAATGTTTAACCTCGCACCGTTGCAATGCAGCCTGATGCTTCACTCCAATGCTCATGACATTTCTTGCGAAGATTTCTATAAATACTCCTCCTCGACCCTAGGTCAGAATATGCTGAACTTTGGAGGTCGAAGTTAAACTTCATCCTTTTTCTTTTTCCTTCAATTTTTAGCATCTTTAGGTTAGTTTTTCTCTTTATTTTGGTTTGTAATCGATGGATTGGAGGTTTGTTCTTGATTTGTCTATGAATTGAGAGGTAATTTTTATCTAATTTCTTTGAGCAAGAGCCTTATGTTTAATTTCTTGAAGGTTTCTAATTAATTTAACTGAAGTCTTGTGAATTCTTTGGATAGATTCGTTTTGATATTAATAGATTTTCGATGAATTTTTCTGACAAATTAGTTTGTTGAAATTCTTGTATGCAAAATCATTCTTGCCTATGCATATATTGATTGATTTAGTTGCACGTATTAGGATCACATGTGTCAAGTCTAGATTTTTTCTGACCAAATGCATGTATGCCTTAATATAATATTTTCCAAATAAATCATGTTATAAGATATGACTTTCCTACTTGTAGTATGTCTCAACAATTGAACCCTTTTGCAATGCAATTCAATTTTAACTTATATGCCGCTAAGAAGGAAGAGTTGTAAATTGAATTAGTGCTAATCTGGTTTAATATTGAATTTGGCTAACTAGGCTATTAGATTCTCTAATAGGTTGAGGGGATGACAGATTCAGTGTTATTAATTGATACCAAATGAAAGAAATTGCATAGGAAACTCTCTCTTGATCAAGAAATTAGATAGACTCTTATTATAGATTATATTTACTCTTTTATTTCAATTTCAAGCATATATCTCTTCCACACCAAGACCCCCCATTTATCGCTCTAGTTAGAAAATTAACTTAAAGAAACCAATTGCACTTCACTGCGGATCGACTTGAACTTACCACTGTTGCTACGTTTTAGTAGAGATAGGAGTAGTTCAGTATTTATAATTTTTCTTTTGGTCAAGTCTGAAGCTTATTAACGACGTAAGTTTCAGGCCTGTCAATGGGTGAGAGTGGCTCAACATCGCCGCTCAATAAGTCTCCCATTTTAGAGGTAAGATCGAATAGATAACTGGGGACATAATCCTGCAAGACGAAATTCACTTTTACCCATCTTAGGGTTAACAAATAGGTTGTTCCCTGAAGTACTTTCTCCTGGTCTAGAACAAAGGGCCTCCCCTTCTCTATGGCTGAGAGAGACTCAATTTATTGGTAGGACCAAAAACCAATTGTTCATTAGAGGATCAGTGAAGACTTAAGGAGCAAAATGTTTTACAAGGGTAAAATGGTAGTTTTGACCTACCTATAAATACGAACAACCTGTGAAGAATCGACTTACTGATTATGGTTAAATCAAGTGGACAAAAATATATCTACAGTGAGGAGAATATGGCTACCGAGCTATAGTGGAGTGTTTTGGTAGTTAACGAATATTAATTAATTGTCACACCCCGTCCCAAACTACCCTCTGAGCCTAGGAAAGGACATGACTGCAGTAGTTATCAACCCTTTTGTTGACACTTACTGCCTAATAACTCTTGCGAAAATAACTCTGATACCAATGAACAAATTCAACAACCAACTGATTAAGTCAAGAAGACAAACAACAACTGATTAAGTAGGCCCATTTTATTACAATAATGAACTGTTTATACAACTCCAAGACTTAACTACAAGGTTTACAAGAAAAACTATAAAACCCTCCGGAAGTGTAACTGTGGCTTTTGGCAGACCTTCACCTTAGCAGCACCCTGGAACTTCTCACCTTTCACTACCTGGGAAGAAAAACATGAAATAACATAATGAGCTTCACAAAGCTCAGTGAGTGATAAGCAACTTCTAGAGTCTATTTCAACTCATAAATAACAAGCGTATCATAAATACACGAGGTTAGTACTCAAACCTCTTCTTTGAATGAGTCTGTTCTCAACTCTATCTACAGGCATGGTAGATAGCTAAACTGATAACTATTTAGAATGAGTATACTGTTTGCCTACACACACAGTAGATAGTAACTATTACTAATACAACACTTACTCTTTTGCGTTCCCTCTATTCCCTATGTCTTCTATGTGCACATAGCTCCCAGCTCATGGGCTCAGAAGCTAGGCCCGTCGGCCCTCTGACCATCCCATACGAGGATCCTCCCACAGGCTCAGGAACTAGACCTCTCGGTCCCCTGACCATCCCGTGAGGTTTTTCTTTCGGGCTCAGGAATTGGGTCTAATGACCCCCTGACCATCCCGGTCACATAATCTCATTCTCATGCTAGATACTCATTCATAACATAAGAATATACAATTTACTATAAAAGATATGCTTTAAGACTTAAAGGAAAGTACCACTCACCTTGGTCGTTTAGGAACTTTTCTCTCTAGAAGTTCCTTGTTCACCTCGGGCTTCCTTTTGAACCCTAAGATTCAGATTCAAATGAACGCTCAGATTACTCATAGTTCTAGGCTTTATCTCGAGTTACGTTCTTCTACAAATATGCTCTAAAATTTTTCAAGAATCTTACTTCAAAATATTAGCTCATAAATCCTCGTGTTTTGGCCCGAAACATAAAAAACATCAAGACTGGCTCAGCTTACCCGACAGCTCGACCCCTCTGTATTTTCCTCACTTTACAGCCCGATTCCTTGGAGCTTCTTCTTCGGAAGCCCCACCATGAAAACTAGACTCTCCTAGCTTTCAAGTGGCTTTGAAATCACTCTAAACGCATGATTATTCTGCGAGAACTCCTCGTCCCAAGTTGATGCTACTTCCTGTCCTTTCTGTCCGACAACATCTCCCCTCTTGGAACCTCTTGACCAACGCATGGTCTTGCTACCAACGCATAGTCTCCTCCCAATACACTCTTCTTTATGTCCTTTGAAGATAATTTGAGTTCTCATTTGAAGTTCTTTGTCCTATTTAGAGACGTCCAAGATTGCTCTAAGGCTAACACCTCCTACTTGGCCGCATGTCCAAGTGTCTCTTCCTTACACTATTGTCACAATCTTGCATCAGCGCAACCTAAGGTGTCTTGCTCCCCTTTTACCAACGCATAGCTCTCAACTTTGCATGTCTTCTGATATATCCACTTCATTTTCTTAAGGCTTAAGATTTCTTCCCAACAAGCCATGTCCGGATGACGTCCTTGAATGCGTCCATCCTTCATATGCGTTCATCAAGCTTCATATGTGTTCAACTAGGATAATGACCAACACCCTTTCAACGCATACTACTAACTTTGTCCTATGCGCCCACATGCCCTTGGATGTCCAATGCATAGCACATCACCAATGCATAGTGCATCACCAACGCATAGCACATCACCAATGCATAGTGCATTACCAATGCATAATATTGCACCTGTCTCTTATACACATCTGATGTGTATAAGAGACAGTGTCCAATGCATAGCACATCACCAATGCATAGTAACCTTTGGGTCGACTTGGTTCTCAACTTAACAACTCAAGGCATAGCTTACCATCACCTTGGTTCTTGCTAACGAATCTCTTATGACCAACGCAAGCCATCTCACTAACCATGTTACCGCAAGCCTTAACAACGCAAGGGCAAATCACTATGCGTCCACCTTAGCTCGTTACATCGCATAGCTTATACCTTAGCAAGGCCGCCGCATCCATTGTTGCATGCCATTGCATCCATCATGCAACATCACCGAATGCCACTACCGCATCCATCGTATCCATCGAATCCATCGCATACTACCAACGCATTCCTTCGGTCGCATACGTGCACACCATCGGCCGCATACCGTAGGCCACATCACCGCATGCCTTTGGCCGCACACTTTCACGTAGCAAGGCTGCCATAGACCACCAACGCATAGCACTGTCGCATGACATCAACGCATAGCACCGCCGCATGTCATCAACACATAGCTTTCCGCATAGCATTGACGCATAGCCCCATCATCACATGCCATCCATCGTCGCATGCTGCCAACGCATCCCTTCGGCCGCAAACCATTGACCGCATACTCCATCACCGCATGCCATCCATTGCCGCATGCTACCAACCCATCCTTCGGCCGCAACCCATCGGACGCATACCTTCGCCGCATGTCCTCGACCACATCGTAGTACCACCGCAACCATCTCATCCATCGTGTCCAACGTCCAGCGCCCTTGGATGCGCAACTTGAGGCTACCGCATACCCAATCAATGCGTGCATGTGTCTCCAGTGCCTTGCGCCCATGTCCGCACAATCCAAGGCTGCCGCATGCATTTTCTAACCTCTTCAAGACATTTGCTGCTACATGCACTACTAACCTCCCAATAACCTCTCAAAGTCTAATGGCCAATGCATGACACAACACTTAGTCATTTTTCTCCTTGGCTTCCAACGCATGACAACTCTTGGCAATGCCTTTTGCCAATACTTCAGCCAATCATGCGTCCAACCTTACAAACGCATGGTTGCCTTCTCAACTTATGCGTTAATGTCTCCTAACCCTTCATGCATAGGTTCTTTTTGACCTTACACTTAGCTAAATTTCATCAATTAAAGCTTAACTCAAAACTACTCAAGGAAAATCTATTCAACACTTAGAAATTTCCTTCACTTCAACATTTAACTTCCACCTTCTTAAGTAGGAAAAATAGAAATCCGGGTTTCACATTAATTCGGTTTAAAGAGTTTAGCCATTAATCTCAAATAGTTGGAGCTCATGATCTGTAGATCTATTAGGTCAGTCTTCTAGCTCGTAAAAAGACTAAACCTTAGAATAACGTATTGAGAGAATTTGAAGTGTTCAAATTCGGTTTAGGATTTGGATTATTATATTCGATATAATTAAATATTTAATTATCGAATTAAACATATCGGAGAGTTAAAAAATATTTAAATATGATTTAAATATTGAACACATGAATAAAGATTCATGTTTTGGATTGGTTTTCTAAAATAATTTAATATGTGATATCAAATTATTTTTAAATTAATTAAATTATTTAAAATTAATAATTTGTTTTAATTTTATTAAAAATTTGAATTTAAAAGTTCAAATTCAAATTTAATTATTTTTCTATTTAATTTAATTTATATGATAAATTAAGATTAATTGGAAATGAAGGGGAAAATGGGTTTTTTCCCATATTTCCCACTCAATCCAATTTTATAATGGTTGATTAAGTGTCATGTAATCATGCAATTCAATTTCATGTAAATCTTCTATAAAAATATGAGATTATTCAACTGGTTTGGGGTTGGAAATTTTGGATTTTTCATGCAAAACCATACCCTCATTTTAGTTTGACACCAAAACCCTCTTCTTTTCTTCTTCAAATTCTTCTCAATTTCAAACCCACAATCCAATCAAAGACCTGAGAATAGTAGAGAAGGCTCTTATGGTGGTCTACTTCAAAGACTGAAGAAGAAATTGAAGGAAATTTGGAGCAATCAAGTGAAATCATTAAAAGATTGTATTCTTGAAACCCTATTTTTGATATTTTCATGAATATGCATGCTAATCCACTAAAATTGATGTAGTTAAAATGCTTAGGATCCTGATAGCTTCCGTATGTTGAATTTAAACTCCATCAATTGGTATCAGAGCATATTTTAAGCACTCAATTCACGTTAATTTTAACTTGGCATGAGTTGCATGAAATGTGTACTAAAATGGACATATTATGGTTTTGGCATTAGATTTATCTTCAATTATGATGTAATTGTTATAATTGACTCTTTATTTATGGGTCTTAATGTGTGATTAAGAGTCTATAAATTTTTTAGAATCAATAGAGTTACAGTTGCATTTAGGTTGTAATTGAAGAAGATTCAAAACATCCTCAGTAGTAGAAACATGCAGGTGAAACTTCTATCTCACAACATTGCAACACTGCCCTTGGAGTGTTGCAACGCTGATAGAACTTTAAGAGAGATATATTTTCTGCGTTAATTCCCTCAAAATTGTGTTATTTGTTTCCTTTTAATGTTCATTTTATAGGTAAAACAGTCCCGAGAGCAATTAAGAGTCATTTAAAAAAAAAGGCTAAAAAAGATCAAGAATAACCAAGAAGTCAACAAAATTGAAGAGAATAGAAGTAATTACCAAAATGCCATCAGACACAGCTCCACAACCCTCCCATAAGCGTTGAGCAACGCTTGAAGACAGAAAGCATCCATCTGCTGCAAAACAAGGTAGCGTTGCAATGCTCCCAACAATGTTGCAATGCTCTAGAGATTGACGAAATTTTCCACACGCTCCTTGCTCAACGGAGCGTCGACCCAACGCAAGACCCTCACCCAACGTGTGTTGGCTTTTTTACGAGTTAGCATTACAACGCTAGCCTTAGTGTCGTGATGCTACACCTATGACTATAAAACATTTTCTTTCATTCTAGGCAGAAAAGGAGGCAAATTCTTCATGGAGTCCAGAATTTCTCTCTTCATCAGTTCAACTCCTTGATAACTTTGTCTCTAATTAGTTAGATTTTCATTTTCTTTCTTTGATTGTAAACATTGTAATGGATTTCTTCATAGATTTGTCAATGGATTTGTGTAGTAATTTCATCAATCTTGTTTTTAGTTTCAAGAATTCTTGCAATCTTTTTGAGTTTTCTGCTTTTCTTTATAACTTGCATATGAAATTATGGATTCTTGAATCGGTTTTAAGTTCTAAAAGCATATTTAGGGAATTTTTGTCTTTTAAGCATGTTAAACCAAGATTCTTAATTTTGCTACAATCTTGATTGGATATGTTGCTAGGATATATTCATGTATAAGAATGTCTAGCTAAGATCTATCAAGTGACCGTGGTTATTTTTGATTTGATTTTTGTATTTGATGGCTATTCCTAGAATACATAAATTGCTAGATTCAAGGACAAATTCAGTTAATTGAATATGGTTATCTTGACAATTAATCGACACAATTGAATTCTCGAACTTAATGCATATGTTTTCTATTCTATATGGACATTATGAAACACAATAGGACTAGAGGCATATAGGTTGATTAGAGTTAGGTCTTTCCATCTTTAACCAATATTTAGAACTTTTTGATTAGATTTTGCTAGCTATCCGTCTTTGTAGAGTTAGCCTAATCGAGTCAAGTGAGTAGTTGTGTGCATAATTGGTTTACATGATTAATTCGTAGAAATCGATGATCGAGATTGCATTGAATGTTTAACTTGAACTAGAAATAAGATTGAACAACACTTGTTTCCAATTATCTTTTATCCTTTGAGTTTCAAGCATATTTCTTGCTTTATCAAAACCCCGTTTTTATTGCTTTCATAATTGAACTTAACTTAAGAAAAGATTAAACAAACCTTCCCTGTGGATCGACCTCGTGCTTGTTGCTTTTGCTATTTGTTAGTATAAGATGTAGGTTTTGGTGATTTATAAATATTTTTGTTTTGGTTAGAGCCAAATTAATGACATTAATTTGAGCAAGAAAAAACATTGTTCTTCAGCTAGCCTAG
This sequence comes from Benincasa hispida, assembly GCF_009727055.1. Lineage (NCBI taxonomy): Eukaryota > Viridiplantae > Streptophyta > Magnoliopsida > Cucurbitales > Cucurbitaceae > Benincasa > Benincasa hispida. Next base: position 37,589,148 of record NC_052355.1, on the reverse strand, counting down.
AAAAGAAGCAAAATCCCTGTGACATTGCAACATCATGGATGAAGCATTGCAACAATGTTTAATCCCCAGCCCAGAACATGAGCGAACGACCAGAACGATGGTTCAACTGAATCGATTTGGTCGGTTCAGATCGTAGAGGTTTGGCTCAACCCAAATTTCTTCCTTGGAGGTTCGATTCGGGTGATTTGGAGTCGATTTGGGTTGGTTCGGGCAGTTCAATACCTGTATTAAGTTTTTTTTCGTAATAATTTTAGGTTTTTGCTTGCTTAGGATGCCTAAACCAATCCATTTCAGTGTATGTTTAATTATTTATGCATTTTGAATGGATGTTTAATTAGTAAATCTTGTATGTGCATAAAGTATACCATGTAGATTTAAAATCCCATCATAGGAAGCATGTAAGATGCATTGAAAGTATATGATAATATGTTATAATATATAGTATGCATGATTTAGGATTTCATGTATTTAATATAAGTTGTTATATTAAATTGTGGAATGCTTGATGTATGTTGTAGCATGTCTATAGTTTTATAGTGTTATAAAATGAATTAGACATTTAAAATCTATAACAAAGATAGGATGCATGTTCACTCAGGGTTAACAAATAACAACTTATTTTAATAGTTAAAATAGGTTGCTACCTTGTAAAACTTTGGTTACAAACTCAACGGGACTATCATCCTGTCTAAGGCTAGAGGTATTTAAGTTGATGGTTTACGGAACACCTACTACCTGGGGATTATACCCTAATTATTGAGCGTTGTTAACCCGGTTTTATGAGCATGCGTGACCATTGTGAGGTAATAAAATGGTTTTATCACTTAAAATATGTAGGTTAAATCCAAATATAATTGTTATACTTGGATAATCGCCTAGACTTAGGATGATTTTAACCAGAATATACTTAAGTAAAGAATATTCCCAAACAAATAGAACACTTCATTGGGAGATTAATAATATATATGATATATTGTTTTAGCTTTCACGTCCCTAAGAGTTCACAGCGTGAGATCCATGTTCGGCTTCGTGTCGCTTTTAGCGCGACTACTCCATTCGAAAAGTGTTTGCATGGATCAATAACAAGGTGAATAGGGGAAGTAGTTCATAGTAAGTTGGTGAAGGAAATGTGTCAACATATCCTATAGTCTTTTCCATTGGTTTGAACTTCGAAATTCTTATGTTGCGGCTGTTGTCGTTTTTAGGCGACATTAACCAGTCGTTTTTCAGCAACTATCACCTCAGAGGGTTGTAAAATAGGATTCAGAACAACTCAAACTTCAGTATTGAATAGGGTTTCTTAGATCCGTCTTCAGCATTGTCTTCCAATTCGGAGGCTTGTTGATACCGTTCTATGAAATCTAAAAATAGAGGGTTACACTTACAAGAGTTACTAAGTGTTAATAAATTCTTGACCGAAAACGGTAACTAGATAACTAATGGAATAAAGAGTTATCTAGAATTATTATTTAGTCAAGAATGTCTTGTTTCAGTAAAGGAATATTTGACTACCCCTTGGAAGCATCTATTTTGATTCACTAAAGTATCGTTGCAAATAAATAATGAAATATGGGCACATTATTACTTTTGCTAAAATAAATTTGGATTTAGATGTAGTTTTCTTGTAGAATTTGTTTATGTTTCAGCATGTCGAATTCACTTATCCAACTTTTAGCTTCTGATAAATTTAATGGCGGGTTACTCAAATTGGAAATCAAACGTCAATACAATACTAGTTGTGGATGATCTGACGTTTGTCTTACCACAGAAATGTCCTCCAATTCCCAGCTCAATTGCAAACTGAAATGTTCGGGATGCATATGACAGATAGCTTAGGAAAAATGAAAAAGCCTGAGCCTATATCTTAGCTAGCATATTTGATGTGTTAACTAAGAAGCATGAGGGCATGGTCACTGCTAAAGAGATCATTGAGTCGTTACAGGTGATGTTTGGACAACCATCCTCATTCGTACAACATGATGCTATCAAATACGTTTATAATTCCCGAATAAAGGAGGGGACCTCTGTTAAAGAACATGTCCTGGTCATGATGGTCCACTTCAATGTCGTGAAGCAAATGGTGTTGTCATAGACGAAAAGAGCCAAGTCAGCTTCATCATGGAATCTCTTCCAAAGAGTTTCCTGCCATTCCGTACAAATTTTGTGATGAATAAGATAGAATATAATTTGACTACTCACTTGAATGAGCTTCAAACTTACCAATCCTTGATGAAACATAAGTATCAGGAAGGGAATCAAATATTGTAACCTAAAGAAAATTCCAGAAGGGATCGTCATTTGGGAGAAACCTTCTAAAAAGAAGTCATGACCTTTTAAGGATAAGAGTATCGAAATGAAGAATAAGGAAAAAGGGAAAAAGAAAACTCATGTAAAGAAAAGTAAGATGAAGGTTGCAAAAGGACAATGTTTCCATTGCAATGAGGATGGGCATTGGAAAAGGAATTACCCTAAATATCTTATTGAAAAGAAGGCTAAAAAGGAAAATCAAGGTGAATTTGATTTACTTTTAATTGAAACATGTTTAGTGGAAATTTCTCATTTGACCTGAATACTAGATTCAGGCGCCGCTAACCATATTTGCACTTTCATTCAGGAAACTAGTTCCTGAAGATAGCTGATAGAAAACGAGATGACTTTCAAGGTGGAAACAGGTGAAGACATTTCGGCTCGTGCAGTGGGAGATTTAAAGTTATTTTTTTGGGATACTTACATTTTGTTGGAAAATGTATATTATGTGCCAAACATGAAAAGGAATTTGATTTCAATCTCTTGTTTATTAGAACATATGTATAAGGTTACTTTGATGTCAATGAAATATTCATTAGTTCAAGAGGTGTTCAAATATGTTATGCTAAACTTGAAAATAACTTATGTGTTAAAACCAATTGAGGCAAAAGTTATCTTAAATATAGAGATGTTTAAAGCAGCTGAAACTCAAAATAAGAAACAGAAAATTTCTCCTTACGCCTATCTTTGGCATTTAAGACTTGAACACATAAATCTAAATAGAATTGAGAGGTTAGTAAAGAATGAACTTCTAAATTAGTTAAAAGACCATTTTCTACCTCCATGTGAATCATGTCTTGAGGAAAAAAATGGCTAAGAGATCTTTTACAGGAAAAGGTCTAAGAGCCAAAGAACCTCTAGAGCTTGTACATTCAGATCTCTGTGGTCCAATGAATGTTAAAGCTCGGGGAAGATCTAAATATTTCATCAGCTTTATTGATGATTATTCAAGATATGGTTATATTTACTTGATGCATCATAAGTCCGAAACTTTTGAAAAGTTCAAAGAGTACAAGGCTGAGGTTGAGAACTTATTGAAAAAGATTAAAACACTTTGATCAGATCGAGGTGGTGAGTATATGGATTTAAAATCCCAAAACTATTTGATAGAACATGGAATTCAATCTCAACTTATAGCACCTGGTACACCACAACAAAATGGTGTAGCAGAAAGGAGAAATAGAACTCTATTAGACATGGTTCGTTCGATGATGAGTTACGCCCAATTACCTCAGTTTTTTTTGGGATATGCAGTATAGATTGCAATATATATTTTGAACATGTTTCCCTCAGAAAGTGTTTCAGAAACGCCATACGAGTTATGAAGAGGGCGTAAAGGAAGTTTACGTCACTTTAGAATTTGGGGATGCCCAATGATGCATTGTAAATGAGATGAAATAATGGTATGAAATTACGGTGGTGAATTATGCATTGCACATGCAAGTTTTCCTAGTAAAACCCAAGCATAAATCTTACTAGGTTTCCTGGTAAGTCCAGGGTCGAACACAGAGACTATTGAGACACTATGCAATAACAAATTTTGATTTCTTTGCGGTGGCAAAAAAAAAAAAAAACTTTGGTTGGTGTGATGTTTAAGTATAAATTCTATGAGACGGAATTGAGTAAAGAGTTGATGATAGTGAAAGTTACAATGAGTATGCGGGGAACGGGTTGAGAAGGGATTTAGCTAACACTTCCTAAGATTGCGTTCAAGCTATGCGATCATGCTATACACAAACAACAACATGTCATCTCTCAATGTACATCCCATAGTTCCTATTTCTAGGATGCATGTGATGTATACGATAATGTCGATATGACTTATGTCTAAGCCTCTATTCATGTCTATGCGATGATGAATGATACACACATACACAAGGTGACCGCATACTATCATATCCTATTTCTAGAGTGCATGCGATGCATAATAGCAAACAGAACTTATCTCTATGTTTCTATCTCTTGCTTATGCAGTTCTAATTTGACTCTCTCAAGCCTAGATTCTAACCTGACTCTCTCAAGTCTAGGTTCTTTCTTTAGACTACTCTATCAAGTATCTCTAAAGGGTGAAGGATGCATACATAAGACAAGATGATTGAATAAAGTGAAGATCTTAGGTAATGCTAGCTAAGTACTTCTCAACCCATTCAAAAATTTAGCTACTCATGCGAAATGTGAAGAGATTGAATAGACGTTGAGATGAGAATTCCATTCTATAAATAAAGTCCAAATACAAAACAATAATGGAAAGTAGGGATAAGAAGCCCAGTAGCAATGTCTTGCTTCTCGAGGCTTTTACACTATTTTTTTTTACTCTACTCTGTCCAGAAGAATATCCTTGCCTTCGCAAGTGTCGGCCATCTCTCCGTTTGCAGCGCCTCCCAGCAGTCTTTCGAGCTATCCAGGAGTGATCTCTTGGTGTCTTCTTCTCTTTGCTCGCCTCCGCCTTCTAAGTATATGAATTATAGACGAACGACTATCTATTTGTATATGATCTATCTTCTGTATATGGCAAATTGTGTAGAATTTTGAACCTCTTTAACTGTAGTGGCCTTTGGTATTTCTAGAGCTTCAAGGTGAAGAGCTTTTCTCTCTAATGATTGCAATGATGGGAGGTCATTAAATCTTCTGTATGATGCGCCGATTAATGATCACCAAAAAGTTAAATATACTTGCTACAGTGTGTCGTTAACGACTTGTTAACTAAATTCGGATTCGACCGTCATCAGCTTTCCGTCACATCATGATTTACTATGCTTTCACATTGATGCGTTCGTCTTTATGCGGCCATCTTCCTGAGCAACTTCTCGCGAGCGCATACGATCGCATGACTTTGCAATCACAATCCTTTAATGCGTGTGGACGCCGAATTCCTTGGATCGCAATTTTACTTGCGCCAATGCATTTTTCCTGCACAAAATAAGTAAATTAGTTGTTTTTATGCGATGGGCGCATGTGATCGTAATATTCTCAGTTTAATACTTTTGGACACGATTTTGCATATTTTTATCATCGCATTTCTACATTGTTTTATATCTTTGCGCTGTAATAACGTACATTTCTGCCCATTATCACACCCCCAATTTAAAACAATGCTTGTCCTCAAGCATAAACTAAATAATTTCTTTAGAGAGCCTGCCACCTTCTCCTTACCTAGATTTCTCAAGGTGCCTTATTCAAATCTTATGAACCAAAAATCTTCTTCATTTCTAACCTGGTCTCTTCTTAAAATATTTCTAAAACTTAGGGACCGCAAGTTTAACCTTAAAAAAGACTTTACTTGTTTCCAGGACATCGCAAGATTTTTTTCAAAACTTTTTTCAAACGGGGTGTTTCCAAATGATTTTTTATCCTTGCACAGTTTAGATATTCTTTTTGTGACCTTGCGCTGATCCAAGTGCCTGGCCTTCGTTTTGGCTTGCCCCCACGGGTGTCATGCGAGCATCCAACTACGAGCAAGGTGCTCTTTCTCAGTTTAAACTCATGCCCCTTTGGCAGCGGAGTTGCGATCACTTGACTTATGCGTTGATCATGATTCCTACCTTCGTTTTGGCTTGCCCCCACAGGTGTCATGCGGATATCCAACTATGAGTAGGATTCGATCTCAACGTTATGATTTTTTTTAGATGAGTGGTGCTATAAAAAGGATATAAAAGTTAGAGTGAATTCATGAAATAAAGATATAAAAAGGATACTTCAAAAGAAGTTGCATCCCTGATGAGTTTGTATCGCATACTATCGCAGGGACTGCTCATTTCTTCTTCAGTCAGGAATTCCTCAGGTCCACGAAGGTTTTCTCGTGATACAAGTCTCCTCCGTGATATATCTTGACTCTTTGCCCGTTGACTTTGAATGTATTGGTCCCGTCCTCATTGGTTAACTCAACCGCTCCATGCGGGAATACCTCTTTGATTATAAATGGACCGGACCATCGTGACTTTAATTTTTCGAGAAAAAGTCGCAGCCGAAATTGTATAACAAGACCTTCTGTCCAACTTGGAGATTCTTCTCGCATAGCCATTTGTCATGCCAACGTTTTGCGAGCTCCTTGTAGATCTTGGCATTTTCATATGCTTGAGTTCTCCATTCATCTAGCTTGATCAACTGAAGTTTCCTTGCCTCCCCTGCGGTCTTCAAATCAAGATTGAGCTTTTTCATTGCTCACATTGCTTTGTTCTCCAATTCAAGCAGTAAGTGGCATGCCTTTCCAAACACCAGCGCATATAGGGACATGCTTGTAGGAGTTTTATAGGCAGTCCTGTATGTCCATAAGGCATTGTCCAGCTTCATGGCCCAATCTTTTTGTGAAGGCTTCACCACCTTCTCTAGGATCAGCTTGATTTCCCTATTGGACACCTCAACTTAGCCATTTGTCTGCGGATGGTATGCGGTGGCAACCTTATGGTGGATATTGTACTTGAGTAGCAATTTGTTGATGACGCTATTAACAAAGTGGGAGCCTTCATCACTTATTATGGCAAGTGGGGTGCCAAAACGAGTGAAGATATTTTTCCTTAAGAATTTGGAGACTACCGCCGCATCGCTTGCGACACACGATACCGCTTCAACCCATTTGGAAACATAATCGGCGACCAACAAAATGTATTTGTGTAAAACCCGGATTTCCATTTTTCCTACTTAAGAAGGTGGAAGTTAAATTCTATATTGAAGTGAAGGAAATTTCTAAGTGTTGAATAGATTTTCCTTGAGCAGTTTTGAGTTAAGCTTTAATTGATGAAATTTGGCTAAGGGTAAGGTAAAAAAGGACCCATGCATGAAGGGTTAGGAGACATTAACGCATAAGTTGAGAAGGCAACCATGCGTTTGAAAGGTTGGACGCATGATTGACTGAAGTATTGGCAAAAGGCATTGCAAAGAGTTGTCATTCGTTGGAAGCCAAGAAGAAAAATGACTAAGTGTTGTGCCATGCATTGGCCATTAGACTTTGAGAGGTTATTTGGGAGGTTAGTAGTGCATACAGCAGCAAATGTCTTGAAGAGATTAGAAAATGCATGTGGCAACCTTGGATTGTGCGGACATGGGTGCAAGGCGCTGGAGACATGCGCACGCTTTGATCGGGTATGTGGTAGCCTCAAGTTGCGCATCCAAGGCGTTGGACGTTGGACACGATGGATGAGATGGTTGTGGTTGTATTACGATGTGGCCGAGGACATGTGGCGAAGGTCTGCATCCAATGGGTTGCGGCCGAAGATGCGTTGGTAGCATGCGGCGATGGATGGAATGCGATGATAGAGTATGCGGCTTATGGTTTGCAGCCGAAGGGATGTGTTGGCAGCATGCGGCGATGGATGGCATGCCTCGATGGAGCTATGCATCGATGCTATGCGTTGATGACATCCGACGGTGCTACGCGTTGATGTCATGCGACAGTGCTATGCGTTGGTGGTCTGCAGTGGCCTTGCTATGAGAGAGTGTGCCACTGAGGGCATGTGGTGATGCGGCCGATGGTGTGCGCATATGCGGCCGAAGGAAATGCGATGGCATGCAGCGTTGGATGCGATGGATACGATGAATGCAGCAGTGGCATGCGGTGATGCTACACAATGGATGCGATGGCATGCTGCGATGGGTGCGGCAACCTTACTAAGGTATAAGCTATGCGATGTAATGAGCTAAGGTGGACACATAGTGATTTTCCTTTGCGTTGTTAAGGCTTGCGGTAACAAGGTTAATGAGGTGGGTTGCATTGGTCTTAAAAGATGCATTAGCAAGAACCTAGGTGATGGTGAGCTATGCCTTGAGGTGTTGAGTTGAGAACCAAGTCGACCCAAAGGTTGCTATGCGTTGGTGATGTGCTATGCGTTGGACATCCGAGGGCATGTGGGCGCATAGGACAAGGCTAATAGTATGCATTGAAAGGGTGTTGGTCATTATCCTAGTTGAACGCATATGAAGTTGGATGAACGCATATGAAGGATCAACTCATATGAAGGATGGACACATTCAAGGATGCCATCCAGACATGTGGCTTGTTGGGAAGAAATATTAAGCCTTAAGCAAATGAAGTGGATGCATGAGAGGACATGCAAAGTTGAGGGCTATGTGTTGGTAAAAGTGGAGCAAGACACCTTGGGTTGCGCTAACGCAAGATTGCGGTAATAGTGTTAAGAAAGAGACACTTGGACATGCGGCCAAGTAGGAGTGTCGGCCTTAGAGCAATCTTGGATGCCTATAAATAGGGCCAAGGACTTCAGATGAGAACTCAAATTCTCTTCAAAGGACATAAAGAAGAGTGTATTGGGAGGATACTAGGCGTTGGTAGCAAGACCATGCATTGGTCAAGAGGTTCCAAGAGGGGAGATGTTGTTGGACAGAAAGGACAAAAAGTAGCATCGAATTGGGAGGAAGTGTTCTCCCAGAATACTCGTGTGTTTGGAGTGATTTCAAAGACACTTGAAATATAGAAGAGTCTAGTTTTTATGGTGGTGTTGCCGGAGAAGAAGCTCCAAGGAATCGGGCTGGAAAGTGAGAAAAAGATAGAGGGGTCGAGCTGTCGGGTAATCTAGGCCAGTCTTGATGTTTTGATGTTTCTGGCCAAAAAACGAAGATTTATGAGCTAATATTTTGAGGTATTCTTTCTGAGACATTTTAGAGCATATTTTTAGAAGGAAGTAACTCGAGATAAAGCCTAGAACTATGAGTAATCTGAGGTTTAAATTGAATCTGGATCTTAGGGTTCAAAAGGAAGCCCGAGGTGAACAAGGAAATTCTAGATAGAAAAGTTCCTAAACGACCAAGGTGAAGTGGTACTTTCCTTTAAGTCTTAAAGCATATTTTTTTATAGTAAATTGTATATTCTTATGTTATGATTGAGTATCTAGCGTGAGAATGAGATTATGTGACCGGATTGTTAAGGGGTCATTAGACCCAGTTCCTGAGCCCGAAAGCAAAACCTCACGGGATGGTCAGGGGATCGAGAGGTCTAGTTCCTGAGCCTGTGGGAGGATCCTCGTATGGGATGGTCAGAGAGCCAATGGGTCTAGCTTCTGGGCCCATGAGCGGGGAGCTATGTGCACATAGGAGACATAGGGAGCAGAGGGAATGCAAAAGAGTAAGCGTTGTATTAGTAACAGTCACTATCTACTGTGTGTGTAGGCAGACAACATACTCATTCTAAATAGTTATTAGTTTAGCTATCTACCATGCATGTAGTTAGAGTTGAGAATAGACTCATTCAAAGTGGAGCTTTGAGAACTAACCTCGTGTATTTATGATATACTTGTTATTTATGAGTTGAAATAGACTCTAGAAGTTGCTTACCACTCACTGAACTATGTGAAGCTCATTCTATTGTTTCATGTTTTTCTTCCTAGGTAGTGAAAGGTGAGGAGTTCCAGGGTGCTGCTAAGGTCAAGGTTTTCCACAAGCCATAGTTACACTTCCGGAGGGTTTTACAGTTGTTCTTGTGAAATTTGTAGTTAAGTCTTGGAGTTGTATAAACAGTTCATTGTTGTAATAAAATGGGCCTACTTAATCAGTTATTGTTTGTTTCCTTGACTTAATCAGTTGGTTGTTGAATTTGTTCATTAGTATTAAAGTTATTTCTGCAAGAGTTATTAGGCAGTAAATGTCAACAAAAGGGTTGATAACTGCTGCAGTCATGTCCTTTCTTAGGCTCAGAGGGTATTCTGAACGGGGTGTGACAATTTATGACCATTTGATGGTGGAAATGGTCCTATGAAGTCTATGCCCCATACGTCGAATAGCTCCAATTCTAAGATAATGTTCATTGTCATCACATTCTTCCATGAAATGTTTCCCGTGCATTGGCACCTGTCACATTTCATTGAATAGTCTCCCGCGTCCTTGAATAACGTTGGCAAAAAATATCCACTTTATAACACCTTTGCTGCTGTGCGTTGACCTCAAAAATGTCCACCAAGCGGTGAGTCGTGGCATTGGGATAATATGCGCTGGTGAGCTGTCTCTGGTACACATAGCCGCAAGATCTGGTCTGACCCCGTCTTGTAAAGATTTGGCTCATCCCAATAATAGGATTTACATTTGATGACGGGAAATTGGAAGTCAATTTTACTCGACAACCAACTTCCCTTGGATGCGGTGTACGAAGCATGTTCCTAAGAAATGCATTGATAGTGATGCGTCGATGGTCATGCGCTGGAATGAAAATTGCGTTAACGAATGTATGCGATGACCATGCGTCCTGCCACAAGTTTTCTTGCATTCACGCCAAGTATAACATGAACACAAGTTTCTCGAGTAATTCGAGGTCGAACACAGGGACTTGTAGCTATATGTTTGTGGTGATGTGCATGCGGCGGTTTGAATAAAAGAATGGAGGGGATGTTACTATGTTAATCCTACTCCTACTCCTATCTATCAGACAACGCAATGAGAATATGCATTAAAGGAAGAGATGCGACAAACCTTGACATGAAATAAATGTATGGGAAAATAGATAAAATTCGAAGATGTTTTCATTGCAAAACTTAAGAGTGATCGCAAGGGCAACCCTAGTCAACACAATCCATGCAATCATGCTACAACCATACACGGCAAGTCATTTTCCAATGGAAATGCGATGCTCCTAATTCTAGGACGCATGTGTTGAACGTAAAGTGTCCATAGAGCTTTTTCTTAAGTCTCTACTCTTGTCCTATGCGATGATGCAGAACGCATGAAAGCAAGGTGACCGCATTCAATCGTATCCTATCTCTAGGATGCATGCAATACATTAATAACTAATAGTGCTCATTCCTAAGCGCCAATCTTTTGTATTATATGATCTAATCTAGCTCTCCCAAGCCTAGATTCTGACCTGACCTTCCCAAGCCTAAATCTTGCCCTTAGACTACCCTCCCGAGTATCCTTAATGTACGAATGAGGCATACATAATGCAAGACAATCGCATAAACTTCGATGACCTATGGTTGTTACTATCCCTAGTGAACAACGCATACCTTGCTTAATGCGTCCAACCATTTACCCTCCCGGGCAGTTGATTGTTGCTGACTTTACTCATAGACAAGAAATGTGTTAGCCTATAGNGTCCAACCATTTACCCTCCCGGGCAGTTGATTGTTGCTGACTTTACTCATAGACAAGAAATGTGTTAGCCTATAGACAGGCGGTGCAACGGCTTCACACTAAGCAAATAAGTTTACTCACACACTTGCGCAACGCACACCTCTCGGTGGGTTGCTACATGCTTCATATCCCTAATCCACATGACTAAGTATGCAATACCCACACAATCCCACTAAGTGTTGTAATGAAAGTAAAGATGCTAAGTAAGAAGATGGAGATGAAGTCGAAGGAATAGAGAAATGCATTGAAAAACACATTGTATTAATTTCTTAATTCAAAATGTCATACAATACAATATAGGAAAAGAAAGGAAAAAGAAATGACCGGCTGGAAGCAAAACTTTACTTCCAGCGGATGTGCGTCAAGGCTGCTGGTGGTGCCATGGATGGGTGGAGGATCTGACTGTCACACCCCACCCTAGACCACCATTTTAGCCTAGGAAAGGGCGTGACTACAGCAGTTATCAACCCTTTTATTGACACTTACTGCCTAATAACTCTTGCGGAAATAACTCTGATACAAATGAATAATTTCAACAATCAACTGATTAAGTAGGCCCATTTAATTACAACAATGTAACGTTTATACAACTCCAAGACTTAGAAAAAAATTTACAAGAACAACTGTAAAACCCTCTGGAAGTTTAATTGTGGCACGTGGTAGACCTTGACCTTAGCAGCACCCTGGAACTCTTCACCTTTCGCTACTTGGGAAGAAAAAGAAAAACATTTGGAAAGCATGAGCTATAAAGCCCAATGAGTGACCAGAAAACTGATTTTTATCAAAAGAACTACCCCACACTTGGGTACTTTTGCTTAGATACCTTCTCAACTATGTCCTTCAGTATCGAGCTACTCAGATACCTTCTCAAATGTCCTTCGGTATCGAGTTTCAAGTAAAACTAGTCATACAATGACTTTATTTAATAAAACTTAGAAAACATGTCTTTATTTGAAAGATATTTCTTTAGCACATGGTTTCTTAAAGCATTTTAAATATTTTAGTCACTCACCTTGATTGTTTAGGAACCTTTCTCTCTAGAAGTTCCTTTGTCACTTCGGTCTCCCTTTTGAACCCTAAAATCCAGATTCAACTTAAAGCTTAGATTACTCATAGTTATAGGCTTTATCTAGAGATACTGGTCTCAATAATCTTACCCTAAAAGCTTAACTCATAACTTCTCATGGTTTGGCCGGAATCATCAAAACATCAAGACTGGCCCAGCTTACCCGATAGCTCGACCATTCTGTCTTTTTCTCATTCTCCAACCCTATTCCTTAGAGCTTCTTCTCCAAAAGCCCCACCATGAAAACTAGACTCTCATATCTTTCAGATGGCTTTGAAATCACTTCAAACGCATGATTATTCTGGGAGAACTCCTCGTCCCAAGTTGATGCTGTTTTCAAGACTTCACTGTCCAATGCGTCCTCTTTGAAACTTTATGATCAACGCATCGATTTTTCTCTCAACGTAATATTTACTCAACTTTCCCACTCTTTTAAATGTATTTTGAGTTGTGATTTGAAAAATGAAGTCTTTGGCCCTATTTATAGGCGTCCAAACCTTCTCCGAATTCGACACCTCTTACTTGGCTGCATGTCCAAGTGTTTCTCCTTCATACTACCAACACATCTTTTTGATCAATGCAATCCAAGTGTCTTTCTCCTAGTAGCCAACACATGAGCTTCAAATTGCATGTCCTCTGATGCAACCACCTCAAATGCTTAAGGCTTAAGGCTTCCTCCCAAGAAGACATATGGTTTGATGACGTTTTTTAGGTGATCTCATCCTTTATATACGTCCAACTCTTGGATGTACAACGCATAGTCCATACTCAATGCACAACCTATAATCAACACATAGCAAGACAGTTCACTATCATCACAATCCAACTTAGCCACAAGAGCTAGCCATCACCAACGTATAGGGTGGCCGCTCATCCTCGACGTATGGCTCATTAGGTAGGTGCGCTTGACATAGGCGCTGGCCACTTGATGCATGGGCATGCTGCATAGGCGTTGGCCATCGCTTGATGCATGAGCATGCTGCATAGGTGCTGGCCATCGATCGCTTGCTCGACTGCATGGGCGTGCTTGACGCATTGATGCTCGGCAGGGCGCTTCGACCATGGGCATGACTTGCGTTCCGATTAGATGACGAATCTCAGCTAACCCGTTACTTTACGTTAATTATGCATCAATGTTCCTATCTTTGTAGCTAATGCAGGAGATGAATGCAAACCGCGAAAACCAGCCATCGCATAGACGATCGCATGCAGAGAACACTTCCATCACAAGGCAAACGCATCGATCAAATGCATGGATGTTCCGATAATCAGTCGTATGCATCCATCGCATGGGAGTTGCGCTCGTCAAGCGATGCGGTCATCACGTAGAGTTTCGGTGTTAAGAGATGCAGCCATTGAATGATTGCGGCTATGCAACAACGCATTCTAATGGGACCAACGTAAGGTAGGTGGAATGATGTTGAACATTTTCAACCTAGCACGCCATTAGTGGGCAGAGGTTCAGACAAGGACTAACGTGCCGAACGTAAGACTCGGAGCAGTCCAATTAATGTTGTCGGTGATTCAAGCTCTATAAATAGAGGCCGAAGAGCTGAAATTCGATTTCGGAGATTATCCCTCTCAACCTGGATTTTCCCCGCGATCTAGACAAACGTGTTAGAAGATGGCTGAGAGTTCTTACCTCCTTCATCCATTCCGAGTGACGACCGGAACCTTCGACCAGAGCTAGATCTCAAGAGAGTCAGTGTGAAACCCGAATTCTATTATTTCTATAAGCAGGTGGTTAAGGAAATTAACTACGTAAAAGTTAAATCCTAATGTTGAAGTGAAAGGAAATTTCTAGGTGTTGAATAGATTTTCCTTGAGATGTTTGAGTTAAGCTTTAATCGATAAAAAATTGACTAAGTGTTGGCTAGGCATTGCCATGCGTTGGCCATAAGATCTTAGGAGATTACTTAGGCAAAGGGAACAAAAAATGTAATTTGGGAAAGCTTGACTTTTGGGGAAAAACTGGGAAAATTGGCTAAGTATAAACCTATATGATGGATGCGTTGGATGTGTTGGATGATGGATGCGTTGGATGCATTGGATGCGTTGGATGCGAAGGATACGTTGGAAGGATGATATGCATCCATGCGGCTGAAGAAAGTGAAGTGAGTGCGTTGGAAGGGAACCAATGCGGCTGAAGGAAGGTGAAGTGATGCGTTGGAAGGCAGCCAATGTATCGAGCGGTCGAAGCCAAGCGCTCTGCCCAATGCGTCGAGCGGCCAGCCAAACGCCCTCACTACCATGCAGTGCCAAGCGGCCATGCCAAGCACACAGGCCCATGGTCGAAGCGCCCTGCCGAGCATCAATGCGTCAAGCACGCCCATGCAGTCGAGCAAGCGATCGATGGCCAGCACCTATGCAGCATGCTCATGCATCAAGCGATGGCCACGCCTATGCAGCATGCCCATGCATCAAGTGGCCAGCGCCTATGTCAAGCGCCACTACCTAATGAGCCATACGTCGAGGATGAGCGGCACCCTATACGTTGGTGATGGCTAGCTCTTGTGGCTAAGTTGGTTTGTGATGATAGTGAACTGTCTTGCTTAGTGGTTGATTATAGGTTGTGCATTGAGTATGGACTATGCGTTGTACATCCAAGAGTTGGACGTATATAAAGGATGAGATCACCTAAAAAACGTCATCAAACCATATGTCTTCTTGGGAGGAAGCCTTAAGCCTTAAGCATTTGAGGTGGTTGCATCAGAGGACATGCAATTTGAAGCTCATGTGTTGGCTACTAGGAGAGAAGACACTTGGATTGCATTGATCAAAAAGATGTGTTGGTAGTATGAAGGAGAAACACTTGGACATGCAGCCAAGTAAGAGGTGTCAGATTCGGAGAAGGTTTGGACGCCTATATAGGGCCAAAGACTTCATTTTTCAAAATCACAACTCAAAATACATTTAAAAGAGTGGGAAAGTTGAGTAAATATTACGTTGAGAGAAAAATCGATGCGTTGATCATAAAGTTTCAAAGAGGACGCATTGGACACAGTGAGTCTTGAAAACAGCATCAACTGGGACGAGGAGTTCTCCCAGAATAATCATGCGTTTGAAGTGATTTCAAAGCCATACTGAAAGATATGAGAGTCTAGTTTTCATGGTGGGGCTTTTGGAGAAGAAGCCTTAAGGAATAGGGTTGGAGAATGAGAAAAAGACAAAATGGTCGAGCTATCGGGTAAGCTGGGCCAGTCTTGATGTTTTGATGATTCCGGCCAAACCATGAGAAGTTATGAGTTAAGCTTTTAGGGTAAGATTATTGAGACCAGTATCTCTAGATATAAAGCCTATAACTATGAGTAATCTAAGCTTTAAGTTGAATCTGGATTTTAGGGTTCAAAAGGGAGACCGAAGTGACAAAGGAACTTCTAGAGAGAAAGGTTCCTAAACAATCAAGGTGAGTGACTAAAATATTTAAAATGCTTTAAGAAACCATGTGCTAAAGAAATATCTTTCAAATAAAGACATGTTTTCTAAGTTTTATTAAATAAAGTCATTGTATGACTAGTTTTAATTTTTATACTATGAAACTGCGGTTACTGATGTGATTAATCCCC
>NC_052355.1:37540747-37573115 GCF_009727055.1 Benincasa hispida | reverse complement strand
ATTCTTGTGAATTCCTATCATGATCGACGCATATTCTGCCTAACAACTTTCATAATTTTAAGTAAAAGGCCTAAAATGACATGCATTTCTGCATGTCATCACACCCCCAAACTTAAAATCATGTTTGTCCTCAAGCATGCGTTATACTCAAGAAATTCTAACTCACCTTCATGCTTTCCTTTGCGATGACCAGCTTCTAGAAATATAATTTACACACACCTTCGACCATCACCGCAATGCTCTCCTCCATTTTAGCTACTTCTTCAAAAAGATCTTTTCTAAGTTAAATCCGGCAAGCCTTTGCTCAAAAAGTTTTATTCATTCACCGCAACTTTATGTTTAGCTTTTGAGAATGCGTTCATTCAAAATACTTCAAAACTTTGCGATGGTTTATTCAAATGCGGTGTTGAACCTGGTTATGCCCTTCGTTTTGGGTTACCCCCACGTGTGTCATGCGGGCATCCAACTTCGGTTGCGTTCCATATTCAACTTCAACTCTTGTCTCTTTTGATTTGGCTTACGTCGGATAGAAGAGTTGCGCTAATGCATTGATCCTGGCGACTTGCCTTCGTTTTGGCTTGCCCCCACGTGTGTCATGAGGACATCCAACTTCGAGCAAGTGCCTTTCATAGTTTAACTCTTATAAACAAGGGTTTCCCCATTGCGTTGATAGTGGAGTTATTATTTTCAAAATCTCACTTCAACTTTTTTTTTTCTTCTTCTTCTTGTTTTTTTTTTTGAAAACAAATGATCGCAATATAATGAACGCAAATCTCCGAGACCACTGCCACCCCCAAACTTAAAGGTTAGCAAGGTTCTCACCGCAAAGCTAAAAACAGAATTTCAGAAATGCGATAAGAAATGTTTGAACAAAGGTTTGTGCAAAATAAAACTTAAGAAGGCCCCCTTCCGGGGGGGCCCGAGCCAAATATTTTCAAAATTTGACGAAGCTAATAAAAGTAAAGAATGCCTTGCGTTGATTAGTTAGAAAATGCGGTGAGCTATACGTACCATCATAGAAACATCGCAAAACAACACAATCGGGAAAAAGAGAATCTCAAAAGGATAAGGCATACAAGATAATAAGAAAAGACCTTAGGTGGAACAACGCATGCACTCATGCATTGGAATCCACGTGATTGAAGCCTTAAGTTGAAGTGTGAAAGGAATTCTTCCGTTGAACTATGAACCGAGGAGACTTATTGTTGCACCTGTAAGAGCAAACGTACCCAAAACCAAGGAAGCAGCCATATATCCAAAATAACAATAAAAATAACCTATACTATGAAAGCAAAGTAAAGATAGGGTAGAAGACATCCTTGGAAAAATAGGAGTATTGTCACTGCAAGGAGTCTTCCATGCAGGAGATGGCTCCCAACTACTTGGGTCAAGTTGCCCTGACCATTGGAACTTCCGACAATTGTTGGGCGCATGCCGTCATGAGCTTAGAACTGCCTTAAGCTCTTTTGCGACTGATTGCCTTTCTACCTTGGGGTCAATACTGACTTTTAGCACATCGCCTACAATTCAATATTGTTTGCAACCTGATCGCATAAGCTGCAATACACCCAAGATAAAAAGTTTGCTTGTAGAGACACAAAACTTAACAAACATTTAGCTGCCAAGTCCCCAGCAACGGCGCCAAAAACTTGATGACAGAAAACTGGAAGTCAATTTTACTTGACAACTAACTTCCCTTGGACGTGGTGCGCGAAGCATGTTCCTAAGATATGCGTCGATAGTCATGCGTCGATGGTCATGCGTTGGAATNGCATACAAGATAACAAGAAAAGACCTTAGGCGGAACAACGCATGCGCTCATGCGTTGGAATCCACGCGATTGAAGCCATGCGTTGAAGTGTGAAAGTAATTCTTCCATTGTTCTACGAACTGAGGAAACTTATTGTTGCACCTACAAGAGCGAACGTACCACAACCAAGGAAGCAGCCATATATCCAAAATAACAATAAAATAAATAACCTATACTATGAAAGCAAAGTAAAGATAGAGCAGAAGACGTCCCTGGAAAAATAAGAGTGTTGTCACTGCAAGGAGTCTTCCATGTAGGAGATTGCTCCCAACTAACTTCCCTTGGACGTGGTGCGCGAAGCATGTTCCTAAGATATGCGTCGATAGTCATGCGTCGATGGTCATGCGTTGGAATGAAAATTTGTTGACTCACTTTTGGATAGGTAAGGATGTATGATGTTCTATGCTCATGATGATACGATACTACTTCTGAATATACGTTAATTATGGATGTTCATGTAGTATGCCATGCGCTGTCACAAGTTTCCTTACGATGGAACCAAGTGTAATTCCACCGCAAGTTTCTCGGTGTGATCCGAGGTCGAACACGGGGACTGGTTTAGGTTATTATGATATGTTCATGATATATGCGACCGGGTTTTCAATCTTTAAAAGTGTGTGTGTACAGGTATATAAATTGCAATAAAATAAAGTAAAGTAGTAAAGATGCGATAATAAAATAAAAATACAGTAAACCTAAGCTAGATGATACAAGATACAGGCTTCATGTATAAGATGCTGGGGTCAAGGCTGGCTGTGAAAGTTGTGCAAAAATGTGGGATGCGGCGGCAAGTCTTATGACTAAAATATAAAGAGAAAGACAAATAATATAAACAACGCAAGCTCTTAATCACATTGAGGCTACAAATACTATTCTTCTCTTCTCTTGGCGTACACCTCTCGGTGATCAGCCGCGCTCCCACATGTCTGTGGTGAAACAGAGACTAACGTAATGAACGGAAGTTTTCTTCCATGTCTGGAAGTACTACTCGCTTTAGTTAACGTATTCTTCTAACCCTCTCTCGATAGATCAAAATGGCATCTTCATTTCTGCTCTCACAGGTGAAGATGCCGTCTAGCATGCCTTAGCTAAACGCATTTTATATCTTTAACATAAATTATGTACTTGGTTAATTCATATTGCTTATCAGGGAATTAAGAAAACATCAAGAAGAAAGTGATTGACGGGTGAACGGAAATAGATAGAAAATGGTAAATGGAGTTATCAAAACATTTAATATCTCTATTAAGCATTTGATACATGGTGTGTGAATGAAGAGATAAAGAACAGTGAAGTACAACGATGAAAGAGATAGATAGAAACAAACAAGTGCCAATGTCTTGGCACTGATTCGATGAAGATCCGCTTGCCGGATAGGATGGTTTTAATGGCAGGAAGAGCATCCCTCTCAAGCTTGCTCCACCGGTAGCAGGGATCTTTGCACAGAGCAGCTTTCAATCGGGTGTTTGGCAGATTAGATCTGAGATTCACCTCTCGGCTTTATCTCGTCATCTTCCCGGATTTCGTCTCTTAAGCACTCAGCTTAGCCTTTTCTCTCAACAATTTTGCAGCACTTACCCTGTATCTAGTAGCATATATTTTCTCTGAAATCAATGGGGTTTTATAGGTAGATCTTTGACTCCGGCCTTGTGGTCCCCACTTGATCGTTATGGTAATTCTGAAGATGGAGGGATATTATTCCTTTTGTTATGCAATCAGACCGTCAATTCTGCACAACCGTTAGTTGTACACGTGTCTCAATCCTCCGCTTTTGTGTTTCTCAGCTGCATCTTCCGATCATGGGTTCGCATGCGGTGTTGTTTTTATTACCGCATGTGGTTGAAACACAGCTCTGGATCGACTGTCGCATTGCGCCGTCATTGTGGTAATCATCTCTTCATTGTTGTTTGACGGGCGCATTGTGACAAAGATGCGTTGATTAGTTTCTCATGAGCCTTTAGCACAAGTGGTGACTTGGTCTCCTGCAAAACAGAGTAAAATTCGGCTTGTCTTCCATCTTTATGGTGTTAGTGGGTGTAATTGCGATCATTTATAATTATTGTAATACTAGGCTAATTTTCATGCAATCAGTGCATATTTGCTAACTTTTGGCCGCAATATCTAGATAAGGTGGCATAAATAACTTGTATTTCTACAAGTTATCAAAATTGCGTTAACGAATGTATGCGATGACCATGCGACCTGCCACAAGTTTTCTTGCATTCACGCCAAGTATAACATGAACACAAGTTTCTTGGGTAATTTGAGGTCGAACATAGGGACTTGTAGCTATATGTTTGTGGTGATGTGCATGCGGCGGTTTGAATAAAAGAATGGAGGGGATGTTGCTATGTTAATCCTGCTCCTACTCCTATCTATCAGACAACGCAATGAGAATATGCATTAAAGGAAGAGATGCGACAAATCTTGACATGAAATAAATGTGTGGGAAAATAGATAAAATGGGGAGATGTTTTCATTGCAAAACTTAAGAGTGATCGCAAGGGCAACCCTAGTCAACGTAATCCATGCAATCATGCTACAACCATACACGGCAAGTCATTTTCCAATGGAAATGCGATGCTTCTAATTCTAGGATGCATGTGTTGAACGCAAAGTGTCCATAGAGCTTATTCTTAAGTCTCTACTCTTGTCCTGTGCGATGATGCAGAATGCATGAAAGCAAGGTGACCGCATTCAATCGTATTCTATGTCTAGGATGCATGCGATGCGTTAATAACAAATAGTGCTCATTCCTAAGCGCCTATCTCTTGTATTATGTGATTTAATCTAGCTCTCCCAAGCCTAGATTCTGACCTGACCTTCCCAAGCCTAGATCCCGTCCTTAGACTACCCTCCCAAGTATCCCTAATGTACAAATGAGGCATACATAATGCAAGACAATCGCATAAACTTCGCTGACCTACGATTGTTACTATCCCTAGTGAACAACGCATACCTTGCTTAATGCGTCTAACCACTTACCCTCCTGGGCAGTTGATTGTTGCTGACTTTACTCATAGACAAGCAATGCGTTAGCCTATAGACAGACGTTGCAGCGGCTTCATGTAACGCTGAAGATGGTTTATAGTTTATGCACATTACTGATGAAAGAATGAATCATACAAGCTCATGTCCCCGGCAACGGCGCCATAAATTTGTAACGCTAAAGAATGATTTCCTTATTATGCGTGCACTGTGCCATAAACTTGATACGATGTTTTTATATCTTTAGTCTTTATGCGATTCTACTTCTAAATATGCGTTGTTAATGATATGCTTGTAGTATGCGATAGAGTAATGTGTGTCACAAGTTTCCTTGTGCTGAAACCAAGTATAATTCCAACGCAAGTTTCTCAGAATAATCCGAGGTCGAACATAGGGATTGTTTTTGTTAATGCGTTACTTTTGTGATACATGTGACCGATTTTACAATTAATAAAAGATTTGGTTTGTACATGAATTTAAATTGCAATAAACATAAATTGCATTGATAAAATAAAATTGCATTGAAAATAAAATCCTAAGCTAACATGATACAAGATACAAGATACATGATACATGATACTGAGGTCGAGACTGACTGTGAAGTTATACAAAGGATCATGGTATGCGATGGCAAGTCTTTATGGATGAATCAGAAATAGAAAGAATAAATAGTAAAAACATCGCAAGTTTGTTAATTACGTTAAAGATGCAACTAGGGTTCCGCTTTCCCTTGGCGTACACCTCTCGGTGATCGGTCGCGTTCTCACATATCTATGGTGAACAGGGATAAATGTAATGAACGCAAGGTTGCTTCCATCTCTAGAAGTACTTCTTGCTTTAGTGAACGCGTTCTTCCAACCCTCTCTTGATAGGTGGAATAGCATCTTCACTTCTGCTCTCATAGGTGAAGATGCCATCTAGCATGCTTTAGTTAAACATAATTATTTCCTTAACACAGATTAATTTACTTGCTGAATTCTTACTAATTACCTAGGGAATTAAGAAAACATCATGGATAAAGTGAATCATGGATGAACGAGAATAGACAGAGAGATGATTATGGAAATGATCATAACATTTAATACTAAGATTAAGCGTTCGATACATTGTGTGAATGAAAGATTAAGAAGATGAATACAAATGATGAAACAGAGATTAGAAACAAATACAAAAAAGTGTCAACGTCTTACACAGATCATGGACGGAGGTTTTGCTTGCCGACGTGTGGAAGTAATGGAGAGGAGAGCTTCCCTCTCAGGCCTACTCTTCTAGTAGAAATGACCTTCGTATAGAGCTTCAACGGCGGGGATTAGAAGGATTCTTTACTCGGAGACTCACCTCTCGGCCTTGTTTCGTGATTCTTCCCAGATCTACTCTGGAAGTTGCTCAGACCAGTCTCTCTCTCAGATCAATATATACACGTTTCTATTTATTCAAATATATCTTTCAATGGAATTGCAGAAGCTATTTGCATGTGGCGAAGCTTGACTTTTTGCATTGTAGTCCCCACTTTATGGTTATGGTAGTTCCTGAAATGGTGGAGTGAATATTCCTTCTGTTACGTAATCAACCCGTCAAAGTGCACAACTGAAAGCTGTACATTTATCAGAATCCTCTGCAAATGCGTTGCTCTTTACATCTTCAATCGATCGCCGCATGCGGTGTTGTTTTTTATTAGCGCATGCGGTTGAATTTGCGTTGATCGCAAAGCTCTTGATCGATTGTCGCATGAGCTATCATTGCGTTGATCGTCTCTTCGTTCTCAATTGAGGGGCACAATGCGATGTAGATACGTTGTTCACTTTATCTTTGAGCCATTAACGCATGCGGTGACTGATTTGATGTGCAACTATTTTAGCATGTCCATGAAGCGATGGTACTGCACTTCATCATTTTTCTTCTTCTTAAGTCTCTGAGGGAATGGTGGCAGCTATACTTTCACGGTTTTCTGTTCCATAGGCTTAGAAGTGGATGCAACTTCTGGTTCCATCATCTCATTCTCTTCTGGTTTCTCTTGTGTCAATGGGGTTCTGGATTCCATCACAACTGGAGTAGTCCTACTTGGCTCCTTCTTCTCTTCCGCTACTGTTTTTTCGCTTCGCAAAGTCACAACTTGACATTGCTCCTTTCCTATATTCCATGGGTTGCAAGCGAGCTCAGTTAAACTCGGCAACGCCCCTTGCGGTTTACTTTTAAGCTTGTCCGCAATCTGTCCTATTTGGATTTCGAGATTGCAGATTAAAGTTGCCTGATTCTGGAGCACTGTTTCATTCTTCTCGATATACTGCTTTAATAGGGTATCTAGAGATGAAGACGATGACACTTGTGAGTTTCTAGCTTGATTTTGCGATTGACCGTTTATTCGCGGGAAAAACCCTGGCGGCCCTTCTTTTTGCACAATAGGTTGATAATTTTGTTGATTTTTCCATGCGAAGTTGGGGTGGTTTCTCCACTCGGGGTTGTAAGTGTTGGAGAAAGGATTGTTCTTTACAAAATAAACAGATTGTGGGTTCTTCGGACATTCTTCCATTGGATAGACTTCTCCACAAGCGGCACAACCTGTGCTCATCTACTCGATTATATTGACCTGCCCTCTATATGTTTTCGGGATATTGATTGTGATGCCTTGTATCAAATTCATCATTGCATTCATTTAATTTTGCAGGGATGCGATGGCCCTATTGCTTGCATCATTTTCTCAAATTCTAAGTCTTTGATCGCTTTCCCTTTAGTCTTCGTGATTCTTCGAAATGCGATCAAGGATATTTTTAGCCTCATCATATGTTTTGTTAAGCAGACCTCCAGCTGCTGCTGCATTGGCAGCCGTCTGCGATGCAGGGTTCAAACCGTGATAAAATATTTCCATTTGAAGATAGTCAGGTAAGCTATTGTGCGGACAATCTCGCACCAACCATTTAAACCTCGCCTAGGCATCGCTGAGCGATTCATCAATATCCTGTTCAAAATTGGT
Organism: Benincasa hispida; assembly: GCF_009727055.1. NCBI lineage: Eukaryota > Viridiplantae > Streptophyta > Magnoliopsida > Cucurbitales > Cucurbitaceae > Benincasa > Benincasa hispida. The sequence goes on along the minus strand of NC_052355.1, from coordinate 37,565,346 downwards.
AATCAACTTCTCCCTTTTTGCGTTCTCTATCGGGGGGAAGTATTTCTTCATGAACTTCTCTACTACTTGTTCCCAAGACGTTATCTCCCTAGTTCGAGAGAATAGGCCCATTTTCTTGCTTGATCGCTTAGCAAAAATGGGAACAACATTAGTCAAACTTCCTCAGATGAGATGTTTGGGAATACAAAAGTATTGTAGATTTCAATAAAACTCTGAAGATGGGCGTGTGGATCCTCGCCACGCCTTCCACAAAACTGTTCGGCCGTCTGAATCATCTACAATATAACCGACTTCATTTCAAACCTCAATCTGTCCAGAGTTGGCCTCATGATTCCTGGAGAGAAATCATAGAGGTTGGGCGACGCATAAGGTCTATTGTGATCGTTCGCCAAGAGAATGGAGTTCGCCATGATATTATTCGCATTTGCTGCTCTGTCTTCCGGTTGTTCCGCCATGTTCGGATTTCTCTCTTGTTGTTGTCGGCGGTTGTTTCTTCGTCTTCTTCGGAAAGTCCTTTCAATCTCTGGGTCGTAATTGGACTCAGGAACTTGTACTTCGCTCATACGACACCCGTTTCTTCCTTTACCAAAGGAGAGGCAGTGCACAAAGGTTGAAAGCTGCAAAGAAAATAAAAAAAAATTTATGGTAATGCAATATGTACTGCCTAGTCCCCGGTAACGACACCAAAATCTTGATGCATTGTAAATGAGATGAAATAATGGTATGAAATTGCGATGGTGAATTATGCGTTGCACATACAAGTTTATCTAGTAAAACCCAAGTATAAATCTTACTAGGTTTCTTGGTAAGTCCAGGGTTAAACACAGGGACTACGAGACACTATGCAAAGAAAATAAAAAAAATTACTGTTAGCGCAATATGTACTACTGTAGTCCTCGGCAACGGCACCAAAAACTTGATATATTGTAAATGATGAAATAATGGTATGAAATTGTGGTGGTGAATTATGCATTGCACATGCAAGTTTTCCTAGTAAAACCCAAGTATCAATCTTACTAGGTTTCCTTGTAAGTCTAGGGTCGAACACAGGGACTACTGAGACACTATGCGTTAATGAATTTTGATTTCTTTACGGTGGCAAAAACAAATAAGTTTGGTTGGTGTCATGTTTAAGTATAAATTCTATACGATGGAATTGAGTAAAGAGTTGATGATAGTGAAAGTTACAATGAGTATGCGGGAAACGGGCTAAGAAGGGATTTTGCTAACACCTTCTAAGATTGCGTTCAAACTATGCAATCATGCTATACACATACAACAACATGTCATCTCTCAATGCACATGCCATAGTTCCTATTTCTAGGATGCATGCGATGTATACGGTAATGTCGATAGGACTTATGTCTAAACTTCTATTCTTATCTATGCGATGATGAATGATACAAACATACACAAGGTGACCGCATACTATCATATCCTATTTCTAGGGTGCATGTAATGCATAATAGCAAACAAAACTTATCTCTATGTTTCTATCTCTTGCTTATGTGATTCTAATCTAACTCTCTCAAGCCTAGATTCTAACCTGACTCTCTCAAGTCTACGTTTGTTCTTTAGACTACTATCTCAAGTATCTATAAAGGGTGAAGGACGCATAAAGTGAAGATCTTAGGTCATGCTAGTTAACTACTTCTCAACCCATTTGGAAATTTAGCTACTTATGCGAAATGTGAAGAGATTGAACAGATGTTGAGATGAGAATTCCATTCTATAAATAAAGTCAGAATACAAAACAATAATGGAAAGTAGGGATAAGAAGCCCGGTAGCAATGTCTTGCTTCCCGAGGCTTTTACACTGTTTTTTTTACTCTACTCTGTCCAGAAAAATATCCTTGCCTTCGAAAGTGTCGGCCCTCTCTCCGTTTGCAGCGCCTCCCAGCAGTCTTTCGAGCTATCCAAGAGTGATCTCTCAGCGTCTTCTTCTCTTCGCTCGCCACCGCCTTCTAAGTATATGAATTACATACGAACGGCTATCTATTTGTATATGATCTATCTTCTTTATATGGCAAATTCTGTAGAATTTCAAACCCCTTTAATGGTGGTGGCCTTTGGTATTTATAGAGCTTCAAGGTGAAGAGCTTTTATCTCTAATGATTACAGTGATGGGAGGTCATTAAATCTTCTGTCTGATGCGCTGATTAATGGTCACCAAAAAGTTGAATGTACTTGCTACAGTGTATCGTTAACAGCTTGTCAACTAAATTCGGATTTGACCGTCATCAGTTTTCCGTCCCATCATGATTTATTATGCTTTCACCTTGATGTGTTCATCTTTATGCGGCCACCTTCCTGAGTAACTTCTCGTGAGTGCATACGATCGCATGACTTTGTGGTTACAATCCTTTAATGCGTGTGGACGCTGAATTCCTTGGATCGCAATTTTACTTGAGCCAACGCATTTTTCCTGCACAAAATAAGTAAATTAGCTGCTTTTATGCGATGGGCGCATGTGATCGCAATATTCCCAGTTTAATACTTTTGGACACGATTTTGCATATTTTTATCGTCGCATTTCCACATTGTTTTATAACTTTGAACTGTAATAACGTACATTTCTGCCCGTTATCACCCAACACATGTGTTGGTGCAAAATCCGATTGGTACGATGTTTTAAAGTATACCTATTTGTAGGATACCCAAAAAAAAAAAATGTGGTCTGTTTTATGATCCTTAAGATGATAAAGTGTTTGTATCAACAAATACTACATATTTTTAGGAAGACCATGTAAGAAATCATCAACCTCACAGTAAACTAATAATAAATGAGATGTCTAGAGAAACTACAGACAGATCAACAAAAGTCGTTGATCAGGCTGGTCCTTCAACAAGAGTTGTTAATGAAACTGGTCCATCACATCCTTCTCAAGAATCGAGAATGTCTTGACATAGTGGGAAGGTTGTTTAACAACCTGATCGATAGATGAGTTTAATAGAAACTCAGGTCGTCATACCTAATGAAAGCTTAGAGGATCCATTGACCTTTAAACAAGCAATGGGGGATGTAGATCGAAACCAATGGATAAAAGCCATGGATCTTGAAATGGAGTCTATGTACTTTAATTCAATCTGGGAACTTGTAGATTAACCACAAAGGTAAAACCTATCTGTTGTAAATGGATCTACATCGCTGCTCAGTGCTGTAATCGTAAACGGATGCGTTATTCTTGAAGTTAATGAGAGTATGTGATAATAGTTGTTTGCAAACAGTTTCAAGAGTCATGCACTGATCACAAGTTTTCTCGTTGATAAACCAAGTATAACCTAGCAAAGAATGTCTTAGGATGACCTAAGGTCAAACACGGGGATTTGATTGCGATAGTGTTGAACAGTGATGAATCATGCAATAATAATAAAAGATGCGTTAATTTTGGTAATGCGATAATGAAAATGTGTTAATAAAAGGCAATGTCTCAGAAAGCTTAATAAGTGTAGGATATGAATGGGTGAGCAATGTGGCACGTTTGTGGATAAAATCTATGAAGATGAATAGGTTAAGGGGAAGGCTATTTAGAAATCATTAATCCATACAGGAGATACGATCGTGGTTCTTACTTCCCATTGGCTATACCTTTCGATGGTTATCGCACTTGTCATATCTCTATGATGTCAAAAAGGGAAGTGTTGTAGAACGCAAGGTTATTTCTATCTCTAGAAGTACTTTTTGTTTTGCTTAACAAGTTCTATCACCTTTCTCTTTCGAGAAGTTGATTATCATACTCAACTCTGCTTTCATAGGTGAGTATGTTTCTAAGCACGTGTTAAGCAAACTCGATAGCCTCTCATAGCATGGATCAAGTCATTCGATTAACCTTCCCCCATACTCTAGGGGTTTAATGACTCATGAGCAAGGAAATGAAAGATGGATGAATATGGATAAAGATGGAGATGAACATGATGATAATATTGAATCAGTAAATCGTTCAGATACAAAGTTAACTAATATCTTAGTTAATAATGTTTTACAAAACGATAATACAGAGAGAATTGAATGGTTGTGAGATTAATGTCAATCTCTTAACAAAATGGATTGATGATGCAATCCTGCCAGTGTGATGTGACTCGTGTGGTGGATTGGTGAACTTCCTTCTCAGGTAAATTCTCTAGTGGCCTTCTATATGGGAATTGGAGTTTTGGAATAGAAGGTTCCCTGCAAAAGTTAGGCTTTCTGATCTTGTTCGCTACATGTCACTTTGCTGTGCTGAGGCTCTATTTATAGAGCCATGTGCTTGTCTGCCTTGATAATCCCACTCTGATTGGTTGCTATCATTCGTCAAGGTAGATGAGAATGTCAGTGTTGCATCATGGTCAACGATCAGGACGTACATCAGAGTATCTCTTGTACGATTTTAGAAATCCTGAGGCATGCGTTGATCGCATCTTTCCTTGAAGGATTGCCACATGCAATGATTCCTGTTTTTCCTGCAAAACATAGATTTTGACATTCTTTTGCCCACGAAATGCGGTCAGTGGGTGTGTTTGCGATATCTTTATAAAACACTACTTTTTTATATCAATTTAGTCATGACCGACGCATTTTCTTCCTATCTATTGCCGCATATTCTAAGAATGTGGTACACATAACTTGTATTTCTACATGTTATCACTCAACAAGCCTCCCATTGTAGGGGTTAGATCGGATAGATAGCTGGGGACATAGTCCTGCAAGATGAAATTCACTTCTACTTGTTTTAGGGTTAGCAGATAGGTTGTTCCCTTAAGTATTGACTCCTGGTCTTGAACAAAGGGGCCCACCCTCTCTATGGTTGAGAGGACTCGATTTATTGGTAGACTCATAAACCAATTGTTCATTAGAGGATCAATGGTGACTTAAGGAGCAAGATGTATTACAGGGGAAAAACGGTAATTTTGACCTAGTTGTAAATACAAACAACCTGTGAAGGATTGACTAACTGATTATGGTTAAATCAAGTGGACAAAAATATATCTGCAGTGAGGAGAGTGCAACTACCGAGCTATCGTGGAGTGTCTCATTATTTAACGAATATTTATTAATTCGGTTTAAAGAGTTTATCCAATTAATCTCAAATCGTTGGAGGTCATGATCTGTAGGTCCATTAGGTTCCTCTACTAGCTCGTAAAAAGATTAATCCTTAGAATAGCGTATTGAGAAAATTTGAAATGTTCAAATTCGGTTTAGGATTTGGATTATTATATTCGATATAATTAAATGTTTAATTATCGAATTAAATGTATCAGAGAGTTAGAAAACATTTAAATATGATTTAAATATTAAACACATGAATATGGATTCATGTTTTTTATTGGTTTTTTAAAATAATTTAATATGTGATATCAAAATATTTTTAAATTAATTAATTTATTTAAAATTAATAATTTGTATTAATTTTATTAAAAATTTGAATTTAAAAATTCAAATTCAAATTCAAATTTAATTATTTTTCTATTTAATTTAATTTATATTATAAATAATATGGATCATGTGTATTATCTACTATTTTATCTTTTAGGCCTATTATTTTATTGGGCTAATTAGGTAAAAGAAATGTAAATCTTCTATAAAAATATAAGATTATTCAGCTGGTTTGGGGTTGGAAAATTCGGATTTTTCATGCAAAATCATCCCCTCATTTTAGTTTNTAAATTAAGATTAATTGGAAATTAGGGAGAAAATGGGATTTTTCCACATTTCCCACTCAATCCACTTATGTGTCATGTAAGCATACAATGTAAATCTTCTATAAAAATATAAGATTATTCAGCTGGTTTGGGGTTGGAAAATTCGGATTTTTCATGCAAAATCATCCCCTCATTTTAGTTTGACACCAAAATCAGAACTTTATTTTTTTTTCTTCTTCAAATTCTTCTCAATTTGGATCCCACAATCCAATCTAAGACCTAAAAATAGTAGAGAAGGCTATTGTGATGGTCTACTTCAAAGATTGAAGGAGAAATTGATGGAGATTTGGAGCAATCAAGTGAAATCATTAAAGGTTGAATCCTTGAAACCCTATTTCTTACATTTTTATGAATATGCATGCTAATCCACTAAAATTGATGTAGTTAGAGTGCTTAGGATCTTAATAGTTTCTGTATATTGAATGTCAACTCCATCAATATCATTATCAAAATTATTCTCCTTAAGGCTCTCAACAATATTAAGACTAATCTCGAAGTGTATTTAGACAAATGCTCAACATATGGAGCAACATTTTCTTTTTCCGAATTTTCTTCAACGCTATCAGGAGCCATGACTTTAGGAATGGTTGTAACAAACAAAATCATATTTTCAGCACCAGACTTTCGACAAATAACATAACTCTCCATACAACAACGAAATTTCAATCACAACACTATCTCTAAGATTCTTTTCAATAACATCCGTCTAAGAAGAACCAACTTCAGGAACATTAAAAGTAGACTTAGGGACAAATACAATAACATTATCAGGAACCACAACAAAAAAAATTAGGCAAACCTCTCACCAGGTCATAGTTAACAAGATCTTTTTTAGATGACTTTAACTTAGCAGACTTCAACCTCATCTATTATGATTTGAGCGACATAATAAATAAATGGACCTAATTCGATTAGGTTTTGACCTCAGCTAAATAGCAAGCTGGTTCGATTTAACCAACATTAAAGAAAGTACACATGGTCTAACAAGGCTTCAACCTCAACTAAACAACAAGGTTTAATTTGACAAATTATAAAGTAAACGGACCTGTCTCGACTAGACTTCAACCTCAACTAATTAGCAAATTGGTTTGATTTAACCAACAATAAAATAAATGGACCTGACTCGACCCAACTTCGATCTCAACTAATTAGTAAGCTTGTTCAATCTAACCAACAGTAAAATAAATGGCCTGACTCGACCAGGCTTCGATCTTAGCTAATTAGCAAGTTGGTTTGATTTAACCAACATTAAAGAAAATAGATATGGCCTAACAAGGTTTCAACCTCAACTAAACAACAAGGTTTAATTTGATAAACAGAAAAATAAATGAACCGGATTTGACCAGGCTTCAACCTCAACTAATTAGCAAGCTTGTTTGATTTAACCAACATTAAAGACATAGACATGGCCTAATTGTTAGAGTAAACATGAAAAATACGGAAGCTAACAAAATCATTAAACACTCTAATTACATTAATTTGAGTAACAAGCATGCAAACTCATAGTTTTTCATACAATAGGATTTCAGTTTACTACCTTTGTATATTTCCTTCAATTCCTTGCAAGTTCCACTAAAATTGACCTTCAGTTTCTTCAGTAGACCACCAAAAGTATTTCTCTACTATTCTCAGCCTTGGATTGAGTGGTGGAACTCTAAGTTATTTGGATAAATCGAAGAGATAGAGAGAGAAAAAATCTCAGCCTAGTTTTTCCAGAATTTCAATTTGCACGTCCTTAATTCTGATTAGTATTCAAGTATTTAGTCAACTTAAACATGAAAAATTGATTAATTAGTTATTTGACACTTCAAATAGCACTAAGATGGTGGGCTTTGGTCTTCAAAATTGGATAAATCTGCTATGGATTTATAACATAATTTTCAATTTTAATTAAAAAATACTTTTTCAAATTTTATTTAATCTAATTCTAAAAAGTAATTAAATTAAATATAATACAAATTCAATTTTTGAAATTGAATTTTAAAATTGAAATTGATTTAATTAATTAAATAATAATAATTTAATATCAAATATTAAATTGATAAAACCCCTAATTCATACATGAATCCCTATTTATGTAATCAATATTTAAGTCATTATTTAAATATATTGAACTCTCCAAATACATTTAATTTCAATAAATTTAAATGTTAATTATATCAAATATAATTATCCAAACCCTAAATTGAATTTGAACATTTCAAATTCACTAACTATTCTAACTTTAATCTTTTATGAGCTAGTAGAGAGACCTTATGTACCTATAAATATGATTTAAAAAACTAATGAGCTCCATAACTTGAGATTAATGGAAATTGGTTAATTTAATTAAAGAGTTTAATTAATTAACCAAGTATCATTGGAGCTTCAATCTATAAATCCATAAGGTCTACTCGGAAGCTCAATTAGGATTATTGAGAATCGAATTAATTTTGGATTAATTTGAATTGTTCAAATTAATTGAGGGAATTAATTATATATGATATGATCAATATAATGTGATACATTATAATATTAAATTTTATTTGGGAGGAAATAAATATTTGAATATGATTCAAATATTAATTATATGAATATAATTCATATAAATACTATAGGTTAAATTAAATTTGAATTTGATTCATATTAAATACTATAGGTTAATTGAGAGAATATTAAACCATAGGTTATATTATATATGATATAATATAAACTATAGGTTATATTAGATATAACATATAGTTTGATATATGTTATATATAGTAAATTAGTTATTATACAAATATATATTAAATTAATTTTAAAACATTAATTTTTAAAATTTTGAATTTAATTAAGGGAGTGAGTTATAACTCCATTCTCTTATTTCTCTCAATTTTATCATGGGAGTGGGAGCAGTTAGAGGGATAGCCTTCTTCTCCTTCTATTTTACACAAATGTTCTTAACTCCCAAAAATAATTAGTTTTTTGCAAATTTCCTCTCAAAATTCTCCCTTTCCCTCCACCAAAATTAACACGAAGCCCACCCCCTCGTGGATTCTTAACCCTACAGAGAATACCAAGGAATTCGCTTAGTGGTGTCCAATTTGGGTGTTTGTTGTGTTCATGCAATTCGTAGAAGAATCATGGAGTTTTGAATCTTAAAGGGTAAGTAATTCAAATTGTAAATTCCTCTTATTTGTTCTTGTTAGCATGCTGTCTGAATGCATATTTTTTGTTTCCGTTTTCTGAATTTTAAGATTCTATATAAAAAGAATAAAATTGGGCTCTCGATCCACTTCTGCTGCAGATGTTTATGCATTCTTCAATTGGAATTAGAGCCAGGATTTGACTCCCAGTTTTGTTATTTTCGAAATTAAAATTTAGAACTTTGGTGGGATTTTACTGTTTCTAAATTTATGTATGATGAACGTGAGAATTTGCATGTTTTGGATGTTTTCGAGATTGGCCTTTAGATTTATGCTGTTTAATTTACAATTCGATATGTACGAGCTCGTTATTTTTTGGCATAATTGCTATCAATTCTTTATTTATTAAGTTCGGGTCATTCATGGTATTTTCTAACGTTGATCTAGAAGTTTCGGGGCAAAAAACAGAGGTGAATTGTACAAAAATTGATCTGTATAGTAAATTGTCTGTACAATAGCGTCGCATCGCGATGCTCCAACGCGACGCATTGGACAAAGTTTCCGTATCGCTGTGTGAAGAAAACCGATGAAGGTCCCGTGCGGAAGTAGGGATCGTTCCCAATTTTAATTATTCACAGAACTTTAAATTATAGAAACAAAACAGTTATGCATTATCAAACATAAATTACAGCATGCTTTTTGGGAATAAATTAGGGAAGAAAACAACGTACCCTTGAAGCCAATTTTTTTCATGTATTCCCACTTGATCACGATCTCTTTAGTTTCCAATTCAAAATTACCAATTGAGCACCACCACTTGAGAACCCTCTAATAATCTCCTTAGGGATTAAGAATTCAAGCAAAAGTTGTGGATTTTGCTTGAATTTTTGGAATAGGGAAGAGAGAAAAGAGAGAGATTTTTTTTTTTCAGAGAACTTTTCTTTGTTATCCACAAGAAGAAGATGGAGAGTATACAAAAAAACTCCTATCCACTGTTCAGAGAAATTAAGGGAGGTAGTTATAACTCCCTCCCTTTAATTAAATTAAAATAAATTTTAATTTAATTTAAACAATATATATATATAATAACTACCTTATTATATATATATATATATTGTATGTCATATCAAATATAACACATAACCTATAGTTTTATATTGTATAAAATACAATATAACTTATAATTCTATTTTCTCTCAACAACGCATGACATTTAATATAAATCATATTTATATGAAATTTATTATATGAATCTCATTCATACAATTAATATTTGAATCATATTCAAATATTTAATTCCTCTCAACTATTTATAGTATTTAATATAAATCATATTTATATCAAATTTAATTGTATAAATCTCATTCATATAATTAGTATTCGAATCATATTCAAATTCCTCTCAAAATACTTTATATTATAATGTATAAATACATTATATTAATTATATCATATATAATTAATTCCCTCAATTAATTTGAACAATTCAAATTAATTCAAAAAATTAATTCTCAATTAAAACCCTGTTGAGCTACAGATGGGACCTTATGGACCTGTAGATTGAAGCTCCAATGGAACTTGGATAATTAATTAAACTCTTAATTAAATTACTCAACATACATTAACTGTTGGTCATTCCACTAAAAATGGACAACTACACTCTTCGGACTACAAATATATATATATGTGTCCATCGGATATAACCAGTCAATAGCGCGATAACCATTCACAAATTTCTCGTAAGTACAACTGGGCCAAAATTACTGTTTTACTCTTATAGTTACATCTAACTCCTTAAGTACCATTGATCCCTCTAATAAATAATAAGTCATAGTAAAACTATGACCAAGCCCCTCTCGAACCAAGAGAGGGTGTGACCACATTGTTCAAGCCCTAGAATCAGTCTTTAAGAGAGCAATTTATCTACTTATCCCAACAATGGGGAAGAAGTGAATTTCGTCTTGTGTAGCTATGTTCCCAGCTCCCCAATCAAATGAATCCTCAAAATGGTAGGCATATTGAGTTGGCAATCTGGCTATTCTCACCCATACAAATAAAAAGATCGTCTTTATAAGCAGAAGTTCATAATTCACTCAGGATTCAGGTCATGTCACCTATGGTCATCCTGGTGAAATGTAAGTCTCTATTATTAATGGTGTTATATAATTAGACTAATCATTTTGTGATCTAGTTTTATACAAACTCTTTGTATAGGATACCTCCGCTCACATATCTTCACATGAATGATCAGGATTAGATCATTTGTAGCACTTTACAACACTTAACATCTATAAAATGGATCGTATCCATAGTGTCACAAGGACCCAACCTTATCCATCTACTACAAACCATTTAGGTTATTATTTAAACAAGATCCATCTATATGTCTCTACATACTTGTTTAAATTACAAAAAATAACCTAGAATCTTAGTTTATTAAATTCAGTGTATACTCATAAAATAAAAATTATTTTATTAATAACAATTTGTTTATACAATGTTTACAAACTATGAGAATACACGAGATTTAGGACACCAATCCCAAAAATTTCCCACTTGTCCTAAAGCTTAGGGAGCCTAATGTACAATACAAATAAAGTACAAAATACAATAAACTAGGGCATACATTATACCCCAGTAACATCTCCCACTTGCCTTAGACAATATGCCGCATATCCCATAAACCCACACTTCTTAGATGACCCTCAAACACATTAGCAGTGAGAGCCTTTGTAAATGGATAAGAAACATTGTGCTCTGAAGCAATCTTCATGACAGTTATGTCACCTCGATGCACAATCTCCCGAATCAAGTGATATCCCATTCAATATGTTTGCCTCTACGATGACTCCTAGGTTCCTTTGAATTTTTCACAGCACCACTGTTATCACAATAAAGATGGGCAAAGATATTTGGAACAACTTCCAAATCAATAAGGAACTTCTTAAGCCAAACAACTTATTTAGCAGCTTCACAAGCAGTTACGTATTCGGCTTTCATAGTGGAGTCTGCGATGCATTCTTGCTTGATGATTTTCCAAACTATAGCTCCTCCATTCAGAGTAAATACTAACCTTGAAAGTTAGAGAAATCGAGAATTTTGATTAGCCTGAAAGTTAGAGAAATCATGTATCTTGTATGGATCAAATCCTTATCTCCATACATAAGCATATAATCCCTCATTCTCCGAAGGTACTTGAGGATTGTTTTGACTGTTGTCTAGTGATTTAATCCTGGAATGGATTGATATCGACTGACAATCCCTACTACATAGCAAATGTCAGGTCTGGTCCATATTATTGCATACATAAGGCTACCAACAGCCGATGCATAGGGAATTCATCTAATTTCCTCAACTTCTTGAGGAGCCTTAGAACACTATTCCTTTGACAATAATTCCATGCATGAGAGGTAATAAACCCTTCTTGGAATTGTGCATCGAATATCTGACAAACATCTTATCAATATAAGATGCCTGAGACAAGACCAACATTTTGTTCTTACATGCGCCTCTCCCAAATCTTTCATTTGGAATTAGGCTGCCAGCCATTTCTTTACATCAGTAAGAAAACCTACATCATTCCCAATGAGCAGGATATCATCCACATACAACACGAGGAAAGTTATTGAGTTGTTGATGATTTTCTTGTAAACACAAGGCTCATCAACATTCTGATCAAAGCCATAAGATTTGATCATAGCATCAAATCTTATATTCCAAGATCGAGATGCTTGTTTCGGTCTATAAATGGATTGATTAAGCTTGCAAGTCTTTTGCTCTTGATCTTGTTCAATGAATCCTTTTAGTTGTTTCATGTAGATAGTCTCTTCAAAATTACCATTCAAAAAGGCAGTCTTCATATCCATTTGTCATATTTCGTAGTCATAATATGTGGCTATGGACAAGAGAATTCTGATAGACTTTAATATGACAATATGTGAAAAAGTTTCTTCATAGTCTACTCCCTCAACCTGGGTATCACTCTTTGCCACAAGTCTAGCTTTAAAGGTCTGTACCTTTCCATCTACACCTCTTTTTCTCTTGTAGATCCATTTACAACCTATAGGTTTTACTCCATCAGGTTGATCTATAAGTTTTCAGAAAAAATTGAAATACATGGACTCTATTTCTTGATTCATGGCTTTAATTCATTTATCCCTGTCAACATCTTCCATTGCTTGTTTATAAGACAATGGATCCTCAACTCCATCATCAGCTATGATGTCTTGGACTTTTGTTAAACCCATGTAACGTACAGGTGGGTTCATAACCCTCATACTACGTCGAGGCAATCTTAACTCTTGAAATAGATGTGTATGACTAGATGAACCCACATCAACAACTCTTGTTGATATATCAGCCTCTTCAACAACCCTTGTAGAAGTCTTATTAGATTCATTAGAATTTTCTGGCTTATGATCCTGTATGTAGTCTTCTTCCAAGAAGATAGCATTTTTTGACACAAACACTTTATTCTCACTTGGATCAAAGAAGTACCCACCTCTCATTTTCTTGGGGTAGCCTACAAATAGACACACTTTTGAATGAGATTCCAACTTTTTGGGGTTTGTCATGAGCATATGAGCTAGACATTCCCAAATTCTAAAGTGGCGTAAACTACCTTTACGACCTCTCCATAACTCAAAAGGTGTTTTAGAAACACTCTTTAAGGGAACGTTGTTCAAAATATAAATTGCAATCTCTACTGCATATCCCCAAAACAAGTCAGAAAATTGAGTATACTCATCAAAGATCGAACTATGTCCAACAGGGTTTTATTTCTCCTTTTCGATACACTATTCTATTGAGGTGTACCAGGGGCTGAGAGTTGGGACGTAATTCCATGTTCTATCATATAGTTTTGGAATCTTAAGTCTATATACTCTCCACCATGATCAGATCGTAGTGTTTTTATCTTTTTATCTAACAAGTTTTCAACCTCTGTCTTGTACTCCTTGAACTTTTCAAGTGCTTAAGACTTATGTTGCATTAGGTATAGATACCTATATCTAGAATAATCATCTATGAAAGAGATGAAATATTCATACTCTCCTCGTGCTCTTACATTGCATCTATCTTTCAAATGTTGTCGAAATTTGATCGGCAATGTTATCTCTCCCTTGAGTCATTTGTAAACTATTTTGACTAGAAATAATAGCAATGTCTGAAATTATTTGTTATCTTCAACGAACATTGATTTGTTGCTAAAGTAATTGAATAGCAAATAAGCTATTTGTATAGCTTTTGTATATTGAGTGGGTAAGGAGACATTTGTTGATAATATTCGATCGAGTCTATGATAAAAAAAAAATTAAAGTGAAATGAAATAAATGTCTTAGTTTTTTATATGTTGTAAAATTATAACTGATTTTAAATGCAATACAAATTAAAATAATATATAACATTCATATTGCAAAATTTAAAATTTTTTCAAAATAATTTACATATTAAAAATTTGACAGTTCAAAATTAAAATAATAAATAGATTTTTTTTAATTCAAATTAAACTAATATATAAAGTAAAAGTTAAGAAATACAAGAAAGACAAATTAAGAAAAAAAAAAGGAAAGGAAAAAGGAAAAATAACTTTACCGTTAATGGGAGTCGAAACCATAACCCTCATGAACTCTGATCTACTTCAACAGCGCCTTCAAACACCAGGCCAAAAAGAAGCTTTAGTTACATGGGAATTAACAGAAATAAATTATATAAGAAAAGCCAAAATTTGTCTCTCTCTCGTAAACATTTCTCCTATTTTTATCAAACCTATTGATTTCTTAAAAAATAAGAAACGAAAATGAGAACGTTATCAAATAGGACCTTAATAACTAAATATTAATAAGAATTGGAAGTAAATTAAATGGGTAATGATTATTATTTAATTTAGTGAAATGAATTTTAATCTGCAAGTCCCTCATACCCATGGTGGAGCTTGCACATTTTGGAAGCAACACCTTACAATATATAGATATATATTTCTATGGAATTTTAATAGCTATTAATCTGTCCGTAATCTGTCCGTTTTATTTTAGTATTAACGAGAGTAAGAAGTAAATTAAATATGTAATTATTATTATTAATTTAATGTAGTGAATTTTAATCATTATGTTAATTATTATTATTAATTTAATGTAGTGAATTTTAATCATTATGTTTAGAGAACGTACAATGGTAAAGTTTGTTTCTTAGTTTCAATTTAATTTAATTTAAATAAAATCACATATTTGTAATTCAGAGACCGTACAATGGTAAAGTTTGTTTGTTTGTTTGTTTTTTTTTTTAATTTTAATTTAATTAAATTTAAATAAAATCACATATTTGTAATTCACTAAAATTAAAAAGGATAAAATTATCTGAATATGTTTTTCAAATATTCTTGCTTTTTAATATATTATAGATTTATTTATGTTCTCTATGTTCTTTACTTCTCTTTGCTCTTAAAGTCTATTCAATCTTCAAAGCCTCAAGATGTTGGTGGTATACTAAAAATTGTAAGGTTTACTCAAGGGTTTTGGTGGTATATTAAAATTGCAAGGGATGCACATTTGAATCTATATCCCAGGTTCAAAGCTTATGATATTACAACTCCAAATTTGATGAAGTTAAATATAAAGTATATAATTGAGTTTCTCTCTAACAATGTTTATAAGTTTAGCATATCTATTTTAAGAAATTGGGGTTGTATATCTAAGATCTTTAATTATTTTTTTGTTCCATTATAATTTGTATTATTTTCATGTAAAATAATTTTTGAAAATAAAAGATTATTCATCCCTTACAAATATATGTCTTTTGTAGATGAAAACCCAAATATGTATAACTTACATCCTATATGATAACCATTTGATTTTTTATTTTTGTTGTTGAACATTAAGTCTATAGACACTAATTTTACCCTATTTTTTTATCAATGGTTTAAAAAACCAAATTAATTTTTTAAAACTAAAAAAAGTAGCTTTTAAAAACTTGTTTGTTTTTAGAATTTAGTTAAGAATTCAACCATTATACTTGATGCAGATCATTGTAAAAAATGAGGGAGGGGAAATAGACTTAGTTTTTAAAAACCAAGAACAAAAAATGAAATGATTATCAAATGGGGCCTTAATGGCCAATAAAGTTTTCAATAAAATTTAATCCTCAACTATGCATCATTCAAAAATTCTTTTAAGGAATCTAAAGAGTTAGAGATATAAAGAGATTTTTCATTTCATTTTTTATTTAATTATACTTATCGTATCTTACTATTTTAAAAAGAGATTTGAGCTGAGAATATTTTTGGATTATTTTGCCCTTTCAACAAATTTTAGATTTACAACATTATCTTTTATTTTAAGACACACCTAAATTATCCTTACTATTTTGTCTTAAAATAATAATAAAGGAATGATAATTAGAAAAAAAAAAAAGAAAAAAAACATTCACATTGTGTTGTTACAAGAGTTGCTTACTTTTTTAGAATTGTTTCAATTTTCATTATTATTTATTATTTTTTCACATTTCCACATCCATGCATAACCTATACATATTTTAAAGATAAGACGTTAGAATATGGAAAAAAAATTTATATATTTATTTCTGTTATTTAATTTCTAAATTATGAATTTACCTTTATGTGTATTTAATTTAATGATGAGATTTCAAGAGTTTTGTAATTTTTATCTCTTCTACTTAGGATTGTTTTCTTATTTTACACACTGTCTTAACTTGCCTTATAATTTATATTAGATTATTTAATCCAATCTTCACTTTTAGTCCTACTTTTTGTGTTGCAATGATATAATTTTGTAATTAAAGAGAATATTCGAAGATATGCAAATAGGTTGGGGTGCTTAAAAATAATATAATGTCAACTGAAGTTAAGGCAAACAATGCTTTGAAGTAAGTATATCTACACATAATCTCTCTTATGATGTATTTAGTTTTTTTAAATATTAATAGTAATTAATATAAAATAATGGTTGTTATTATTATTATTATTATTATTATTATTATTATTATTATATGATTTTTAAATTTAATTTGTGGTACATTATTTAAGTTAACAGCTTCTTAAATTATTTCTAAAATTTATGATTTTATCTTCGTATAGTTCAATCATTTTTCAAAATTAGAGGAAAAGAAGTTACATTGAAAATAATATTTTAAATTTACTTATAAAATTGACAAAAAAAAAAAGTGAAAATCTAAAATACAAACAACTTGAACATAGAATGTGATATCAACCGTCCAAAACAACAAATTATTATTTATTCTTTATTCAATAATTTTGATGTAATTTAATTTAAGTAGGTTGGAGATGAGAATTTTTCTCTATGTTGATGATGGAGATTCATCACCAACCTTTTTGTAATTTTTGATCTAGGATTGCATGTTTGAGCATTTAGGTAAAATTGATCAATTTGCTTGTGGAGTGTTCAAAAACTGCAAATAGGAAAGTAGTTTTTCTTGCTTCATGATCTTCTATCAAAAGGTAATCCAATTCTAATTCTTAGATTTGAATTGTCACATCAATTGATTTGAGGGTTTTATGATTTGTTATTAGGGGTTCATGGAAAGGATTCCTAATTTACAAGTTTTTAGGGATTTTATATAAGAGCCTTTTGACAATTCCCTCCTAAAAATTAATTTTAAGATTTATAATTTTGCATATAATTATACTTAATTTTTAGTAGTTATTTTTTAAAAATAAATATCCAAATTATATAGAAACCAATAATTTAAATGATATACATAAAATAAAATTCAAGAATGATAATGCGAAAAGTTAGAATACGAAGATTTTGAATATTAAAGTTTTATCAATTTAAATTTATTGATAATTATAAAATTTACTAATATATTTTAATTATATAGAAAGTTGATAGTTTTTCAAAATTTTATAACTTTTAACTTTCTACATCGTATGAATAATTATTTTTCCAAAGTATAACAAATAAGAGTTCGAACAAGGGTTAGATACCGTTCACACGATGTTTTCGGAGAAACGTGTTTCATGGAGTTAAACTTGAGTCGATGTTAATGTTGAAGTTGATTTGATGCGATGTAGTTCGATCTCTAAGCACCGTTCTTGAAGTAGAAGTCTTGTAAACTTGAAGTAGAAGTCTTGGGAGAGGATTTTGCTTGTTGATGAATTATTTCTGGAGAACTTCTCTATTTATAGAGTTCTCAGGCGGGTTTCGTGGGCTTGGGTTTGGTTGGTCACGAGTCTGGCCTTTGGGCCCAATTAGTTGGTTTTGGGTCTCATTTTAAATTTGGGTCCAATTCATTTTTTTTTTTTTTTTTTTGTAGTTTGGACTTTAAACCCAAATAATAATATCAAATTGGGTCAATTTAATCTCATCTGATTCAACCGCCTGACGTCATCGAAATTTGTCTTCAATTCAATTCGGGACATACGTCAACTTCTAATTGGACCCAAATTTAATGATTTAGGAATTTTTCATTAATTTAGTAAACGACGTGGCAACTTGTGATTGGTCCAAAATTTCTCATTCAACAAATGTTCATTTTCGAGATTTATGCACGTCTATATAGTAGGTAGATCTCGGAAATGATAATTCGAAATCAAAGTGGGATTTTAACTCCTTTATTTTGATGCATCATTTTGACCAAAATATGAGAATTTAGCTCAAAATTTTGATTTGAAATTTTGTTTGTTTGACACACTTTCGCCAAGAGATGAATTCCAATCCTTGACTTTCTTGTTCCCGAGGAAACTTTAATTTGGACTAAAGTAGAATTTATGCTTCACTTTAATTGCAAATTTAATTTACTATCCCAAATTCAAGTAATTTTTTTTCAAAAAAAATCAAAATATACTCAATTCTTCATGTGAATTTGAAGTAGAATTTTTATTTGTCTTTCTCTTTCCTTCGACTTTGATTTGGTGAATGCTTAGAGTGTGCCTATATTTTGATTTGAGAACACTTGGATTATGTCAAGGTCTCGACATTGGGATGAAATTTTTGTTGGCACCCAAATCTTGGCTTGAATTTGGAATAGTAATTTTCGTGATTCGACATAAAATTTAGAGCTGTCAAATTTTGACTCGAGAAATAATTGATTTGGATATAATTTTTGTTCAATCCAATAATAAGGTTTGGATTTAAGCCCCCACTTATACAAAAATTTGGAATAAAATCAAATTCTGATACGAAAATTAGAAGAGTTTCATATCAATTTCAGCTTGATTTAATTTGAATCTTACCGAATTTTGATTTATATTGGGGTGGGATTTCTGAGACCTATCCAAATTGGGTGGAATAATTTGAAGCTTTCCTTTTGAATTAGAGTAAAAAAAAAAAAAAAAAAAAATTAAAAAACTCTAACCATTTGAATTTTGCACAATACTTTTTTCGAAACAGAATCCTAATTTAAACTGAAATTTGAGTTTTACACTTAGTAAACCACCAAGAATCAAAAGAATGTAGTTAATAAAATCTAATTAACTAGATTCTAAAAGGATCTAATTAATAAAATCTAATTAACTAGATTTTATTTGAATTTCTGATTTGCTATTTTTCTTCTATAAATAGCAGTTGCTTGAATGACAATACTATGGCTGAGGATCTCTACTCTACTTCGTTGGTAGGGAAATTATAAAGATCTTCTCTGCAGTCGATTACCTCTGATTAAGAAGTGCTTTACAATTGCATGTCTTCTATTCTTTTCTTTCGAAGTTGATCTTCTCCGGAAAAGGAAAAAAAAAGAATTTTTTTTTTAGTATTTCTTTTCTAGATTTAGACATTCTTTCCTTCCTTCTGCTTTTATTTTATTAGCTTTTTTTTTTTTTTTTTTTCGCTACTAAGCTTGTTGCCAACTATTCTTCCATATTTGATGTTATCGTCGTTGAGTTGTTTGTGGGTGGCTATAGTCGAGATTGGTATCGTCCAATTAAGCCAGCTCTCCTTCAGCCGCGCTCCATGACCCAGACTAGATCCGCCACACCTATACTTTTTTTTAGTTGTTGATGCGGCCGTGGCCTGCATAGTTCATTGCGGATGTTGGTGGGCTTTGGTTGTCATCGGAGTTTGAGATGAAGTGTGAAAGGGGGAGGAGTAGAGAGTGTGATAGGAAAAAGACGGGGGGGGGGGGGGGGGATTTTCTATTTTTTTTTCACAATTTTCCTTTCTTTTCTTTCTTTCTTCTTTTATTTTTTTTATTTTTTTTAATTATCTTATTTTCCCCTTTTTTTTCTAAAATATTTTTTCTCATGACTTCTTCTTCTTTCTTTTCTTTTTTTTTTACTATTTATTTATTTTTATTTATTACTTATTATTATTATCCCTGATTTTTACTAACTTATCCCCTGCTTTTTGTAGGAGTTGAAGCGTAACTTCAGGGAGCAAACCATCTTTTTTTTTTAATCTTTGCCAGCCCGTCAGTAATCAAGGTGGTTTTTTTGTCCGTAATGACCGACTCCTTGGAGGTATATATTCCTCCTCGTGTTCGTGCAATCCTGATCGTCATGGAGAAGTCCCGTAAAGGCTTACAACTCTCCCATTCGATCACCTAGGGGATCTTCGAAAGGTCTTGCCTTGTAGCACCGTTCGTGCATCCCGATTGTCATGGAGGGGCCTCGTAAAGGTTTACACATCTTCCATTCAGCCACCCTAGGGAGGATCCTGGAAAGTCTGTCTTTGCGCTCGCTCGTGCATCCTGGTCGTCATGGGAGGGACCTTGATGACGTATAGAAATGCATGACATCTTAGCCTTTACTTAGAATTATGAAGGTTGTTAGGCAGAATATGTGTCGATCATGATAGGAATTCACAAGAAAATGAGCTTGCGTTGATCAGCATGTCGAATCTTAGCTAGCCCATTATTTTTGCGTTAATTATGCGTTCAATGTTCTATTTTGTAGCCAATGCAGGAAATGAACGCAAATGCAGAAATCTGACCATCGCATAGACGACCACATGTGGAAGAAACACTCCATCGCAAGGCAAACGCATCGATCAATGCATGGATGTTGCTGGGTAATTAGTCGTATGCTTACATCACATGGGAGTTGCGCTCGTCAAACGATTTGCGGTCTTCATGTAGAGTTGCGCGTGTTAAGCGAATATGGCTACGCGACAATGCATTCTAAGGGGATCAAACGTAAGTAGATGAATGACGCATCAAGGCATCTACCTCGAGAAAATCCAAAGCTGATGTTGACATTTCACCTACCACACCGTTAGTGGCAGGGGTTCAGAAAAGGACTAACGCGCCGAACGTCAGACTTAGAGCAGTCCAATTAATGTTGTCGGCGACCTAAGCTCTATAAATAGAGGCCGAATAGCTGAAATTCAATCATCCAGAGATTATCCCTCAATTGGGGATTTTCCCCGCGATCCAGACAAACACGTGAGAAGATGGCTGAGAGTTCTTCACCTCCTTCATCCATTCTGAGTGACGACCGAAGCCTTCGACTGGAGTTAGATATCGAGAGAGTCAACTCCTCCGCCCATCCATGGTACCACCGACAGCCTTGACGTGCATCCACTGGAAGCAAAGTGTTGCTTCCAGCCGGTCATTTCTTTTTCGTTTCTTTACCTATATTGTATTGTATGACATTTTGACTTAAGAAATTAATACAATCTGTTTTCAATGCATTTCTCTATTCCTTCGACTCTATCTCCATCTTCTTGCTTAGCATCTTTACTTTCATTGCAACACTTAGTGGGAGTGCTTGGGTATTACATACTTAGTCATGTGGATTAGGGATATGAAACATGTAGCAACCCACCGAGAGGTATGCGTTGTGCGAGTATGTGAGTAATCTTATTTGCTCAGTGTGAAGCTGCTGCAACGCCTGTCTATAGGCTAACACATTGCTTGTCTATGAGTGAAGTCAGCAACAATCAACTGCCTGGGAGAGTAAGTGGTTGGACGCATTAAGCTAGGTATGTGTTGTTCACTAGGGATAGTAACAATCTTGCGTCAACCAAGTTCATGCGTTTATCTTGTCTTATGTTGTGCCCAACACCCCTTTAGAGCTACTCAAGAGAGAGTCTAAAGAAAGAACCTAATGACTCGAGAGAGCTAGGTTAGAATCTAGATTCGAGAGAGCGAGATTATATCGGCATAAGCAAGAGATGGGGAATTTGAGATAAACTATTTTTGTCAATACTGCATCACATGCACCCTAGGAATAGGAATGATGATATGTGGTCGCCTTGTTTGTGTATCATCGCATAGACAATAATTAGATGCTTATGTGTAGGCCCTATAGATACCTCTGCACATACATCGCATGCGTTCTAGCATTAGAAGCCGTAGCATTCGCACCGAGAGGTGGTTTACTATTGTATGAGTGTTGCATGATCGCATTAGTTTGCGTTGACTAAGGTTGCCTTTGCGATCACTCTTAAGTTTTGCAATGAAAATATCTCTGTATTTTATCTATTTTCCCACACATTTATTTCATGTCAAGATTTTTCGCATCTTTACCTTTCATGCATATTCTCATTGCGTTGTCTGATAGATAGAAGTAGGAGTAGAATTAACTTAACAACATCCCCTCCATTCTTTTATTCAACCGCTGCATACACAATCACCGTAAACATATAGTTACAAGTCCCTGTGTTCGACCTCGGATTATCCGAGAAACTTGCATTCATGTTATACTTGGCGTGAACGCAAGAAAACTTATGGCAGGACGCAAGGTCATCGCATACATTCGTTAACGCATTTTTCATTCCAACACATGACCATCGATGCATGACTATCAATGCATATCTTAGGAACATGCATCGCATAATGTGTCCAAGGGAAGTTGGTTGTCTGACTTCCAATTTCCCGTCATCAGGGCCCTGCAAAGTTACAACTCTCCCATACGATCTCAGAAGGGTCTACTACGGTTTCCCCAGTCTCTTTGTAGCAAATTGTCACGGAGGATAAGAGTTCTATTTTTTTCTCTATTTTTTTTTAATGGTTGAAGCTTATCCCCCTATGATATTTTTTTTGTAGAACAATGGTTCACTTCACCGAGCACATTTTATCTGATGAGAGGTATCTCGTGATTCTTAAAGACCAGAGTTAGCCCATGAAGGAAGGACTTAGCCTTCCTATTGCAAAATCATCAACCGGTCCTTTCGCTGATCGTTGGCCAAGTCTAGACGACAACATGATCTTTTCCAAATTTTTTATGGAAGCGCCCTTGACCCGAGGAGAGTGTGCATGGATCCTGCGATCTTCTATTCATGAGGAGACCCCTAATCTCGATCGAGTGCTAACTCTTGGACGTCGCATAATTGAGGGTCAGGTTCGCTGGATCGTCATGACGAAAGTCCTTGGAGAATTTGGCTTCGTTGACATTACTGTGAGTGGCTTGAGGTTGTAGTAGGTCGAAACGAGCGATTCCTTTGTGACGTCAGTTTGCTTGGCACAGTGACGGCCTCCTTGTACACATATGATCGAAATGGTGACATATTTCGAGCTTTCTGTGAAGCCTGGTGCCCTTCAACCATCACTCTACATACCATGGCGGGCGAAGCATCAATTTTTTTATGGGACCTCTGGTTAATCGGGGGCCTTCCGGTCAAAGGAAGCTTTTACGAGGAGGTGGTTCTTTCCTTCAAAGAGCTAACCGGTCACCGTGACAAAGAGAGGTATTTGTCGAAGACTTGTGAACACCTTTTTCAAGCGTATTTTTTGATAGTGTGCTCGCAGAGAGAAAATCACATGACTCCCTTGAAGCATGACTCCTCAGTGTCTATCAGCTCCTGGATCTCTTTTTGGTTTGCAGATTGCATTTCAAGATTGGTCAAACAGGGAAAACATGCTATTCGCGGAGCTAGAGGTAGGAGACGAGTTGAAGGACAACTTATCTGGCCGCCTTTCTATCCTACTGTTATGTATTTTTGTATTTCGCCAGAAGAGAGGTTACCTTCGCCCTAGGGTCTTCAGAATGGCTAGTTTGATGGCTCACGGGACTGTTTATAGTCTCGTCGTGCTGGTTTTGGCCAACATCTATCATGGCCTAGGGCTGATAGCAGAGGCTTCGAACCCATCGGGCGTATAGACTTTCACTTCCCCATGCATTATGTCCATAGTTGGCTGGTGATGATAGGCAGAAATGCATGTCATCTTAGGCCTTTTACTTAGAATTATGAGAGCTGTTAAGCAGAATATGCGGCAATTATGTTAGGAATTCATGAGAAAATGATTTTGCGTTGTTCAGCATTGAGAATCTCAGCTAACCCATTATTATGCGTTATTATGCGTTCAATTGTCTATTTTTGCAGCTAACGCAGGAAGTGGATGCAAATGCGGAATCCAAACTACCGCATGGGAAGAAAGTCTCCATCGCAAAGGTGAACGCATTCGATCAACGCATGGATGTTGCGATGATTAGTCGTATGTGTCCATCACACGAGAGTTGCGCGCGTCAAGTGATTGCGATCATCGTGTAGAATTGTGGTACTAAGTGAATTTGGTCACCGAATGATTGTAGCTACATGATAACGCATACTAATGGGATGAATGCAAGGTTGGTGGAATGAATGCATCACCACATCTACCTTGGGAAAAGCAAAAGATGATGTTGACATTTCACCTACCATGCTGTTAGTAGCAGAGGTTCAGAAAGGACCAAACATGCCGCAAATGGTAGATCAGAGCAGTCCATTAATGCTATTGGCAATCCAAGCTCTATATAAAGAAGCCGATGAGCAGAATTCCAAGTTATCTAAGGTTTTTGCCTGAGGTTCGCCTAGGGCGGATCCTTGTGATCCAGAATAATGCGTGAGAAGACGCTTGAGAGTTCTTCATCTCCTTCATCCATTCCGAGTGACGGTCGGAGCCTTCGATTGAAGTTAGATCTCG
>NC_052355.1:37522783-37539112 GCF_009727055.1 Benincasa hispida | reverse complement strand
ATGCCGATTTTCTTGAGAGGGTTCAGATTGATCCAGTGGCTTCTAATGCTTTCAACCTACTGGTACGTCGTCCCTTTATAAATATATATATACAAGTCCTCTCATCTCGTTCTTTTTTTTTTTTTTTTTTTTTAACCGTACGGTTTACATTTAGTCTCCCCTTTTGCAGTCATTGTTACGCAAATTTTGTTAGGTAAGATTGATGATGTTCTATGCTCGAAATGATGCGATACTACTTCTAAATATGCGTTAATTATGGATGTTCATGTAGTATGCCATGCGTTGTCACAAGTTTCCTTACGATAGAACCAAGTGTAATTCCACCGCAAGTTTCTTGGTGTGATTTGAGGTCGAACATGGGGACTGATTTAGATTATTATGGTATGTTCATGATATATGCGACCAGGTTTTCAATCTTTAAAAATGTGTTTTTACAGGTATATAAATTTCGATAAAATAAAGTAAAGCAGTAAAGATGCGATAATAAAATGAAATACAATAAACCTAAGCTAGATGATACAAGATACAGGCTTCATGTTACAAGATTCTGGGGTCAAGGCTGGCTGTCAAAGTTGTGCAAAGACGTGGAATGCGGCAGTAAGTCTGATGAACAGAATAGAAAGAGAAAGACAAATAATATAAACAACGCAAGTTCTCAATTTTATTGAAGCTACAAATGTTGTTTCGCTCTTCTCTTGGCATACACCTTTCAGTGATCGGCCGCGCTCCCACATGTCTGTGGTGAAACAGAGGCTAACGTAATGAACGCAAGGTTGCTTCAATGTCTGGAAGTACTACTCGCTTTAGTTAACACATTCTTCTGACCTTCCCTTGATAGATTAGAATGGCATCTTCACTTCTGCTCTCACAGGTGAAGATGTCATCTAGCATGCCTTAGCTAAACGCATTTTATATCTTTAAAACAGATTAAGTACTTAGTTAATTCATATTGCTTATCAGGGAATTAAGAAGATATCATGAAGAAAGTGATTGACGGGTGAACGGAAATAGACAGAAAATGATAAAGGAAAGCTATTGAAACAATTAATATCTCTATTAAGCGTTTGATACATGGTGTGTGAATGAAGAGATAAAGGAAACATGAAATACAATGATGAAAGAGATCGAACAGATACAAACAAGTGCCAATGTCTTGGCACTGATTCGATGGAGATCTGCTTACCGGATAGGATGGATTTGATGGTAGAAAGAGCTTCCCTCTCAGGCTTTCTCCACCGGTAGCAGGGATCTTTGCATAGAGCTTTCAATCGGGTGTTTGGCAGGTTAGATTTGAGATTCACCTCTCGGCCTTATCTCGTCTTCTTCCCGAATTTCTTCACTTAAGCACTCAGCTCATCCTTTTCTCTCAACAATTTTGCAGCACTTACCCCGTATCCCATAGCATACCTTTTTGTCTGAAATCTATGGGGTATTTATAGGTGCAGATCTTTGACTCCGACCTTGTGGTCCTCACTAATGGTTTAATTCTGAAGATGGAGGGATATTATTCCTTCTGTTATGCAATCAGACTGTCAATTCTACACAACCGTTAGTTGTACACATGCTCAATCCTCCGCTTTTGCGTTGCTCAGCTGCATCTTTCGATCATGGATTCGCATGCGGTGTTATTTTTATTACTTCATTCGATTAAAACACAGCTCTGGATCAACTATCGCATTGTGCCGTCATTGTAGTAATTGTCTCTTCATTGTTGATTGATGGGCATAATGTGACAGAGATGCGTTTTTCAGTTTCTCTGAGCCTTGAGTGCAAGCGGTGACTTGGTCTCCTGCAAAACAGAGTAAAATTTGTCTTGTCTTCCATCTTTATGGTGTTAGTGGGTGTAATTGCAAACATTTATAATTATTGTAATACTAGGCTAATTTTCATACAATAGGTGCATATTCACTAACTTTTGGCCGCAATATCTAGATAAGGTGGCATAAATAACTTATATTTCTATAAGTTATCACACCCCCAAATTTAGATATATGCTTGTTCTTAAGCATATCTTCTACTAAGGCAATCATGCTCAATTCCTATCCTCTATTTTGCGACAATTGGTTGCTCCAAATGCTGCACTTAGGCACATTACTTGACATCACAATTTCCTTCTATTCTTACTAGTTCTTAGCAAGCCCTA
Source organism: Benincasa hispida (assembly GCF_009727055.1). Classification (NCBI taxonomy): domain Eukaryota; kingdom Viridiplantae; phylum Streptophyta; class Magnoliopsida; order Cucurbitales; family Cucurbitaceae; genus Benincasa; species Benincasa hispida. Next base: position 37,536,969 of record NC_052355.1, on the reverse strand, counting down.
CTTTATTCTTCTATATGACAAAATTCTGCTCAAAGATGCTTTTCTAGTTTTCAAAATAGAATGTTTATCTCTTCTTTGTCAAAACAACTTGATGTGTCTATATGCGGTGAGCAAAAATTTGCGTCATTTCTTTATTTAGAGACTGTTGGTCATGGTTACACTCTTCGTTTTGGCTTATCCCCACGAGTGTCATGCGGACATCCAACTACGATTGTGTGCCTATTTCAACTTCAACTCATGAGGATCAGAGGAGTTGTCTCTTGCATTCTTTTATTTTTTTTTCATACTGCGTTGTTCTTGGAAACCCACCTTCGTTTTGGTTTGCTCCTACGGGTGTCATACGAACATCCAACTACGAGCAGGCTTCTTTCACAATTAAACTCTTATCAGGTTGGGACAGTTTTGAGGTTTTCCCTTGCGCTGACATTGGAGTTTTTCATATATATATATATATATATGTATATATATATTTTTTCATTTTAATTGAAAATGGACACATTTTCTTAGATACAACATAATTTTGATTTCATCTGCTCAGACCTTCCCCACCTCCAAATTTAAAGATGAGCAAAGTCCTCATTGCATTGTTTGGAGAGACTAGACAAACACTTAGAGGAATGGTTCTAAGTATAAACATGTAATACATCATAGCAATGCAATGAAGATCGTAAAAATAAGAGATTTAGAACATTACAAAAATTGACAAAGGAAGATAAAGAAAAAGGCACAAGCAAAAAGTGGAGTGAATATATACTCTGATTGTATTGACTATTAACAAAGTATACAAATAAATTACAAATGAGGCATTACAAAATTTCCTATTGCCTGTATAAGAGTCAAAGAATTTGATTACTTTACAAATAAAAAAAGAATTGAATACAAATAAAGAATGGCCGCATAAAAAAAAATCATATTGGAAAAAAGTGTAAATATTAAGGTTGAGGAGCAGGGGGATCTGGCGGATTTTGAGGTGGTGCAGGAGGCGCTTCTTCAAAATTTAAGTGCTGCCGTAGATGTAGGGGCACCATTGGACCATGAAAATATGTGGTGAGAAAGTTGAAGTACTCTTGATTACGCTCCGCAATCATTCTCTGGTGCATATAGACTTTATAAATGTTACGCTGCATGTTGATCAGCGCCTCTCTTGATGTGGCGGCACTGCATTGAATCTCATCAATGCACTCCATTACTACCTCAAATCGTTGATTGAAGAAATGTTGCTATTGAGAGAAGAGTTGTTGTTGGGAGAAGAGGGATCTCATTTCTGCTAACTCAGCCGCTATGGAGGTGATGAAGGGTTGTGCCTGCGATGTCTCGCCAGCATCGTTTTGGGGTTAGGCAGTGGTGCCTTCACCCAAACCATGTGGGTCATCAACTTGCGGTGGTGGAATGGTGGGTTGCGGTGATGATGCTAATGGTGAAGGTGGGGCTACTGGGTAAACAGGAGAGTTGGGGACAAGAAGAAGTTTGTAAAATGCTCGTGTAAGGGAGAATAGGGTTGCGTTGGGGGGCTCGGCGGGCTTGGAGCCAGATGACTAAGGGAAGAGGGTCCATAGGTTCCAGATTTTGCATTGGTGATTTCTGGACCTTCTCTTTTCCCTTATCCTCTCTTCATCTTCTTTTTGGTCTGAGTTCCAACAACGCATTCAAATCGATCACAGGCCTCTTTGCTGTCAACTCGGGGCAGTGTGGAGAATCTTTGAGGAGCATCCTCAAGATTTTTATGTTGATGGGGCCATGGACTTTTGGCATGGGCTCCTCATCAATGCCTAGACCCATAGATAGGCATAGACTTGAAACGATCCATGGGAAGAAGTACTACCCCCGAACATGCCCCACTAATGCTCTGATCTGCCTTGTGATCAACTGCCCTACGTTAATAGGAATGCCGTGGGCTATGCAGTACGCGGCCATGACCCGATCCCTTGATACAGTTCTATCGTGCGTCGTTGGGATCAGCCTCTTCTTGACCAAATAAACCAAAGCCTTCCTTCCGGCAGTAAGGACTTGGACTCTAAGGTACGGATACCTTTGGGCCAGATCGACCACTTTGTGCCCGGTTGCGTTAGTAACTTCAACGCGTCCTCCATCTGCTCTTCTGTGAGATCATCAATAATCTTGTTTCCTGGCACATCAGGGTTGTCCTCATTTGATAAATTTTGTTAATGTCCCTTGCGTTGAAGGATGTTGTCTCTCTCTTAAAGGTCACCACATCCCTATTTTCATGTAAACGCCCGCAGTAAAAGCTTCGCATTACCTTAGGCACTATGATGGATAGGCACTGGCAGAATGTGTCCTACCCATGCTCCACAATTACGCTCATGATGAGGTCAGGTAGTGGATTCGGTGCAGGATAGAAGCCCATCTCGATCAACATATCATCATTCTTTTTTTTCTTTGATGATCGCTTCTTGGTCGCTGTGGGTTCGCTACTTTCTGCTATGGCCTTGCCTTTACCAATGCAAGGCGGGCTGCTTGTTGTTCTCTATTTTCCCGCTCCTTGCATTGCTCTTCTTTCTCGCGCTCGACGAGCTCTTTGCCCTTGCTTTTATATAAGCGCTTCTTATTGGCTTCGCGCTTCCTCCTCTTCTCCTCCAACAACAATTTGTCCTCTTCTTCCTTCTTCATTCTCTCTTCTTCTCTTTCTTCTCTCACAAACTCTTCTTCAAATTGCTCAGAGGCCAGCAATAGGCGCTGTTCCTCCTCGCGCTTCTAGATCTCTTCAAGTCTGGAAAGCTCATTGTTGCGTCGCATCTCCTCAGATTCCAATCTTTTTCTTCTATTCCCCTTTGTGATGATGAGCTTGCCCCTCTCCATCTTTTCTTGCTTCTTCTTTTTTTCTTTTCTTTTTCTCTCTTTCTTTTCCAATGCTAAAATTAATCTTTGAGAGTCAATTGTGGACCTTTGCGGCGCATTCTCCCTGCGATGTCGCATTAGGGGGGTTCCCTCTACTTCTTTACATTCTTCGGTCGCAACTATTTACGTTAATATAGGTTGCGCTGATTCCATTAACTATGTCGTTTCCCCCCATCCTCCCTTACGGAGGTTGATTCTCTATCCTTCTCAGGGCTTGCAGCCCTCTGCCTTGCTTCTTCTTCTTCTCTCAAGCGCCTCTTCTCACATCGGTGCAATCTTCCTTCCTCTTTCTCTTTCTTGGCCTCTTCATCTTCATCATTATCCTTTTGCTCATTGTTCTTTCTTGCCTTGCGATGGCGTGAAAACTCCGCCCCTCCAGCCTTATTTCCCTTGCTCTTCTTCTTCTTCTCATCTTCCTTCTCAGCCTCTTCTGGCTGCTTCCCTCTCTTCTTATCTTCTTTCCTAGCCTCTTCTGGCTGCGCATCCCCTGCAACCTTCTCCATCGCAATGTCAAGGGTCACAAATGCAACCTTCGCTTCCTTGGCCTCCTCGACTGCAATCTTTTCTTCTTCTCTTTCATTGATCGCAATTTCCTCTTCTTTTCTTCTTGGAGGTTCGTCATAAATTTCTGCGATGATAGTTGCCTTCTGAGTTTCCGGGACCAAAACATCATTCCCCTTTTCTTCTTCTTCAACCACCACTTTTTCCACCACCACTACTCTATCCTTCACTGGTTCATCCACCACTACCACTGCCTTCTCCTCTGTAGGCAGTGGTTAGTTTACAACCCCTGCCTCGGGTAGTCCACCTTCTTGCTCCAAGGTACTTAGGATGTTGCCAAACACCTCCGTATCATCTTGTCTCTTTCTTTCGCTTTCAGTGGAGACGACAGGTGTTGGGGTAGGCATGCTCTCGGTGCTTCCTCCTCCCTTGAGGCCTATCGGCCAAAGGATTTCTCCGGGCTCTTTCGGCGAGTCTGGGGACAGTGTGGGCTTGGGCAGCAAGCCTGCGACTGGCAGCCAGGAATGCTGCCTCTTGCATGGCTACTTGATCAGGGGTGGAAGGTGAAGCGGATTGGTCAGCCATGGATACGAGCTTGGAAAGGTCTGGTAAAAACTCGAGTTGCTAGGGAGAAAGAAAGGTTTGGGATGCAAGACGCTTAGGGTTTCTGGTTTGCCAAAGTGAGGTAAAAAGGTTTCCAATGAAGGAGGAGGTCGTATTTATAGCTTGGGCTGTGGTGAGGCCCAATGCGATTTTCCCGACGACTGGCCTCGAGCAGATCAACAGACGCGTCGTTCCACCTCCCTCATTTATGGAATTTCAGAAAAAGTGTCATTTTGTCTGCCAAGTCATAATTGCTTAGGGATACGAATCGATTGGACTTCTTCCCAAATTGCCAAATGAATTTTTCTTTAATATTTTATTTGAATGGACGCATGAAAAAGAATATCGCATTGTGCTCACCAACGCAACTATATCTTTGCAGAGGACAGGAAACAGTGCATATATCCCCGCAACATACCCCTTAACTAACGCATTTCTGGAGGATACCTCAACATAGTGCATTTGGCTAAGGACGGGCAAAGGACACATGCGAGTGCAATACACCCCTCAACTTAATCCATTTGAGTTAGGTGAACTTAAAGCATTCCTAATTGGGTTGGGATGCGTCCATTGTCGTCTTGCTTTCTTATTGTTAACTATTTTATTTTTTTTATTTTACAATTTTCATCAGCACAAGTGCTGTGGCTTGCGGCAATAGATTTTCCTTTATTACTTAATCATTCACAATTTAAAGCACAACGCATTAATTAAGAAAAAGTCAAAAACTTAAAGACGACACAGAATTAAATGCAGAGAAGTGAATGAGGAAATAAATTCATAAAGTCAAAATTGAATTAAATGAAGAATTGAAGACAGAATTCATAATTTTAAGAGACAGAAATTCAATAAGGCAATAAACATAGTATTGAGATATGGACCGAAAATTGCATTGTCCTAGGCGATCACAATCCACATCTCTGCAGGCGGTCAGGCTTGCCTGCTCAATGTCTTAAGGACATTGTTCCATCCCTGTAGATCCTGGGGCTTCTGAATTGCTGGGCAATGTTCCCGGTGTTCGACTTTTTAACTCAGAGGCCAGCTGGCCCACTTGGATCTCCAGATTCCTTATAGAGGACGCTTGTGCTTGCATCACTACATCATTTTTATCCATATACTGCTTCAGCAGCATCTCTAACGAGCCTCCCGAGGTGTTAGACGATGATGGTTGCTGGTTATGCGGTCTTGATTGCCCTTGGTTGTGGTGAAAAGGAGGATTTCCTCTACTGCCCCGAAATCTGCACGGCCAACGTGGTCATTGTCTCTGCAAGGACAATGGCTGTTTCAGTTTTCCTTCTATTAACACCTTGGCCTCCATAACCATCGTTGATCCAATCATCCATATTTCGTGAGATGCGGTCGAGGATGACTTTGGCCTCCGTGTATGTCTTATCCATAAAACCTCCTGTTGCAGAGGCATCAGCAACAACCTGCGTTGCTCTATTCAGGCCATTGTAAAATGTTTCCATCAAGACACAATCGGGAATCCTGATATGCGGGCAGTTTTTCACCAGTCTCCTGAATCGCACCCAGGCGGTGCTCAGGGTCTCATTCTCCTTCTATTCAAAGTTCAACACATCCTTTCGTCGCCTTGTGTTGACGGCAGGTGGGAAAAACTTCTTCATGAACCACTCCACCAATTTCTCCCATGAAGTGATCTCATTTGGCTCTAGTGAGTAAGCCCACCTCTTATCCTTGTCCCTCAAGGTGTACGGGAACAAATACAATCTTATATCTTCTGAGGTCACGCCAGGTAAGGAAAAATTGTCGTACATCTCGACAAAGCTTGTTAGATGGGCATGTAGGTCTTCACCTTGCAGACCCCCGAACTGCTCAGTATTTTGAATCATCTGCAACATGACTAGCTTAATCTCAAAATGCGCGTTCTCCTACACAGTCGGCCTCGAGATTCCAGGTGAAAAATCATACAAATTGGGTGCCGCATAATTACGCATCAGGATGTTGTGATCAGTCGCCAGAAAGATAGGATCCTGAGTCGGTCGAACAGCCCCTTGGTTCACAACTAGCACCACGTTATCATTATTGTCCGCCATGCTGGCTGCCTTCTTTCGCCTAATTTGGTTCTAACGTACCCTTGCACGGAATGTTCGCTCGATCTCAAGGTCAGTTACGAATTTCGGTTCAGCACTAGGACTCATAAACCATCAAGCTGCTCTCCACATTGAACAACCAGTACAATGAGATCTGTCCTGCAAAATACCAAAAACACACTCAAACAATAAACCATTAACCAAATCCCAGGCAACGGCGCCATAAACTTGTTACGCAGATTTTGTTAGGTAAGATTTATGATGTTCTATACTCGAAATGATGCAATACTACTTCTAAATATGCGTTAATTATGGATGTTCATGTAGTATGCCATGCGTTGTCACAAGTTTCCTTACGATGGAACCAAGTGTAATTCCACCGCAAGTTTCTCGGTGTGATCCGAGGTCAAACATGGGGACTGATTTAGGTTATTGTGGTATGTTCATGATATATGTGACCAGGTTTTCATTCTTTAAAAATGTGTTTGTACCGGTATATAAATCACGATAAAATAAAGTAAAGCAGTAAAGATGCGATAATAAAATGAAATACAATAAACCTAAGCTAGATGATATAAGATACGGGCTTCATGTTACAAGATGCTGGGGTCAAGGCTGGCTGTGAAAGTTATGCAAAGACGTAGAATGCGACGGCAAGTCTTATGAATAGAATAGAAAGAGAAAGACAAATAATATAAACAATGCAAGTTCTCAATTGCATTGAAGCTACAAATATCGTTTCGCTCTTCTTTTGGCGTACACCTTTCAGTGATCGGCCGCACCCCGACATGTCTGTGGTGAAACAGAGACTAATATAATGAACGCAAGGTTACTTCCATGTCTGGAAGTACTACTCGCTTTAGTTAACGCATTCTTCTGACCTTCTCTCGATAGATCAGAATAGCATCTTCATTTCTGCTCTCACAGGTGAAGATGTCGTCTAGCATGCCTTAGCTAAATGCATTTTATATCTTTAACACAGATTAAGTACTTAGTTAATTAATTAATATTGCTTAAGGGAATTAAGAAGACATCATGAAGAAAGTGATTGACGGTTGAACGTTAGTAGACAGAAACTGATAAAGGAAAGCTATCGAAACAATTAATATCTCTATTAAGCGTTTGATACATGGTGTGTGAATGAAAAGATAAAGTAAACATGAAATACAATGATGAAAGAGATAGAACAGATACAAACAAGTGCCAACGTCTTGGCACTGATTCGATGGAGATCTGCTTGNGCCTGCTTAACGGGTCGACACCCCTATTTGATCGCGAGATGGTGGACTGCTACCTTTGGATCTAGTCCTGGCATCTCTTTGTATGACCAGGTGAAAACATCCTTGTATTCGGTGAGCAAACTCATGTATTCGTCCTCTTCTCCTTTCGAGAGGGATGCATTAATGAAAATCGGACACAATTCTTCTACGGTGCCTAGATTTACCTCTTTTAGCTCGTCCACCGTGGATTGATCACCGTTCTCTAGACCTTGCGGAGCGTCCTCCACTTCCTCTTCGATCATACCTTTTTCGGATTCTTTGGTGATGGTGATGTAGTGACACGAAGTTTCGCCTTCCTTCTGCTCTAAATTTCCATTCTAAGGATTGGTGAAAACGACATCGCGCCTCTTTACTTTAAGCGTGCTCTCACTTGTGTTTAGAGTAACGAAGGTCTTTCTCTTCATGCGTGAGGGGATGGTACTACAGATTTATCCATCACTTCTTGCCTCTCCTGATGACTTCTAGTCCGATGATGCTTCAGCGTTTTTAAGGTCGATTCACCGTCAGATGGACGCTTGGGATATCGGCCCCCTCTTTCTTATAGTCATTTCGGGGGCGTCAGCGGAGGCATTTCCTTTCCCCTTTGCCATACTAGGGACATATTGGTCGAGGGGATTTTCAGCCCTCTCGTGCTTCAGGCGATAAAAAAAACAGGAGCGCGAGGTTTTCCTTTGCTCTCCTTTGGAACTACGCCTAGTCTCCCGAAGGCCGCCGGTCGCTCCACCATCGGCGATTGACAGATGATTTCCTTATTTCCTTCATTCGACAGAGTCAACCTTCGAAAAACTAAACGTCGAGTAACTCTGGGAATAGTATGTAGGCTTCCCCTTTCTGCTTCTGTCATGCTTAACCTCTCGAAAACCAAGGCGCGTGCGGTCGACGGTCTAATACGGTCGAAGGCTGAGGCTCTTTTATCTTTGCCCTTCTTTTCTCCTGCATCATCGACTTCTTCTATAGTGATATGATTGTTTTTGGCCACTTTCCCCTTCGCCTTTTTGATTATGCAAATTGGCTCTGACGGCTCATATCCGAGTCCCGCCCTCGACATGGGTATAGCGTTTCTTTCTTGCAAAAGCTTCTTTTGGGTTGGCTAGAGTTGGGGTTGCTCATAAATCTTCAAACTCTTGAACTCAGTGTGAGTTGTGAAGTCATAGCCCACCTTTGCCAACAACTTGTAAGCCTTGGGATTGAATCCATCTTCAGTTTGCCTCTCGAGCAGCTTTAACCCTGTCACTTCCACCTCTGGCTTTTGGATTTCCTGCTTCGTTATCGGTGTGAGGGGTGTGACGAAGCTCTCCTTTAGAATTTTTATGTCGCCGACCTGCAAACCTTTTGAGCATTCCGTAAAAGGTGAATCACCCTTTTTTTTGTCTCGACAAAGGGACATAGCATAAAATCGGAGGTTTTGAGGCTTTTTCGCCCCTACCAGGGGTGTTTCTCCAACGCCGAGGGATGTTCTACTTTCTTTTAGGCTGGAGGCTTGTACCTTGCTACCCGCCCCTTTCTCTGTGTCTATTGGCGACCTCGACCAGGATCCACCTGCTTTCTTTGCCAGTAAGTTCTCTATCAGCATAGTCTTACTGGAATTCTCGCTCTTTAGGTAAAACTTTGCATATGCGAAGTGAGACTCAGCTTCGAAAAATGGATTAGAATCTGCTTCAACCTTCTTAATCCCGTCTTGGTAAAACTTGAAACACTGATGTAGTGTCAATGTAATCACACCATTCCTATGAATTCAAGGGCATCTCAGTAGCAGCTTGTAGGTGGTTTTTGAGTCTATCACATGAAACAACGCATCAACCTTCAGATCGGCAATGAGGAGCTCCAATCGTATCATGCCTATCGCCCTTTGGCGTCCTTGATTGAAACCCTGAATTACTAATTTTTTGTTTGATAGCTCTTCCATGAGTATGCCCAACTATTTCATAGTCATCTTAGGCATTATTTTGACGGCAGATCTGTTGTCGATGAGGATTCAACCCACTCTCTGTTCTCGAATGTATCCAGTATAAGAGTATTAGTTGAATTAACTTCTTTTTTTGATCGACGGGTAATTGATGGAAATTCCTTTCATTCTTCCTCTATGGTGTTTACGAAATCTGGTTCTTTTGGGGTTATAGTTGATGGTTATTTCTCAATTCCATCTCTACTACAGAACCGGACATGAGAGTTTCCTCACATCCAGCTCCTCGGAGACGTACAAAGGCCTATTATGCAATTTGAATCCCAGTAGAAAATCTTCGTTTGAGAAGCCTACAGATGTGCAAAATGAGGCATAAACACGTGCTGCAGAGGTCGATGCACCAGATGCGTTGGATTCTAATAGTGCCTCGATGAGGGTCGTCTTAGCTTCTCGCGGGAGTGAGAGCGGGTCGTCTATGTTGAATGGTGATGAACCCTTTGGTTCTCCTTTCGACTTTAATGGGCCTGGAATGGTATCTTCTTCTTCCATGGTACTGACAACATGATATGCAGCAACCTCTGGCATCTTCTCTAAACCCCAATTGCAAAAGTTCTTCAGGAAGAAATCTGCTAACGTCATCTATCGTCTGGGACGAGGAACATCCTCGTCTCTCTTGTCAACAGCTTTGGGCCTCCTAGTATTCTTTCTACCCTCCCTTTTTTGTGTCTTTCTCCCTCTCTTGTAGCTTCTATGAGAGCGTAGCTCTTTTTGGGTAGAGTTCAGTCTTTCCTTCTTACAGTGTGCCACAAGGATTCAGCCTTCGTTATCGTCATCGTCGGCACGCTCTCCTTCGTTTTAAGGATCTATAGCTTGGACCTTCTGCTGAAACACACTACCACAGGTTCGAAGGTCCCAAATTGGACCGAGCTCTCCCTTTCTTCATAATATATGATTGGTGCTACCATGCTTGGAGTTACCGTCACTGCAGCATGATTCTTCTGGACCAACTCGTCTAGATCCAACTCTATTTTCCTCTCATGGGCCAATTTGAGGATCAATTCCTTAAGTACAAAAAAATTTTCAACTGGGTGGCTAACGACCCTGTGATACTTGCAATAGTTAGGATCATCCACTTTGTCGACCTGTTCCAGTCATTTACATTCTGGTAGCTGGATAAGGTGGTTCTCTAGTAGTTGCTCAAGCATATCCGTAATGTCAGAGTCGGGGAACGGGTAGATTTTTTTCTGTCGCCCCTTCAAGGTTAGGCGATGTCTTTCGTCTCCTTCGTCTTTCTTTTCTATCTTCTTCTCTTTCCCTTTTGAGGGGAACTTCAACGGGGTTGTATTAACGACCATTGATTCCTTTGTGGCGCCTTTCACAATTTTCTTGGCACCCTTTACCTTCTTCTTGTTTTTCCTCAGTTCATGGCTCAGAAAGTCCCTCGTTCCTCTGTTGGCGATACTTAGCTCCATGTCATAAGCGTGGGTCGCCAATTTTTCAAAGGTATAGGGCTTTATTCCCTGCAGAATATAGAGGAGTTCCCAGTGCATACCCTGCATGCACATTTCTACAGCAGATAATTCGGTGAGTTGATCTTTGCAATCCAGGCTCAGGCTCTCCATTGATTGATATAGTCTACGACCGGCTCCCCTTTCCATTGTTTGGCATTTGCCAGCTCCATAATGTTGACGGTGCTCCTAGTGCTGTAGAAGCGATTCAAAATATCTCTTTCAAGTTGCTCCCAGCTGTCAATCACCTCAGGCTCTAAGTCTGTGTACCAATCAAAAGTGTTCCCTTTGAGGGTTCTGACGAACTGTTTGACTAGTAGGTCTCCCCTTGTTCCTGTATACTCGCATGTTTCTACGAAGTGGGTGATTGCTGCTTTGGGTTGCCCTTTCCGTCGAATTGTTGGAACTTTGGGGGTTGATACCACTAGAATAAATTTGGGCTTTAATGTCGGTTGCCAACCGACATTAAAAATAGTGTTATTAAAGCCCTTTAATGTCAGTTTTAACCCAACATTAAAGGGCTTCAATAACATCAACAACACAGCCTTCAATGTCGGTTGCAACCGACATTAAAGGTCTTTAGTGATTAAAGCTTGTTGGTTGCAACCGACATTAAAGCCTGTTTTTTTTAAAAAAATTCTTAATCGACATTAAAGCTCGAATCTATCCATTTTATCAATTATTGTCCGTTTTTTAAAGTTCCCTTGCCAAATCCATTTTTTCGGTAAAAAAGTATGACATGACACATCATCATCGAACGCTATGGCTATGAAATATTATTCATGTATGGATTGTAAATCTATTACATTTAATCGACAAATTCTGCTATAGAATTATAATTTAAAAGGCGTACAATAATTCAGGCTTTGAAAATACAAATTACAAGTAATACAAAGATATGATTTTATAAACATTATGAGTTTACTGTCCCTCTCCACTTGGTAAGTATGGATCCCTTCATAATTCTTCTTGAACAGACCCCACAGCTTCAGCAATGTTTGGTTATAGGCATCTTTATCTGACCACTGTTGTTCAAAGGATCACAAACAATAAAGGTTTGGGCGTAAGCGTAACACATGCAACAGAAGATTGTATCCATTCAAATATATATATATATATATATATAAATGGATAAGATGNGTTAGTTGTACACGTGTCTCAATCCTCCGTTTTTGCGTTGCTCAGCTGCATCTTTCGATCATGGATTCACATGCGATGTTGTTTTTATTACTGCATGCGGTTGAAACATAGCTCTGGATCGACTATCGCATTGCGCCGTCATTGCGGTAATCGTCTTTTCATTGTTGATTGATGGGCACAATATGACAGAGATGTGTTGATCAGTTTCTTGTGAGCCTTGAGCACAAGCGGTGACTTGGTCTCCTGCAAAACAGAATAAAATTCGACTTGCCTTCCATCTTTATGGTGTTAGTGGGTGTTATTGCAAACATTTATAATTATTGTAATACTAGGCTAATTTTCATACAATAGGTGCATATTCATTAACTTTTGGCCGTAATATCTAGATAAGGTAGCATAAATAACTTATAAGTTATCAGTCACCCCTGAACCTCTCTCTTCAAGGACGTGAAGCATCACGAAGCGAAGAATCTTTGGTGGGCATTTTTGCCATTGACTCAATTGTTGAGGGCGTTGGTACCTCCGAATCGCTGCCAGTGGATCCCGTGCCAAGGTCTTATCAAGTGCTGCTATCCTTGGTGACATCCCTCATGTCAAGAAGGCAGTGGTTCGTCGAGAACATCGAGGCTTCAAATTTCATAGCCAAGGAAACTAGTTGCCCCATGGTGCCTGCGACAGGAAGGGTTCTCCAACTTGGAGAAGCGTCGAGGGTCTTGGCAAGTCCAAGTAATAGTGAGCTCCCGAGGCGAGTAGATAGGGCACCACCCCCGGTCATCCCCGAGGTTTCCGAGTTCTGTGCTGCCACTGTGGTTTCTAATGTTCGACGCCATGCAGCCTCGTCCATGTGGGAGACTATGCACAAAAGATCATGCATACTCCTTTCGAGAAGGTTTTTAGTCTGGAAAAAGAACCGCATGAGATATTCCGAGCCTTTCTGACATTTATGGTGCCAACCTCCCTCCTCTCAGAAAAATTTTCGATGAGTACTTTCGAAATGTGGAGAAGTATAATCAGTTTCAGTTATCCTATTCCTCTCAGTTAACTCAAACAAGTAAAGAGCAACGTCTGAAGGAGGCTAAGTCTGATCTGGAGAAGATGATGTACGATGAGAGTAGTGCTTTTACTAAACGAAAGACACTACTTGAATCCGACTCTCGAGCCTTATAAGAAGAAGAGACACTACTAGCCAGGTTGGAGGCCATCAGGGCCAAACGGGCCGAAATATCGCGGCTGATTTATGAGAGTGAAGGCTTTTTGACTCGACATAAGCTTGAGGCCTCAAAGATGCGGGGGGCAATAAACAAGATCGAGACCACCCCAATCCTTTCTGACAAGGACATCAAAGCTTTGGATGTCCTACGCCACGTGTTGGAAGCCATGCAACATGAGCTGGGGAACTACCATTGGGTACCTTGACTTGATGTTGTTTGTCTTATTGGACTAGGTGTACCTCAGTAGGAAGTGGCCTAGGAGTTTTTTTTTTTAATTTTCTTTTTAGCTATTGGATCCGACTATTATAGTGCTGAAATATCTTATGTGGAAGTTTTTTTTTGTCATGTTCTCAGTGATGTTCTCTGGTGCCTTGTAGTCTCATTTAAATTTCTGCTTCTCTTATTTGTTTATTTATCTTTTTTTTTTACTCATGTACATGCATATATATATATATTTATCACGTGACTGAACTTAAATTTATTTAAGCTGCCTACGTACCCTTTATAATGACAGGGATCAAGTCGTAACATAGTTTGTACAAAGGTTTTTTTTCTTTTTTTTTTATGCGCGACTGAACTTAAATTTCTTTAAGTTGCCTTCGTACCCTTTATAATGACAGTGATCAAGTCGTAATGTAGTTCGTACAAAGGTTTTTTTTTTTGTTAAGCGTAAAACTTCTTGAGAAACTTGCCGTTGATTGGGCCAATTCTTAGCCCATCTTAATCAACTATCTTGTACACTCCATTTGTGTAGACTTCTTTGACAATGTAGGGCCCATCTCATTTAGGTGTAAACTTATTCCCCGTATGTCTCGTCGTGATAATTGGTCTACTTACGGCGAGCACTAGATCACCTACTTGAAAGGATCGAGGCTTTACATGTTTATCGAAAGCCTTAGACATTCACGCCTGGTAACATTCCAGCACTTGTTGAGCTTCTAATCGTTTTTCATTCAATGCTTCCAACTCTTAGAGCTGCAGTTTGGCATTTTCCTCTATAGTCAACCCTTCTTGCACCGCCATTCTTAGCGATGGAATTTCTCTTTCCAAAGGAAGGACAACTTCTACCCTATAAACGAGAAAGTACGGGATGACTCCTGTAGGGGTGCGGTGAGTGGTGCGATAAGCCCACAACG
>NC_052355.1:37491434-37512908 GCF_009727055.1 Benincasa hispida | reverse complement strand
TTATCAACCACTCTGAATCTATTTCCCTGCAATCTTTCCTTCCGACTTGGACAAAAATTTTCTGTACAGATGGATTGCAACATGTCTTATGTTTTAAATGCTCAAGGCCTAACCCATTAGCGCGGCGCTATAAACTATAGGAATGAACTTGTCTAGCTATATTGATTGAGATTTTTCAACATCTCCATCAAACCTATTGGAGAATTTGTTCCCTTTATCCGTCGATATGGGGAAATAGGTCCCCCCAAAACACCCCACTCCATACAAACCACAAACCCAAAGATAATGATAAGACACTCCGCCCGATCCTCCCCAACCCGCATCTTTTCATCATTGCCTTTTCCACGCCCGGCCCCCCACCCACGACCCACATAAGCCACATCTTGAAGAAAGTAATCCAGTGGCATGGACCAAAAGCCTGCGGAGTGGAGCCTGCTACTACCCCCTTCCCGTCGATTAGAGTGATAGGCTCGAACGACTCCCAGATCACCCCAACACACCACTGCTCTCGACAGCGCACCAGAAGCGCTACTGTCCACCGCCGTTAACCCATGTAACACGGCCTCCACAGGCGCCGGCAGTCACATCTGAAAAATCAAGAATCCACGCAACTCCTCCTGGCACGCTGCATAACCTCTACACAGACTAGCTTCAGCATTTCTTGCAATAATCCATCAATCACGAAAGACACAACATCCAACCACCACCACATCACCCCACCCGCAAACACACATCACCCCCCACATTCCCGACCCAATAGTAAACCCATTAGTATTTCAGCTGGAATTGTAGCTTTTGGGTCCAGGCTTGATCCACGCCGCATATGCTTGAGTGTGATTTCCTCCAAGCCTTCACTGACTCTTCTTTACTGAGGGCATCGAAGGGAAAAAGTCCTCAACGGATCGATTGGTAAGGACCCCTTTGTAGTAATAATGAAATGTTTGCGCGCCCTCCTACGAACCTCCGGTTTTAACGGGCGGGGGTTTCAAATCCGGGAGCCTTCATTGCTCCAAGATAATCTACTGATGGGTTTGGCCACCAAGTCTTCCTCATCGGTTAGGTAGACTGATATCAAACTCGTTTCCCTTATATTCAGTCCCATCCGGAGAGGTACAACCCATTCACCTCCGCCAAAGCGATATAATTAAGGGGTCAACTACTTAATCCAAGGTCCCATTAAAGGAAAAAGTGAGAGTTCTTAGGTATAAAACCAACTATAAAAAGAAAAAATTGGCATCGAGACTTCTCTTGGTTTTCCTCAATTAAATATAAAAATTTAATTTAATTCACATAAAACCAACAACTATTACATACAAACATTTTAACAATTTATTTATTATAATATTTTTTTTACATTTACAATAATACATCCTCTGGACATGTTCCAATGCCATGTCTTTGAACCATCAACGGCGAAACGTAAGTGAAGTATGGTTTCAAGTCGTCAAATCGACCTCACACACATTAATTTACACAAAACCTAATTACACTTAAGATATTATATACATTAATGTTTAAAATTCACTTAATAGAAATAATTTAAAATAAAAATTATACTATTTTTTATAACAATATACATAATCATTTTAAATTATACATAATAATAAATTAATACAAAATATGCTACACATACAACAGAAGATTGTATCCATTCAAATATATATATATATATATATATAAATGGATAAGATGTTTGAGACCTTACCCTTAGAAACTCTGTAACTTTTGCCAGTTAACTATTGTTGCTCAAATGTACTTTGGTTTCCATGCCAAGAGAAAACAGAAGAGCCGGATTGTAGGACAAAACACTCAGTAGAGTTCAGTGAGGTTGCAACCTAGATAATCATAAGTTGAGACGTTACCATTAGACTTGCAATGGCTGAAATTAGTACAGGCTTTTAGCATAAACATGAAACATGAACCAATGACAATGTTATAACATTATTTCTCTCTCTCTCTTGTAATTTTCATCAATCAAATTTAAAGTTTTAATTTTAGTTTTAAGATGGAAATGCCTATATGTACTTTCCAGTTTCCAGATCCATCAGTTATTCTGATACACCATACCAGCAAATTACCAAATCATTCATCAGAAATATACAACTAATAAAGCCTCACCTCTTGTGCTCCAGTTTTAACAATCATAAAGAAAAATGAACAAAAAGCTGATAACGATCGACGGACGGCATGAAGAACGATCGACGGACGGAGAGGGAAGAAAGCTGATAACGAAGAGAAGGAGCGACGACGATTTAGGGTTATATTATTTAGTGTCGGCGCGAAAGGTAAAGAAGAGAGGAGCCGCGATTTAGGGTTATATTATTAAATAAAATAAGAAGAAAAAAAAACATTACACCTTTAATGTCAGTTTTAAACCGACATTAAAGCCCATCTTCTATGTTGGTTTAAAACCGACATTAAAGATCCGTTTTTTTTATTAAAAAAAAACCGACATTATACATCCAATTTCACTTTTTTCAACCGACATTAAAGCCTAAATTTCTTCTAGTGGACTTTTTGTGGGATTGGAAAAACGTGTCTAACATACAATAAGCAACACAAATCCACATATTCGACCAAGTAAATCTACCATTGTCTAGAGTGAGATCTAAAATATTGAGACAACGACAAAACATAAAACTATAAAAAGTAACCACACTAGAGTCCCTTGCTAAGTACCAACAAGATCTGCAAAGACCAAAATATTACCAAGTTGTAATTAAGTTAATTTCTCTTTCCTTAAAATTTTCCTTCTCTTTTCTTCTACAACAAGTATTGTATACATTGAGAAACAAAGAGAATTTGTACTATGATATTCCAATAAATTAATCGGGTTAAGTAGAAGAATACCTTTAATGACGTCGTTATGGAGTTTACAGTAGAAGACTCTCCAACACCCCAACAAAGAATAAAGGTCAATAGAGCTAGAAGAACTGGAGCCAGTACATTAATAGAGAAAACTACATTTAATGATTAAGAGGTGCTCTGTTTTCAAGCCTCTAGTACTTCACCGATAGAAAACTACAACCTTTAAAACCTTCCAACAAAAATAATAGACTTAGATCCTTGTACCCAAATAATCCATAAGCAAAACAAAAATACAACAAAAAAAAACAAAACCATTCATGGACAAAACAACTTTCCAACTCTATAATATTCATGGACAACAACTGAATTTCAACGACAATAACTAATAGCCTCCTCCATGTAGACTTATATAAAAAGAATTAGCTCTTAATGTTTCAAAACCAACAATGAAGCTAGGAAATTTGTGAACAATAACAAGAAAATTGGAACAATCATGTTGTAACACAATTAATAATGTTCATTCTTCATAATTCGATAACTTTGGACATCCATACATTAATTTTTGTGATTTTTAGAGACTAAGGAAGAAAATAAAAGTAAAGGCATCAATGTAGACAAGTTAAGAAAATAATGTTTCTGAAAACTTCTTTAGTTTTATCTAAGAGTGCCAATAGCCAGCTTATGATCGATGATGAAAGCATAATAACGGTAATTTGAAAGAATAGAGAAACTAAGAGTTACTACACAATAGCCAAAATAAAAAAGGCTTGAGCCTCAAAGTCATAAATAATCCCAAAGATAACAACTAACAACCAAGTTCAATAATTTAAAAGAAAAAAAATGAGATACATCAGACATTTTTTCAACGGTAGTGTAAACATAGAAGCAAGAACTAAAGGGACAATCCTAGCACCATAAGGAGTATGAACCATATGGATGGTGACAAAGCCCCACTTTCAAGTGTCCTTGCAAGGAAGAGTATGGGGCTTTCCAATCTTGCTACCCCATTATTGGATATTTGCATTCAAAAGTTAGAAAATCAAGCAAAACTCATTTGAGCACTCCCATATTCTCCCATATACTCAAAGTAATCTTACCTTACACTCCAAGTAATCTTACTTTACACTTGAAATAATAAAGATCATTAAACTTAACCAACTTATTTAACTTTTAAAAATAGACCTAAATGATACTTGAACACACAATAGACTCAAAACAATAATTTAATCACACAAAGAGATATAAATCAAACTTTAGTCAAACACAATAGGCTCAAAATTAAACTTTAATCACAAATAGGCCAAAAATTCAACTTTCAAAAAACATAAATGTGGGCTCCACTATTTTTTAAGGATGACAAGACAAAGGCTTCCATCACTATCAATATTTGGGTGAAATATTTTACTCTTAAAAGTAACTTGGATCAACAAACAATATACAATTTTTAAACCTCGCAACCCTATTCAACAAAAAACGAAGACAGTACCCACAAAATCATCTTGAACACAGATCATCAAATGCAACAAACAAAAAGATAATAAGTATTCCTATTACATATGTGTGCGAGTTGAAATTATTTTGTTTATATAACTAAATTTAGGTCATCAAGAAAACCCTTGCATCATGAAGTGAATATAGCATAACCTACAACTCGATATAATTATGATACAATTTTTCTTCATGCTTATAGAGAATAAAATGACATTGTAAAAGTAAAAATAAAAATAAAAACAAAAATGGAAAATGTAATTGAAAATGTTACGATAAAGAAAAAGCAAAAACACAGAGGAAAGCAAGAAAATAGAATTTTTCACCCAACCAACAGCGGCATAGACTCAATTTTGCTATCAGTTATGAAATTGAATGCCAAAAAAATCAAAGGAACCTAATAAAAAGACCCAAATCCTAAAAATTGAGCAAAATCCATAAATTACGAGGAAACCCTAAATTCTTAAAATCAAATAAATTCCCAAAAAATGTCTCACCTATAATGGAGATATCATCTCATTCAAACAAAAAAAAAACAAAAAAAAGGGAAATCTGAAGAACAGAAAAAGGGAATCAATTTACCAAGAATCAATTGGAAAACAAAGAAGGAAGGTCAAAATTGGATTGTGATGAAATTCGATATTGTTTCTCTCTTTCTTCATTTCAACCATCTGTAAACTGAGGGATGTGTGTGTGAAAAACCAAAAATCATATGTCAGAAACAAAGAAAAAAGATATATTGAGAATTGTTTTTCTGCAAATCAATTCCAACCAATTGAATTACCTTTTTTCCTCTCTTGATTTCTCTGATGTAGTTTTCTGACCTTTCTTCCGATGAATTCACTGAATATTGGTTTATGGAATTTAAATCATGATTACTTTCAAATGGAACAGCAAGGAGAAAACGAAGAGACAAAAAATCCTATAAGGTAATTTTGGAGAAAAAAGTTAAAGCCCTAGCTAAAAGGGGAAAAAAAAGGACGGTTTAACTATAGACTAACGAAAATAAAAGAAAACATGGGAGATTTATGAAAGAGTAAGAAATTTACCAAGTGAGTAACGATGGAGAAGAAGCTAGAGATGGATTGTTGTTTAAACGCATAAGGAGAAAGAGATGTTGTGAATGAATATGGAGAATGAAAGGAAAAAGAAGTTGGTTTTGTTTTTTTTAAAAGAAGGATCTTTAATGTCGGTTTTAAACCAACATTAAAGGTATACCTCTGTCTCTTATACACATCTAGATGTGTATAAGAGACAGGATAGAAAGGCACCCGAGGCTGACTGTTGCAGTTGGTTTTCTTGTAGCACGGTCTTCCCCTTGTCAGTTGCTTTGACCGTGGGTGCTTGGCTTGATTCAGCAGCCTCTCGAGATTGCTCTTATACACATCTAGATGTGTATAAGAGACAGCCGGCCCTCCATATTGAGCACTTATGGAGGTCATGATCATGTCTTGCAGTTGTTGGACCGACAGAGAGGCCACCGAGGCTGACTGTTGCAGTTGGTTTTCTTGTAGCACGGTCTTCCCCTTGTCAGTTGCTTTGACCGTGGGTGCTTGGCTGATTCAGCAGCCTCTCGAGATTGCATTTTTTCTTTCAGGGCAGCGATCTCATGGTGTCGCTCCTCGATGGCTTTCATCAGAAAGTTAATCTTCCTTTCCATTTCTGTCATGGCTGCTTCTGCCGTCACATCCACCATCATGACAGAAATCACATCTAGCAATGAATCTCTTTTCAGCTTGCTGGAGGCGGAAGTAGAGTTGTCAAACAAGGGGTTTTCCTTGATGACAACCCCACTTTGTGGGGATTCCATCATTTTCCTCAAGATGTTGTGGGCGATGAGGGAGCTTTGCTTTTGCTCCTGCATGACTTCTCTTGAGCGGCTGCAGGTGACAGGTCCCATGTACGAGCCATTTGTGGAGGAAGCTTTGCATGCCATCTTCTTAGGTGTCATTTGGCTTGTTTGGATGCTGAGAGAGAGATGAGAGGTAGAGAGGTCCTACCGGACGTAAAATGAAATGAGAATTTATTAATACGACAATATACTTCGAAATACCACGTGTAACAGTGTTAAAAAACTAGTTCTTAAAAGGGCATTGTTCATAATATAGTTGTTGGAATTTCCATTTAGTAATATTTATGTGAAGTATTTTAGTTTTTTTTAGTGTTATTCTGTTTCTTTATTTATAATGGTCTCTTGTAGAAGATCTTTGTTGCACATATCAAATATAGCAATATAACTCAAATTTCAATATGTATCAGACCAAGAAAAAATCTTAAAATTCTAGCTACTTTAGAAAAAAGCCAAGTGATTTTTCGCCACCTGCACCATCATCGGAGCCCTAGTTGATGTCTTAATCAAATAGCATACATTACTTTCGATTTCTGGTCGTCGTAAGCAGGTAGGTAGAGCTCGAAGGCTTGGATTGTTTGTAGACTTGGGTCGTAGTTGAATAGGTACAGATAGCACGCCTCTGTCACCTACTTCGTCAGCATTCGTGGTTCAGATCAGGTTGACGGCCATTGTCGATAAGCTATTCACTGCCAATCCTTCACTTCGTTGGAATTAGTAATTGTCAGTTGCTGGTGTTAAATGTATAACTATTTATATTTATTCTTTGTGGTTAGGAAAGTTAGAGACTTAGTCTTTGTGGTTGGTTGATGTCTATTTTTAGCCTTTGAAGTTGTATTTATATTCAACATACTTCTTTGTACAGAATATATTTGTGAAATACATTTTCAATATGGTATCAGAGTCAAATTAGGCATTTTTTTACCATTTCCAGCCCTCTATTCACAAGTTCAGTCCTCTGTTCACAATAGGCTTCTGTTTCCAAGTCTATTAGAGCCTTGTCTCTAGATACCTCACAACAGCCTTCGCCTCACATCAGCCTTCGCTTTTGCTTCCAAATCCCAAACCCCTCTGCCTCATGCCTCTAGCTCACATCCACAATATCTCACAACGTCTCACACCCAGATTCACTTGACGGACAGCCCACACCCAGATCCATTGGGCACGTCTCCGTCGTGTTTGCCCACCCTCCATTTGCAAACGTTAGAGTAGCCACGCCAACGTCAAAGAGCCAACATCATGCATGTGGTTTCGTTCAGCATAAGCCAACATCACCAGCCACGCCGACAAGCTATTTTCCAGTGGAGCTGAGCCGTCGAGCCATTTTTTAGTGAAGCCAAGCCACCAAGCCAAGCCATCAATCGACTGAGCCGAGCCGAGTCATAAGCTTGTTTTTTTTCCATCACAATTGACCCAAATCAAGTCACATGGAGAAGGATCATGTGTTTTGCCGTATTAGTACTGTCTTTAATGGGATAAATTATCTTACTTGGGCCCATAAAATGAAGAGTTTTCTAATAGGATGTAAGTTATGGCGCATTGTCAATGGAGATGTCCCTAAGCCAGTCAAGATACCCACTGAAAATTATGTTAGATTTATTGAACGGTTAGAGGTTTAGGATAGTAAGAATCATTAGATCATCATTGGGCTCTAATATGTCTATACCTGCCATCCATGTTTAGTTTGATGCGTTTAATGATAGCAAAAGTTTATGGGATTTCCTGTCTGCATGTTTTCAGTTTGTTGGATTAGCTCGTTTTTATCAACTACATAACATTCTTATTGGTCTCAGTCAAGAGACTGGTCAATCCCACACTTCAACCAATTTGGACACAATTAGATCAAGCTAAAATCAGTGTTAATCATCTTCGTCTTATTAAGGTTCTTATGGGGCCTCATCCAGAATATGAATCTATTCGTGCAGCTTTGCTGCATCGCGGTCCTCTTCCCTCACTGAACACAGCAATTCAAGAAATCTTGTTTGAGGAAAAACGTCTTGGCATTGCTTCTTCCAGGCAATCTGAAGATAGTGCTTGCAAGCAATCATTTTCCTGGTGCCTCTAGAGCTCTCTTCTATAAAAACTGACCAGCGTTCTACTTTAGGTTATTGTTTCTACCTCGACGATTCTCTTATTTCTTGGTAGAGTAAGAAACAGAGTGTTTTCTCTCGCTTGAGTACGGAGTCTGAATATCACGCTTTGGTTGATGCTACATCAAAGTTATTGTGGCTCTGTTGGCTTCTTGCTGATATGGGAGTTTCTCAGTTGTCTACCACTATCCTTCACTGTGACAATCATAGTGCCATCCAGATTGCTCGCAATGATGTTTTTCATGAGGGCACCAAGCATATTAAAAATGATTGTCATTTTGTCCGACATCATCTTCAGAGTAAAGCTCTTCTTTTACAAGCTATTTCTACTACTGAGCAACCTGCTAATATTTTCACCAAAGCTTTGTCCTCTTCCATTGGTTAACAAACTCATGTTTATTCCTACGTTACCACCTTGAGTTTGAGGGAGGGTATTAAATGTATAACTATTTAGACTTAGTCTTTGTGGTTAGGAAGGTTAGAGACTTAGTCTTTGTGGTTAAAAAGGTTAAAGACTTTAGGGGGGTTGGTTGATGTCTATTCTTAGCCTCTGAAGTTGTATTTATACTCATCATACTTCTTTGTACAGAATATACTTGTGAAATACATTGCCAATAGCCAGAATTAGATTCATGCTCTCACTGAGTTTTTTCCCCACGAGAATCTTGTTGGAGTCTTCATCCAGCGTTTATGTTATGTATTCTCTTTGTGTTGCAGGCACTCGTAGGTGTTGTTGAATAATGTGAAGGAGGGATCCAATTTGTTTAATGGCTTGGTTTGATTTTTGGTTTTGTTTGGTTAAAGTATGGTTTGGTTTTAAGTTTATATAGGTTTAGCTTGAGATTGACATAGCTTTTAAAATAATTATTGATAGTTGTGCTTTTAGAAAACTCGAAGGTGAGAAAAAGTAAAATATTGTTTGGTAAATTTTAATTTTAAATTTAAAAAACTAGTTACTAGGGGTGTTCATCAGTCAAGTAAGGTTGGTTTTGGACAAAAACCATTGTCGGCCGTAGATGACTCGAGTTTTTTGGTCGGTTTCCGTTGGTTATGGAGTTGGAGTAGACGTCGGTCGTCAAGGACATCAATCTGTTGTTTATTATTATTATTATTATTTTTTGTAAACGATGAAAGTTTTAAGGGAAAAAAAAAAAAGAAAAGAGTGAAAAGAGATGAGAAAAGAAGAAGGGATGAAGAAGAGAGAAGACTAAATCTAAAATTAATAGAGAAGAAGTTAGAAAAATGAAGAAGAAAGAAGAAGTTTCAAATGGAGAAGGAGGAGAAGATGAAAATTGAGAAATGAGAGAATAGAAAAAATGTGTTGGAAGAAGGAAAATTAATTAAGAAGAAAAGACAAATGCATGATTGAGGGAGAATGAAAATAATGGAAAGAAAAATAAATTGGGAGTGTTGTGAAATTGAGGAGGACAATAAAGGTCACAGATATGGAGAAGATATAATATAATAATATATAACTATAACAAATAAATAAATAATAAATAAATGTCAAGTTGAAAAAAAGAGTAGAGTGCTGTGAAATTGAGGAGGACAATAGAGCTCACAGATATGGAGAAAATATAATATAATAATATATAACTATAACAAATAAATAAATAATAAATAAAATAACTAAAATTATGAAGATTTAATAATTGTTGTAAAATTGAGGAGCACAACGGATATGGAGAAAATATAATATCATAATATATAAATATAATAATAAATAAGTATAATATAATATAATATAATAATAAAATAAAATAAATAAAATTATGAAAAATTAATAATATGAAAATTTAGTGAAAATTTGAGGTGAATTTTCCACCAATGTGTATGATTTTAAGATCCACCAAATGCCAAGTAGGATGTGGTCTTACATGGACACCAAGCATGAATATTTATAATACTCCCTCTTAGATGAAGATTGACACATGGCTTTTAGGACACTAAGCAATAGGCATCTATCTTTTTATAATATTTATAATACTCTCTCTTAGATGTCCATATATATATATATGAAATATGCCTCGTTAAAATGTAACTAGGAAAAATCCAATGGGAAAAAACCTAGTGAAGAAAAAAAAAGTACATATTTCATATAATATATACTCCTAAAAAAATATAAATACATTTACTCCCCCTCATGAAAACATCATTTAAGATCTTTGAGTCATCGCATTCTAATGTTGTGCACCAATTTTTTAAAAGTTGCGGTTGGTAATGCTTTTGTAGATAAATCTGCCAGGTTATCATTCGAACAAATTTACCGTATAGTGATGTCGCCATTTTCTTCAAGATCATGAGTGCAGAAAAGCTTCGATGAAATATGTTTTGTTCTATCTTCTTTAATATATCCTCCTTTGATTTGGGCTATGCAAGTTGTGTTGTCTTTGTATAATATTGTTGGAAGATTTGTATTAGAAGACAAGCCATATGTTTCACGAATGTGCTGAGTCATTGATCTTAGCCATATACATTCTTGACTAGCGTTATAAATTGCAATAATTTTAGCATGATTTGAGGAAGTGACCCTTATGGTCTATTTCACCGATTACCATGATATAGCAGTTCCTCCACATATGAACAGATAACCTATTTGAGATCTAGTTTTGTATGGATTAGATAAATATCTATAATCTGCATAACCAACTAGGTCAAATTTTGATTTATTTGAATAAAACAAACCTATATCAATTGTTCCTCAGAGATAAAGGAGTATATGCTTAATTCCATTCCAATGTCTTTTTGTAGGAGAAGAACTATATCTAACTAATAAATTTACTAAAAATGTAATATATGGTCTTGTATTATTAGTAAGATACATAAGTGCACCAACTACACTAAGATATGGTACTTCAGGACCAAGAAGTTCTTCATTATCGTCTCGAGGTCGAAATATATCTTTCTTTATATCTAATGAACGGATTTCCATTGGGATATTTAATGGATGTGTTTTGTCCATACAAAATATTTTCAAAATTTTTCCTGCATAAGTTGACTGATAAATAAATATTTCATCTGCTAAATTCTCAATTTGCAAACCAAGGAAAAATTTTGTTTTTTCGAGATCTTTCATCTCAAATTCTTTCTTAAGATATTCTATTGTCTTTGAAAGCTCTTCAGAAGTTCCAATTATATTCAAGTCATCAAAATATACAGTTATAATAGAAAATTCCTACTATGATTTCTTTATCAAAACACACAGACATATTGGATTATTTTGATATCCTTCTTTCAATAAATATCCACTCATGCGATTGTACCACATCCATCCTGATTGTTTCAATCCATATAGTGATCTTTGTAACTTAATTGAATACAATTCTTGAGAATTTGATGTATATGTTTTAGATACCTTAAATCCTTATGGGATTCTCATTTAAATATTATTATCAAGAGATCTATATAAATATGTTGTGACTACATCTATGAGATGCATATCCAGACTTTCATATACAGTTAGACCAATTAAATAACTTAGTGTAATTGCATCCACCACTAGAGAATATGTCTCCTCATAATCAATACCATGTCTTTGTAAAAAAACCTTGTGCAACTAGCATTACTTTGTATCTTGTGACCTCATTATTTTATTTTTTTCTTACAAATACCCATTTGTATCCCACAGGTTTTACACCTCCTAGTGTTTGGACTACTGGTCCAAAAACCTGTCATTTTGAAAGTGAGTTTAATTCTACCTCAATTGCTTCTTCTCGCTAAAGCCAATCTTCTATATCGACATTCTTCAACAAATTTTGGTTAAATTTCTCATTTTCAGATATATATCAAGAGCAATATTATACTAAAAAATATTGTCAATAACTACATTAGTTTGATTCCATATTTTTCCTGTTATGAAAAAGTTTACTGACATCTCATTATTTTCTTTAGGTATTTCACCTTCCTCACTAGTCATGGCGAGGATTTCTTCATGGGTATTTATATCCTCAACCAATTCTTCTTTACTATTAATTATTTTTTTCGTTTTCGAGGATTTTATCCTTGAAGCCCACTGGTCTACCACACTTTTGGCATGTTCTAGATGAAGGAAATCGAACATGAGAAATTCAATGAGCAGCGGAAGGATCTTTCCAAATTTCAAACGTATATGAACTTTACAATTACAATCACAAACGGAAACATGCAATTATGCATAAAATAGAAATTACAACATGCTTTACTACAGATCAAGGGAAGAATCAACAACCTTTGCAGACTCATCTTCAAGTTCCTCGATCACAAACACTCGATCACAGCAACACAGCAACATAGAACATTCGTCCAACACGACCGCTACACTGCACGATCACCGCACACTCAAACTAAGGTCATGAATACCTCGAACACTATGAACGGCCTCCACAGAACCTCGACAGTGTCGAGTTGAGTATGACACCACCAAGAAGGTTACCCTGATATTCTCGGTGTGAGATACCAGAGGGTGTATGGACTTGGTTTAAGGTAGAAAATCGGAGGAACCACAATTGTGTAAACGATTGAGCAAGTGGGAGATGGAACAACCTATCGCATAGGGCAATGCCCAATTGTTTAGGAAAAACTATGCAATCGTCTAACAAATGCTATGTGATCGTTTAGCTCATCGTCTAGTTGAGTGTCTACTTGTAAGAACATTCTGAAGGAACTCTTATTCAAAAGTACCAACGAGCAGAAGCAGATCTTTCCAATTCATTGTGATAGAATTACCGCATATACATTCAATACATACTAATATGCATTCATAATGCTAAAGAGATCAAGAGATCATACCAGATGAGCATTTCTCCTTCACAGCGAGTCAAAACCCAACTGTCTACCTCGAACAATCACCACCCGGATAGAAGGAAATGGAGAAGACAACACCATTCAGAGCCCCCAGTATTCTTCCCATGCTAATAAGAAAAACGAGCACCACGATCAAGCAAGTGGGAGATGAGGTCGTCTATCGCATAGACAAGATGCTTGATCGTTTAGGTGAAATATACGATCATGTAGGAAAAAGTAAGCAATCGTCTAAATGATTGTGTAGGAAAGGGTAAGCGATCGTCTAAATGATCGTGTCAAAAAAGGGTGAGTGATCGTCTAAACGACCGTGTAGGAAAAAAAAACTAAGCGATCGTCTATGCAATCATTTAGTAAATATCAGAAGCTAAACGATCGTTTAGTTAATAGCGCGTGATGGTGTAACCGGTAAGTGATCGCTTAGGAATATCGTATATGTAAGCGATCGTGCAGGTACTATCGTATAGGCACTGATTTTCTAAACGATGACACTATCTTTTTCACAATGTCCGCGCACCTTTGATCTCAACACATCGTCAGCTATTTATAATGCACTCATCCGTTATTTAGAACAGAAGAGATGTCGTCCCATTTCCTTTATAACCGTCCAATGAATGTGATCTTATCATATTCATAATATATAAATTAATATCATATACTAATTATAATATTTTCCTCTACTAGATATAAATCATATTTATATCCAATTTCCTCCAAATTAATGTATCTCATACATTAAGTTAATTATATCATATTTAATTAACTCATTCAATTATATCATATATAATCAAACTCCCTCTTGCCAATTTGAACATTTCAAACTGACCTAAAAACTTATTCTCAACTTGTATCCAAGCTACCAAGGGGGCCTTATGGACCTATGGCTTGCTCTAACGGTACGTGAATAGATGACTAAACTCTTTGGTCACGATATCCATCATCCGTTAATTGCCAGGCATTCTACTAAAGACCGATAGTTGAACTCTTCTTGCCATAGATATATTTCTATAACCATTGGATATAACAAATCATCAGTACGATGACCCTTTACAGATGCTCGTAATTATAACAGGTCAATACCGTTTTGCCCCTGTAATTATATCTTCCTCCTTAAGTACCACTGATCCCTCTAATGAATAATACAACATAGTCCTACTATGTGTGAACACCTTTCGGGTCATGAGAAGGAGCATGGTGCCACATCATTCAAGCCCCAGGATCAGCCCTTAAGAGAGCAATCTATCTACTTACCCCTATTTTGGGGAAGAAGTGAACTCCATCTTGTGAAGCTGAGTTCTCAGCTCCTAAATCAAACGAATTCCCAAAATGGTAGGTTTGAGTCGGTGTTCTGGCCACTCACACCCATACAAATCAAAGGACCGCCCTCAATGGCAAGAGTTTCCAACTCACTCAGGATTGAGGTCATGTTACCTATGGCAATCCTAGTGAAGTGAAGTCTCAGTCATGAATGGTGTTATATGACAAGACATTAACACTTCGAGGTCAAGTCTTATATAAACTCTTTGTATAGGACGCCCCCGCTCGCATGTCCACTACACGAATGATCAAAATTAGACCATCTGTGACAAGTCACAATATTTGTAACAATTTCACGTCCGTAGTGTTACCAGGATAAGGTTTCCCTCTTATATCCATATATTATAAAGTATTTTTGTTGTCACTTAAGACATGAACCACTTGTATGTCACTACATACATGCTTAAGTTACATAAAGACAACCAGGGATATTAAGTTTATTAGTTTGTGGTAAAATAAAAAACATCTAAATGTGCAAAGTCAAGTAGTAAAGTAAATATCATTTATATTATACATCACAAGTGTTCGTACAAAGTTGTTTACAAACTACAGGACACGGGACTTTAGGGCACAAACCTCAACATTCTCCCACTTGTCCTAAAGGGAAGTGGGGAGTACAAGTAAACAGGTAAAAAACAATAAACTAGGGCATAAAAACCTAGTCGAACAAAATCTCCCACTTGACCTAGTCCAGCCGCGGGCGGTCCCATAGACCCATGCTCTGAAGGTGACCCTCAAACACTGTAGTCGTGAAAGCCTTCATAAACGGATCAGCAATGTTTTCCTCCAAGGCGATCTTCGTGACGATCATGTCTCCTCAATGTACTATCATGCAGATCGACCGTAACATGGCAACAGGTGAGAAAGTCTCCTCATAGTCGACTCTCTCCACCTGGGTATAACCCTTTGCCACAAGTCGAGCCTTGAAGGTTTGCACCTTCCCATTGATGCGTGGTTAATGCGATGAAATAATGGTGTAGAATGTGATGGTGGAATATGCATTGTGCATGCAAGTTTTCTTAGCAAGATCCAAGTATAAATCCTACTAAGTTGCTTGGTAAGCCTAGGGTCGAACACAGGGACTAAGGAAATAGTAAGCCATGGTGATTTCTAATAACTTTACAGTAACAAATAAATCAATGCGTTGGTCGGTATATTATTTAAGGTATAAAGTTTATGCGGCGGAATTGAGAAAAGAGTGAATAATGCGAAAGATATAATGAGTATGTGGAGGAACAGGTTCAGAAGATCTTTCGCTAGCGCTTCCTGAGATTGCATTCAAGCTATGCGATCATGCTACAGTCATGTGATAACAATTCATTTTCCAATGCAAATGTGATAGCTCCTAGTTTTAGGACGCATGCGATGTATGTGATGTTGTCTATAGGACTTATTACTAAGTATTTATTTCTTGCCTATGCGATGATGAGTGATGCACATAGGTACAAAGTGACCGCATACAATCATATCCTTTCTCTAGGGTGCATGCGATGCGTTGATAGCAAATAGAACTTATTCCTAAGTTTATATCTCTTGATTATACAGTTCTAATCTGACTCTTCCTAGCCTAGATTCTAATCTGAATTTTCCAAGCCTAGATTCTATCCTTAGACCACCCTCCTGAGCATCTCTAATGGACGAATGACGCATACATAATAGAAGATGATCGCATAGAATGAAGATCTCAGGTTATGCTAGCTAAGTACTTCTCAACCCATTTGACAGTTTAGTTACTCATGCGTGAGGTACATAGAGTGGATAGATATAGAGATGTAATTTCCATTTTATAAACAAGTTCAGAATACAAAATGACAATGGAAAATAAGAATAAAGAGGTTGGTAGCAATGTCTTGCTTCCTAAGGCTTTTACACTAAGTTTTCTCTACTCTGCCCAAAAGATGTTCTTGCTTCTACAAGAGTTGGTCCTCTTTCTGATTTTGACGCTTCCTGAGACTCTTCCGAGTTAACCAGGACGATCTTTCAGCGTATTCTCCCTTCACTCGCCTCCGCCTTCTAAGTATATAAAATTACAGACTATGGCTATCTATGGTGAAGAAGAATTATAAATTCTAAATATCGAAACCGAACTTTTTCGAACTCCTTAAATGAAGGTGGCCTTCGGTATTTATTGAGCTTTTTCTCTCGAATAATTGCACTGATGGGATGTCATTAATTTTCAGTCTGATACGCCGAATAGTTTTCACCAAAAAGTTGACTGTACTTGCTACAGTATGTTGTTAACTGCTTGTCAACTTAATTTGGAATCGACCGTCATCAGCTTTTGTCCCATCGTGATTTATTAAGCTTTCTCCTTGATGCGCCGACTCTATACGGCCACCTTCTTGAGCATATTTTCATGAATGCAAATGGTCGCCTAGCCTTGTAGTTGCAATCTCTTAATGCCCTCGGACGTTAATTTCCTTGGATCGCAATTCCGCCTTATGCCAATGCATTTTCTGCACAAAATACATAAGTTAGTTGTTTTAAAGCGATGGATGCATGCGATCGCAATGTTATAAACTTAATGCTTTTGGACGCAATTTTATATATTTTTACCATCGCAATTCTTCATTGTCTAATATTTTTGCAGTGTAATAATGTGCATTTCTACCCGTTATCACCCATCAGCACCCCGTTTCGCTTGTAGATCTATTTACAACCTATAGGTCTTATCCGATCAGGCTAACCTACAAGATCCCATACCGAGTTGAAGTACATCACTCCATCTCGATATTCATGGATTTGACCCACCCATTCTGGTCAACATCCTCTATTGCCTTTTTATAGGACAACGGATCCTCAACATTGCCATCTGTCATCATAGCTAGGATTTTCGTGAAACCTAGATAGCGATCAGGCGGGTTCATAACCCTCCCACTGCGTCGAGGTTCCCTAAACTCCTGAGGTGGAACCAACCTACTAGATGAACTATCATAAAAAATTCTGGTTGATGAAGCAAGTCCTTCAACAACTCTTATTGAAGTTTAAGTAGTTTCTTTGGAAAGCTCACTTAACACGACTTAACTACGTGGACTGTGCTCCCTGATATGATCCTCCTCAAGGAAAGTAGCATTCGTGGAAACAAACACCTTGTTTTCGGATAGATCATAAAAGTAACCTCCTCGTGTACCTTTGGGATAGCCTACAAAGAGGCACAACATTGATCGTGATTCCAACTTCTTGGGATTTGCCTCAAGCACATGTGTTGGGCAAATATGCAGAAGTGACGTTAACTAGCTTTACGCTCGTTCCACAAATTTAGAGGTGTCCTTGCAACACTCTTAGAAGGAACACAGTTGAGAATGTATACAACAGTCCCCATTGTGAAACCCCAAAACGAGTTCGGTAAGGAAGCGTAACTCATCATTGAAAGAACCATGTCCAACAAGGTTTTGTTTCTCCTCTCTGCTACACCAATTTTTCTGAAGTGTACCTAGTGCTGAGAGTTGGAAAATGATTCCATGTTCTAATAAATAGTCCTGAAACTCAGAATCCAAAAACTCTCCACCTCGATTTGATCGAAGTGTTTTTATTCGTCTATCCAAAGCATTCTCAACTTCGACCTTAAATAATTTGAACTTTTCAAAAGATTCAGACTTTCGTTGCATCAGATAGACATACCCATATCTCGAGTAATCATCAGTAAAACTGAGAAAGTACTCATAGCCTCCTCAAGCTTTCACATTCTTCATAGGACCACAAAGGTTCACACATTGGTAAAGAATTTTCCTCTAACTCACTTAGAAGACCATTCTTCACCAATCTCTCAATCCTACTGAGATTGATGTGCCCTAATCGAAGGTGCCAAAGTCGGGCATTTTCTTTTGGAGAAACTCGTTGGCGTTTAGATTGAGTTTCAATAGATTTAAACATCTCTATGTTTTCGAGGGAACTTAAGGCTAAAGGTCTTAGCACATACAAGTTAATTTCCAGTTTAGCTGTACAAATTTATACACCATCCTTACGAATAAACGCTTTATTCAACTTAAAAGAAATAGTGTAATTGTATTGTAACAGACATTTTACAAAAATAAGGTTCCTTTTTAGTTAACGAACTACAAAGTAAACTAGATGTCTCCCACTGCCTCAGTTGAGATGACGTGCCCGGTGCCTACTCGCATCGTCATCTCACCAGCCTCCAACTGTCGCCAGGATCTAATCCCCTAAGAAGAAGAACATACATGATTAGTGGTGCCTAAATCTACTATCCAAGCAGAATCATCATTCTCCACTAAACAAGTTTCTAATACAAGCAAATCATATTTACCTTTGTTTTCCTTGGCTCTAGCCTTGGCAGTCTTCTTTTCCTTCAAATAATAAGGATAATTCCTCTTCCAGTGTCCGTTCTGGTTACAGTGGAAACATTTTCCTTTTTCAACTGGCAGTGGACGCTTCTTTTGGGCGACAAGTGGCTGGTTAGCAGGTGCATTCCCTTTCCCTCTACCACATTTTTTCTTCTTCCTCTTTCCCGAGTTAGAAATTGAAGGTGCAGACTTTGTTCCTGAGGTCAAACCTCGATAGAACTTATTAGAGGATGAGACAACATTTGCCTCACCCTTCTTACTTTTCAACAAGGATTGGTAAGTCTACAACTCGTTGAGGAGTGGTAAGGGAGTAGTCCACTTTGTTAAGAATCGTATTGCTAAAAAAGTGGAGGAATCTCTCTAGCAATGAATGCACGATAATGCTAACCTGACTGCCCTCATTGATTTTAGACCCATTCATCTCCACCACGTTAAAGTGGATTATAATATTCAGCACGTGTCCATAAACAGAGGTGCCCTCCTCCATTTTGGAGCTGAAGATGTGTTTTAGAGCCTCATGCTTGAGCTGTCCAGACGGCTGTCTGAACATTCCCCGCAGGGACTTAATGATCTCACGAGCTGAGACCATGGACTCATGTTTCTTGGCCAACATGTCACTAAGACTGACCAGAATATAGGCTCGGGCCTTCCTGTTTGCCCATGTCCAACGCTTGTACGCCACCCGAACATTTCGAGTAGCATCCTGAGGTGGAATAGGAGGACATTCCTCCGTAAGGACAAACTTCAGATCCTCGATGATAAGTATCGTCATGAGCATATGATTCCAACTTGAATAGTCTAGGCCATTTAGTTTTTCGGCGCTAAGTAAATTGATAGTGGCCGAAGCCATTAAAAAACATTGCTGAAAAAAAAATGAATAACCTTTTATAAGACTTTGCAAAAACCACATTTTTTAATTAACCAATTAATTTTAGCAAAACAAATTTCAAGTACCCTAAGTGAAAAGACTTCTATTTTGCAATGATGCCCCAGCGAGGTAGGACAATCGTCACCGGTGGGGTGATCAGATGTCCCTTCACTGGGATGAGACATTTTTAACCATTAGGCAAAACCAACTCTTGGAACTAAACCTAATAGCCACCATTTGTTCGGTCCAAAATAAATAATCCTTAACAATCCTACGTAAGTGTAACCCCTCGTTTCGAGCCCAGAGTCCCACCCTAATGCGCTCACCGTAGGGAAAAAAGTAGATTAGGACAAGGACTAAGTAACCTTATCCTCTTACAGGAAATCAAATAAAGAAACACGCAAAACAGCCATCCTATAGGGGGACACACCCAGGGTGCCACGAGGCGATGCGCAGAAACTTTATTCAATCAACTAGGGAAGGACAGGATATCTGTTTGCACTCCCGCTCCCCTTACTATGAACACTCTGTCTCCATCCACCTTGATACTGACCTCTACCCAAACACCATCCTGCTTATGGGCGTGGACACGGCAAAAGGTGCCTTGAGGCCGAGGGTAGATCTCACGGTGTGGACTAGGAGAGGAGTGAAACGCAATAAGGCAACATATGAAGCGCATCACATGCACCCAAGAAACCTCCCACTGAAATGTTCTACTTAGGGTTTATTAACCTAGAAAATCCGGCTACTGATGATGATCTTAAGTCATTTTATTAAAGTTTGCTCAAAAAAACAAAAAAAAAAAAAAAAAAAAACAAATCCAAGTAGTCACATTAAACTCTTTAATGGATTGGCCTTAATTTGCATGCATGCATCAAATCTATCTAAATTACCTTTCCAGGTAGGCGTGTTTCGTTGTCGTCATCTTAAATACCCCAGCCTAGACAGAACCCACCTTCGACAAAAGATCTACTATAGATAGACTTGCTACATATTAATCTTTTACTAATTATTTTAGTTCTAATTTCATTTTATAACCATTTATAAAATAAACAACTAAAAAACTCAACCCATATAACGAAGTATTTATAACGCTTATAAATATAACGTTAAATAAATAAAGCATACATAAATATAACCCTTATATTATATGATGCATGAGCAAGCACTTACGTAAATTAAAACATGTTTCTCTAAATTATAACAATTGCAATAAAGAGATGATGCATGATGAATGCATAACCTAAGGTGGGATTTACTATATGTGCAAACCATATGACATATTAAAAACATACATCGCATGTAATAAATAAAGGATTAATGTACCGAGATGAGCCTTTATAAAAATCGGAATGAAATAACCCTCTCTATTACATTTTTCATTGAGCAAACCAATTCACAGGCGAACCGGGTCTTGAACCGCCAGGAGGACTCCATCGTGTAGTAAATGTTGTAGGTAGACGATCGTCCAATGCGCACTAGACAATAAAAGCAAAATTAAACGATCGTGTAGACGACAATGAGGCTAGAAGCCTGATTGTCTAAGTGATCGCTTAATGCAACGACAGGTGAACGATTTACCTTACATTACTAATCAATTGTTTAGTCAGTAACTAAGCGATGAAGCTTGCTGACCAAAACGATCGTCTATGTGGTCACTTAACGTGGCGACAGGTAAACGATTTACCTTGCATTACTAAGCGATCGTTTAGTCAGTTACTAAGCGATGAAGCTTGCTAACCAGAACGATTGTCTATGTGATCACTTAATGCAGCGACAAGTAAACGATTTACCTTGCGTTACTAAGCGATCGTTTAGTCAGTTACTAAGCGATGAAGCTTGCTAACCAAAATGATCGTCTATTGTTGGCTTTATGCGATCAATCCTTGATCGCTTACCCGATCATCTACACAATTGGATCATCAGCGATCGCGTACCCCATCATCTGCACGATGCAATCATCAGTGATCG
>NC_052355.1:37484960-37491094 GCF_009727055.1 Benincasa hispida | reverse complement strand
CGCGTACCCCATCATCTGCACGATGCAATCATCAGTGATCGCGTACCCCATCGTTTGCACGATGCGATTAATCCTTGATCGCATACCCCATCGTCTAACCGATGGGATCAACAACGATCGCGTTTCCCATCGTCTGCATGAGGCGATTAACCCTTGATCGTCTCCTTTCTCGAAGAACTGAAATGTTTGCTTCGATCTTCTTCACGAACGACTCAAAACTCAAATAGACTTTGAATACATACTTGATAGTGATTATTAATGCCCAAAAAACACAGACCCTTTACAAACAATCGCAAATGTAAAAGAATTAAATCAAACTGAGGCTAACATCCACGAAAACATCCATAAATCCACACATCCACAACAATTTAACGATTAAACAGTGTAGAAATGCACCCACCAAGAACGTATTTGCAATTTTTTTGCAGCAATGGATTGGAATATTAGAAAACCAAGATCTCTGATACCAATTGAAGGAACTCTTATTCAAGAGTACCTATGAGCGAAAGCGGATCTTTCTAATTCATTATGATAGAATTACCGCATATACATTCAATACATACTAATATGCATTCATAATGCTGAAGAGATCATACCAGATGAAGATTTCTCCTTCACAACGAGTCTAAAACCCATCTGTCTACCTCGAACAATCACCACCCGAACAGAAGGAAACGGAGAAGACAATACCATTTAGAGCCTTCAGTATTCTTGGAGTGAGAATCCAAAGTGTGGACTTTGTTCAGATTTGGTAAAGGGAAGAAGGAAGAGAGACCGTACACAACGATCAAGCAAGTGGGAGATGAGGTCGTCTATCAAATAGATAAGATGCTTGATCGTTTAGGTAAAGTATACGCGTGTAGAAAAAAGTAAGTGATCGTCTAAACGATCGTGTATGAAAAGGTAAGCGATCGTATAAACGATCATGTAGGAAAAAGGTGAGTGATCGTCCAAACGATCGCGTAGGAAAAACTAAGCGATCATCTATACAATCATTTAGTAAATATGGGGAGCTAAATGATCGCTTAAGAAAAGGTAAACGGTCATTTAGTTAATAGTGTGTGATGGTGTAACCAGTAAGCAATCACTTAGCAATATCATATATGTAAGCGATTGTGCAG
Organism: Benincasa hispida; assembly: GCF_009727055.1. NCBI lineage: Eukaryota > Viridiplantae > Streptophyta > Magnoliopsida > Cucurbitales > Cucurbitaceae > Benincasa > Benincasa hispida. The sequence goes on along the minus strand of NC_052355.1, from coordinate 37,489,973 downwards.
GCACTATCGTATGGCACTAATTTTCTAAACGATGACACTGCCTTTTTCACATTGTCCGTGCATCTTTGATCTCAACACATCGTCAGCTATTTATAATGCACTCATCCGTTATTTAGAACAGAAGAGACGTCGTCTCATTTCCTTTATAACTGTCCAATGAATGTGATCTTTTCATATTTATAACATATAAATTAATATCATATATTAATTATAATATTTTCCTCTACTAGATATAAATCATATTTATATCAAATTTTCTCCAAATTAATGTATCTCATACATAAAGTTAATTATATCATATTACTCGTTAAATTATATCATATATAATCGAACTCCTTTTTGTCAATTTGAACATTTCAAACTGACCCAAAAATTGATTCTCAACTTGTATCCAAGCTACAAGGGGACCTTATGGACCTATGGCTCGAAGCTCCAATGGTACGTGAATAGTTGACTAAACACTTTAGTCACGATATCCACCATACGTTGATAACTTGTAGAAATACAAGTTATTTGTGTCATCTTATCAAGCTATTGCGGTCAAAAGTTAGTAATTATGCGCCAATGGTATGAAAATTAACTTAGTATGAAAATAATTATAAATGTTTGCAATTACACCCACTAATGCCAAAAAGATGAGGACAAGCCAAACTTTATCTGTTTTGCAGGAGACCAAATCACCGCTTGCGCTCAAGGCTCATGAGAAACTAATCAACGCATCTTTGTCGCATTGGGTCTGTCGATCAACCATGAAGAGACAATTACCGAAGTAACGGCGCAATGCGACAGTCAGTCCAGAGTTATGCTTCGACTGCATGCGGTAATAAAAACAAACATTACATGCGCTGTCTCTTATACACATCTAGATGTGTATAAGAGACAGGTTATGCTTCGACTGCATGCGGTAATAAAAACAAACATCGCATGCAGTAATAAAAACAAACACAACATGCGAACCTGATCGAAAGATGCAACTGAGCAACGCAAAGGCGGAGGATTGAGACACGTGTATAACTAACCATTGTACAGATTTGACGGTCCGATTGCATAACAGAAGGAATAATATCCCTCCATCTTCGGAATTTCCATAACAAAAGTGTGGACCACAAGGCCGGAGTCAAAGGATCTGCTTCTATAAATACCCCAACGATTTCAGAGAAAAATATGCTATTTGATATTGGGCTAAGTGTTGTAAGAATTTAGAGAGAATAAGGCTGAGCTGAGTGCTGAAAAGAAGAAATTAGGCAAGAGAAAGAGATAAGGCTGAGAGGTAAATCTCATATCCGACCAGCTGTATACCCGATCGAAGCTCTGTGCAGAGACCCCTACTATCGGTGGAGCAAGCCTGAGAGGGAAGCTCTTCCTGCCATCAAAACCATTCTATTCGGCAAGCAGATCTCCATTGAATCTATGCCAAGATATTGGCACCTGATTGTATCTGTTCTATCTCCCTTTCACTGTATTCCATGTTTTCTTTATCTCACATTCACACATCATGTATCAAACACTTAGTAGAAATATTAAATGTTTCGATAGATTTCATTTACCATTCTCTGTCTATTTTTGTTCACCCATTAGTCACTTTCTCCATGATGTTTTCTTAATCTCTTGATGAGCAATATGAATCACCAAGAACTTAATATGTATTAAAGTTATCAAATACGTTTAGCTAAAGCATGCTAGACGGCATCTTCACCTGTGAAAGCAGAAGTGAAGATGTCATTCTAATTTATCGATAGAAGGTTAGAAGAGTTCATTAACTAAAGTGAGTAGTATTTCCAGACATGGAAGCAACCTTGCATTCATTACGTTAAACTCTATTTCACCACAGACATGTGGGAAACGTGGCCGATCACTGAGAAGTGTACGCCAAGAGAAGAGTGAAACAGTATTTATACCTTTAATTCAATTAAGAACTTGCATTGTTTGTAATACTTATCTTTCTCTTTCTAATCTGTTCACAAGACTTGTTGTCGCATCCCACGTCTTTGCACAATCTTCATAGCCAGCCTTAATCCTAGTATCTTGCACATAAAGCCTGTATCTTGTAACATCTAGTTTAGGTTTATTATATTTCCATGTTTTATCATATTCTACTGCTTTCCTTTATTTTACTGTAATTTACATACTGTACACACTTTTATAAAGAATTGAAAAACCCGGTCGCATGTACCATGAACATACCGCAATAACTGGCATCACTTTCCCGTGTTCAACCTCGGATCACACCGAGAAACTTACAGTGGAATTACACTTAGTTCCATCATAAGGAAACTTGTGACAATGCAAAGCATACTACTTGAGCATCTCTAATTAATGCATAAATAGTAGTAGTATTGCATCACCATGAGCATTGATTATCATACATACAAATCGCGTTACAAGTTTATGGCGCTGTTACCAGGGAACTGGTCAACGGTTTATTTTTGAGTGGTTTTTGGTATTTTTTAGGACATATCTCATTGTACTGGCTATTTAACATGGAGAGTGGCCTGACGGTTTATGAGTTTTGGTGCTGAACCAGAATTTGTAGCTGACCCTGAGATCGAGCGAACCTTCCACGCGAGGATACGCCAGAATAGGAATCGATGAAAAAAAGGCAGCTAACATGGAAAATAATAACGATAACGTGGTGTCAGATGTGAATCAAGGGGTTGTTCGACCGGCCCAGGATCCCGTATTCTTGGCAGTCGATTGCAATATCCCTATGTGAAACTATACGGCACCCAACCTTTACGATTTCTCGCCTGGAATCTCAAGGCCAACTGTTGAGGAGAATGCCCGTTTTGAGATCAAGCCGGTCATGTTACAAATGATCCAGAACGCAGGGCAGTTTGGGGGTCTGCTAGGTGAAGACCACATGCCCACCTGACCAGCTTCGTGGAGATGTACGGCAATTTTTCCCTACCTGGCGTAACTCTAGAGAACATTAGGTTATATTTGTTCCCTTACACCTTGAGGGATGAGACTAAGAAATGGGCTTATTTGTTAGAGCCCAATGAAATCACGTCATGGGGGCAACTGGTTGAGCGGTTTATGAAGATGTTCTTCCTACCGGCTATCAATGCAAGAAGACGGAAGGATGTGCTAAACTTTGAACAAAAAGAGAACGAGACCCTAAGCATCGCCTGAGTGCGATTTAGAAGGTTGGTGAAAAACGGCCCGTATATCGGGATTCCCAATTGCATCTTGATGGAAACATTTTAAATGGCCTGAACAGAGCAACGCAGACTGTTGCTGATGCCTCTGCGGCAGGAAGTTTTATGGACAAAACATACACCGAGGCCAAGGTCATCCTCGACCGCATCTCGCGAAACATGGATGGCTGGATTGATGATGGTTATGAAGGTCGAGGGAACGAGAGAAGGAAAAATGAAACATCCATTGTCCAGGTGGAGACAATGACTACATTGGTTGCATTAACTGTGGAGGGGCTCATGGAGCTTAAGAATGTCCATTGAATCTACAGCAAGTGTGTGCCATCCCGAATAACCCATTCAGCAACACCTACAATCCGGGCTAGAGTAGTCATCCTAACTTCGGTTGGTGGCAATCCCAACCTAGGGGGGCCAATAAACCATCAAGGGGGCAGCAGTGGGAACCCTCCGTTTCACCATAATCAGGAGCAATCAAGACTGCATAACCAACAACCATCATCATCATCTAATGCCTCAGAAGGATCGTTGGAGGCGCTATTGAAACAATATATGGTTAAGAATGATGCGGTAATGCAAGCCCAAGCATCCTCTATACGAAATCTGGAGATCCAAGTGGGCCAGCTGGCTTCCGAGCTGAGAAATCGGACACCTGGAACACTGCCTAGCAACTCTGAAGCCCCAGGATCGACAGGGAAAGAGCAATGTCCGTGAAGACATTGAGCAGGCAAGCCTGACTGCCTGTGAAGATGTGGATTGCGAACATCAAAGACAACGCAAATTTTCGGTCCATATCTTGATACTACATTTATTCTGCTTTACTAAATTCCTTCTTTGATTTCTGAACTAAGTTTTAATGATTCATTTAATGCAAACTTTAATTCTTCGAATTTCATTCTTCAGTTACTTCTATGCATTTAATTCATTTTTGCATTTAATTCTTCGAGTTTTCTATAGTCAGTGTATGAACTTTAATGTGTGAATGATTGAGTCATAAGGAAAAATAAATAATAAAAATAACAAAACTAAAATGCTTGTGTTACGAAAATAAAACATTGAACAACAAGAAAGTAAGATGACAATGGATGCGTCCCAAATCTACTAGGAATGCATTGCGATCACCATACTCAACTATATTGAGTTGAGGGGTGTGTTGCGCTCATAGATGTCCTTTGCCCGTCCTTAGTCAAATGCACTATGTCGAGGTATCCTCCAGAAATGCATTGGTTAAAGGGTGTGTTGCGGGGATATATGTGTTGTTGCCCACCCTCTGCAAAGATACAGTTGTGTTATTGAACACAATGCGTTATAACTTATTATGTGTCCATTCAAATAAAATATCAAAGAAAATTTTTTCTGGTAATTCGGGAAGAAGTCCAATCGATTCGTATCCCTAAGCAATTATGGCTTAGCAGGCAAAAGAACGCTTTTTCTAAAAATTCCATAAATGCGGGAGGTGGAACGATGCGCCTGTTGAGATGCTCGAGGTCAGTCGTCGCGCGAATCGGATTGGGCCCCACCTCGGCCCAACCTATAAATACCCCCTTCCTCGTATTTGGAAACTCCTTACCAACAAATCAAAACCCTAGCATTTTGCTTTCAAAATCCCATTTTTTTTCTCCCAAAAGTTTGAAGTTACCAGACCTTCCATCCATGACCAAGCTACCATGCAAGAGGCAGCATTCCTAGCTGCCAGTTGCAGGCTTGCCGCCCAAACCCATTCTATCCCCAAACCCTTCGGAAGAACCCGAAGAAATCCCTTGGCCGCTAGGCCTCTTGCGTTCAAAAGATGAGGAAGCACTGAAAGCTTGCCAACGCTAGCACCGTCCGTCTCCACTGAAAGTGAATGGAAGAGGCG